>NC_141900.1:105611599-105921695 GCF_057802395.1 Ceratotherium simum simum
CTGTCTTCTCCCTTTGGCATGTGAGGAAAGAGGCCCACAAGGATGAAGGGACTTAGCTAAAGCCTCCATTTGCAAGTTATGACCAAGATATGAGCATTTCTATCGACTTCCACTGCGTGGGTACTTCACCCAGAAAGGCTGTTTTTGCTTGTGTTTGCTTCGTTAGTCTTGGGATCTATATACCTACAGGGGCTGGGGAGGAAATTTCAGACTCGTGTTGCAGAGCGAAAGATAAGACAAATTGTAACAGAACTTCAACCCAATTTGTAGGGTAAATATGAAATGATAATAAGAAATGAGTAAGAACGTATTAGCATGGTAACTAAGGATTGGAAATTGTGGGAGTATATATTTAAATTTATTGTTTTTTATTTATACTTTCTTGTTTGGTTATAACATACATTCAGTATATACAGTTCAATGAATTTTTCCATATGTGTACAGTGGAGTAGTCACCACCCAAAACAAGATATATAAACTATTTCCAGCACCTGAGAATGTTCTCTTATGTTCTTTCCCGGTCACTACCCACCCTTCCCCACCCAGAGCTAGAAACTATTCATAATTCCATAACTGTTAGTTTCACCTATTCTTAATCTGCATATAAATGGAACCAGACAGGTCATACTTTTTGTGATCAGCTTCTTTTGCTCAACACAATGTCTGTAAGATTCATCCATGTTGTATATAGCAGTAGTTTGTACTTGTTAATTGTTATGTAGTATTCCATTGAATGACTACACCATCATTGATTTATCCATTCTACTGTAAATAGGCATTTGGGTTATTTCCAGTTTTTAGTTATTATAGCAAAGCCACCATGACCATTTTTGTATATGTCTTTTGGAGGATATATGTATTACCAATCTTGGATATATGCTTGGGAATGGAATTGTTGGGTCACAGGGTAGACATATGTTAGACTTTAATCAATACTGTTAAAACACTTTTCCAAAGTGGCTATCAGAGTCTACACTCACATCAGCAATGTATGAGATTCCTAGTTGCACAGCCTCACTAACACTGATTACTGGATCCAGATGCTTGATCCGACTGAAGTGTGATCCCTTTGGCAGGACTAGAGGTGAGGCTGTGTTCTCTCATCAGGACACACAAAATTTCTGGTTTTCGCTCTTCTTTCATGTTAGCAGCCATTGATATGCAATGCCTAGATCTATTAATTCATCAGAAGTTGCAAAATAATGATATTCTAATTTTATCTTTCATTTTAATTTACAAGCTGAAATGATTTTTACAGGAAGCTACCCTTCATCTACTATTAAGTAAAACCATTAGTCCAGTTCCTACAGGAAAGTCAGGATAAATGCTTATTTCCTTTTGTATACTCATTTTTCAAATAATGAATTGGTTTCCTGTCATCCTCAGAAGGTAGTCAATTTGCAGTTTAAATATTATTATGAACTCCTGAGTTTAAGCATATTTGATGGTTTTTAATTCATTGTAATTCTTATCTTTATTGAAACTCAAATTGTCCCATCTCTGGCCAGTGGGGTCTCTTTAGATTGGCTCTTATGTTGTTTAGCCATAACTCTAAAATCTTTGATAGCTTCTTTGCTTTCTAGTATGACAAGATATTTGAGGCTTATCTTGTACATTTCCTGCCCTAGACCTAAACCAGGCATTTCTCCAGGAAGCTCTGAATCATTTTAACAGGGAATGGTTTTTCAAGACTACGATCTGAGAAAGAGGGATGCTCTTTGCTATTGGGTTGTTCATTGTTTCTGGACTTTTACATTGGACAGAGCTAGGATCATATATTTAAAGATAAAATACCTCATGAGTTCATGTTGATATTTCCAATTCAAATTCAGGACTACAGGGTTTTTCCTTAATCTCTTCTATATTGCATTTGTATTGTATTTCTTCCATAGCAAGAATTTTGGTTCTCAAGGGACTGATGGAATTAGCATATCTCATATCGACTCATGGAACTAACATACCTCATAACTACAGACAATGCTCTCTAAATAACAATAATTCTACTGCCACCAATTATGATTAATGAAACAGTACAAAAAATTTTTTAACACCCACTATCCCAATAACTCCCCATATTCCTCCTTTTTAACTCACATTTAGTCTTAGTTCTACAACTAACTGTATATTTAATGCTCACTATTCACTCCCATGTCTATCTCTCTCTAGTCATTTTGGTGTTTGACATACGTTCTCTAGTGGATTCCTTAGGAAGGGCCAATGAGAACAATATTCCTGATAATAGTTTGTCTGTGCCATTTATACTTGAGGGTCAGTTTTGCTAAATAGGAAATCTTTGGCTCACAAGAATTTACTCTGTTTTCTTCCAGTATGAAGTCTTCCTGCCAGAAGTATGGTCATAATCTAATTTTATTTCTCTTTTATGTTATATGTTCTTTTTACCTAGATGTTCAATGGGTGGTTTTTCCTTTAAAGTCCGGTAATTTTACTAAAATATATTTTGGTGTTGCTTGTTTTGGTAGTGGCAGGCCACTACCCACTACATTCTATGCATAAATGGAAATCTTTTCTTTTTCTCCTATCTATTTAATAGATTTTCTAGATGTACATGGCAATAGTTCTAATTTTTGCTTTCTTTCTTTTTTTGTTGGTGAGGAAGATTAGCCCTGAGCTAACATCTGTTACCAATCTTTCTCTTTTTGCTGAGGAAGATTGGCCCTGAACTAACATCTTTACCCATCTTCCTCTATTTTATATGTGGGATGCCTGCCACAGCATGGCTTGATGAGCAGTGCATAGGTCTGTGCCTGGGATCTGAACCCATGAACCCCAGGCAGCTGAAGCGGAGCATGCAAACTTAACCACTACGCCACCAGGCCAGCTCCCTAATTTTTGCTTTCTTTTTCTTTTTTTTTTTTGTGAGGAAGATCAGCCCTGAGCTACATCCATGCCAATCCTCCTCTTTTTGCTGAGGAAGACCAGCTCTGAGCTAACATCTATTGCCAATCCTCCTCCTTTTTCTCCCCAAAGCCCCAGTAGATAGTTGTATGTCATAGTTGCACATCCTTCTAGTTGCTGTATGTGGGATGCCGCCTCAGCATGGCCGGAGAAGCGGTGCGTTGGTGCGCACCCGGGATCCAAACCCGGGCCGCCAGCAGCAGAGCGCGCGCACCCAACTGCTAAGCCATGGGGGCGGCCCCTCTCTTTGCTTTTTTTTAAATAAAGGATTAAGAAGGCACAAATAAAATTTACGAATGATACTAAATTTCCAGAGGTAGTTAGCATTGGCCACCTTTTTATTTGGTAGAATTAAAAGATTTTTTTTGAGGGGCCGGCCCCTGTGGCGTAGCGGTTAAGTGCTCGCGCTCTGCTGCTGGCAGCCCGGGTTCAGATCTCGGGCGCGCACTGACGCACCGCTTGTCAGGCCATGCTGTGGCTGCGTCCCATATAAAGTAGAGGAAGATGGGCACCGATGTTAGCCCAGGGCCAGTCTTCCTCAGCAAAAAGAGGAGGATTAGCATGGACGTTAGGTCAGGGCTGATCTTCCTCACAAAAAAAAAAAAAGATTTTTTGAGAAGGATCCCTGGTCTAGCCCCTTCGTTTTACAAACGAGGTAGCTAAGGTCCGGAGAGGCTCCGTGCTTTGCTCAAGGTCCCATATTTCGAAACTGACAGAGGACCGTCAAAATGATTTTCTCAGTGACTTGTTACTACAAGTCCCTGCCTATAAACAGCCCGGTCCCACTGCAGAATTGAACACCTGTAGCTTTTAGTTCGGTCCTGCCTAATCTCTTAGCTAATGACAAAAAAAAAATAATGATTAGGATTCCCTTCATCATCTCCGGTGGGTGGGGTGAGGAATTCCTTTAGTTGCCCTCACGCCTGGGACCTGGTGGACAGTGGTTAGGGCTTGGGGTGTGGCAGCCCGCTCAGCGGCTCTTCTCAGGGTGACCCTCACCGCCATCTGCTGCGTTACAAGCCTGAGGCTTGATGCCTGGACCTTTACAACCTGTTGAGTGTTTGTCATCTCCCTTTCCCTGGAGCACTGGTCCCCAAACGGGGTTTATGCAAGACAATCCATGAGGTTGCAGGGAAAACAAGAAGAATTCTGATTGTATCTATTTTTAATACAAACCAAAATAAAACAAAGCTTTGTTAATATCTAATAGCCTGGGAGACATGGGTCAGCGCCTAGCCGGTCATGTGCCACTGACGGAAAGTGGAGAAGAGTGGGCTTTCCGAGGAGCTGACAGCGCCGCCACCTCGTTTCCTTGTTTTCACCACATCGTGAAGTCTGCAGTCTACGAGCACGGAGTTAAGTGGCTTTACGCATTGTATTGTCCTAAATTGTATGATTTTCACAAAAGTTTTGTTGTGAGATGGGGAATGACTCTGAAAATCTTCTGTACCACACATGGGTCCACTGATTATTTCATCACAAAGTACTTCAAAGAATGAGTTGAAAGACAAGTTACTCATTTCTCTGCTTTTGTTAAGTATCTTTTTCAGCAATGCAGACAAATTTTGGTAATGAAAATAAGTACTATACAGAAGGAGATCAAATATGATATCAGACTTCGAGTAACTGTATCACAGTGTTAAATAAAGATCTTATGAAATAACGAAGCATAATCAATCACAAAGCAAAATGCTGTTTCTTCCATTAATAGATGAAATTAAATGAAAATTATTTTATTTTATTTTTTATTTTTTTTGTGAGATCAGCCCTGTGCTAACATCTGCCAATCCTCCTCTTTTTTTTTGCTGAGGAAGACTGGCCCTGGGCTAACATCTGTGCCTATCTTCCTCTACTTTATATGGGACACCCCCACAGAATGGCTTGCTAAGCAGTGCGTCAGTGTGCGCCTGGGATCCGAACCGGTGAACCCTGGGCCACGGCAGTGGAGTGCGCGTGCTTAACCGCTTGCGCCACCGGGCCAGCCCAAAATTATTTTAAAATATTATTTCATTCTTTTACATTTTTATTTTGTGTGCGTTTTAGAATAATATTAACGCAGTAGCATATAAACACAGCAATATATACGTGTGTGTATAGGGATACATACACACACACATATAGGGCAAGTTCAAAAAATTTTTATAATTTTATTTATTTATTTGTTTATTTTTTCCCCCAAAGCCCCAGTAGACAGTTGCATGTCACAGCTGCACATCCCTCCAGCTGCTGCATGTGGGACGGGGCCCCAGTACCGCCAGAGAAGCGGTGCGTCGGCGCGCGCCTGGGATCCGAACCTGGGCCGCCAGCAGTGGATCGCGCGCACCCAACCGCCAAGCCACCGGGCCCGCCCCCTCAAAAAATTTTTATAGCAGTGTATGATCAAGCATTCAGAGACCCCAGGATTGGCTCCGGTCCTATACCCTCAGCTGGCGTCCAGGTTCTGACCGCATCTTGCCTTGAAATGATGATATCTGACCCTGAGTCCCTGAGCTGGGTTGAGCATTTTGGTTATTAATGCCAACATACCAATCTGGAACAAAAATACAAACATATTCCTTGAGAGAGATGACAGTGTAACCAATTTACCTTTGCTACGTGCATTAGCACTATGCAGCATAGGATTGGAGGGACCTATTCAAGTTCCTGTTCTGCTGCTTCCCAGCCTCGTGCTCTTGGGCAATGTCTTCACCTCTCTGGGACTTGGGTCCCTGGTCTATAAGACGATAATGCCGTCTTCAGAGGGTTCTTGAAGTTTTAGGTTCAAACAAGGTAGAGTTTTATTTATGAAATAAAACATGAGTGTCTACTGCATCCTCAAAAAACTCTCACATCTCTCCACTGATCCCACTCCGGAGAACGGTCCTTCCCAACCTTTTTTTATGTGTGTGTGACACTCCCATGCACACCTAGAGAGGCAATAAACTCCTTGTGAAAGAGTACTGACTGTTTCTGTCCACCATCGCCCCCCTGGAGCGTAGCACAGGTGCGTGGAAGAACAGGTGAAGGAGCTGTGAAACCTGTTTGCTGATCATTTAACTTTTCCTCTCTGTCAGGAGGGCATTTGATGGTCCAGGGTAGCCGAGGAGGAAACGGAAATGAGAGGTGGAGTAACCTGTCCAAGACAACAGGGCTGGTCAGCGGTGGAGCAGGGCTTGGAAACTAAGCCGCTTAAGACTAGTATAGGTCACGGAAGAAATCTGGAAAGGTTTAGGGTAGTGTATTCTTCTGAAGAGTTAAAATCAGTTTCTAGACTATCTTATAGTCTTTTGTAAGTTTTCACCTTATATTCCAGTACCTTCTATCCCATAGACAAAAGAGCAAAGCCAAATAAAAGAGGAGGCTGTTTTTTTACCTAGTGATTGATCCCACCGACCCAGCCAATTTAGCTTGAGAACTTGCGCCGTTCTTCTCTTTCATCAACTGTAGGTAATCCCCGTGAGGGTTGTAAATATAACTGCATTACTATGAGGATGGCTACTGCTATCGGCTGTGTGAAAGTGCTTCTGGAGATCTGTCTGCCGGTATAGCACTTGGAGGGAAATTCTATGTAAAAATCAAGAGAAGAAAAGGAAGGCATTATCTGACTCTACTCTTTTGGTGAATCCTTGCAATTTCTTGTTAGATATTGCATATTTCCAGGTCCTCACTCCAGAGCTTACACTTCTGTCACCAAAGCAGCGGTGGCAGACAGAGGAGTTATTTCCACTTACTGATTGCTTATTAAGTGCCAGGCACCCTTTATGTCCACGTTGGTTAATCTTCCCACAATTTCCATATGGTCAGCGTTGTTTCCCCTGTTTTATAGAGGAATGTATTAAGTTTCAGAGAGAATGAGAAACTAGCCCAGGGTAACTCAGTTTATAAGGGCAGAGTCGGAAATTGAACCCACGTCCATTTGGCTCCAGGTCCCTACCCTTCATCACAACTCACCCCACCACGTGTGAAGACAGCACCCAGAATGGGCTTACTGATTGAGAATCTTACTTCTATCTGGAATGAAAGCAAGTGACTGTCACTAACACAAGTATCTTGCCTGAGAGCGTGTTGTTTTGGAGTTTGATGACTGCATTTGAGTCCTGGACCCACCACTTGGTTTTTCTAAACTTGCTTCCCTATCTATAAAATGAGCATAACAGCGATGTACCAATCTCACAGAGCTATTGTGGGGATTAAATGAAATTACCGATGTAAAGCATTTAGCACAGTGATTAGTAAGTGTTTAATAATGTTAGCTATTTTTATTAGACAGCTCCCAACTTAAACACAGATTGAGTTCTAAAAGTTCACTTTACATATGGTTGTTTGAGCTCAGAACATATTTGCCCATATAAAGAATATTAGACATTCTATTAGATTACCCATAAATAGTATCATAGACAGAGTCTGGGCCTGGATTTGTGTCCCAGAAGCTGGGGCTCTGCACGATGGGGAGGGAGCAGAGCACACTCTACTGTACCCCAGGGTTTTCTCCTTGTGTGCTGAGTCTAAAGCCCTCCAGCTGCCTCTAGCGCCTGTTCTAGAGGGGGTTTTCTGCTTCAACAGGATTCTTTTCCTGCAGCAGTGATTAAATATGCAGTGCCTCAGGCCATTGTCCAAATCTTACAAAAATAAACTACCCCCATCACCCTTGCCCCCTGTGCCCTGCATCACACACCCCATTTCCTCAGGAGCTGGCTCAGGAAAGCAACCACTAATTTATGACGATATGTGAATGCCATGAATCCCTTAACCTTCCCGCAGTTGTTTACATTTTTAAAGAAATGGAATTTCAGGCGGTGACACCGAGAGTGATCCCAGAATCTGTTGCACTGGGATATTAATAACACCCTTCTTACAATGTCATTTTGAGACTGAAGTGCTCCTCTGAAGACCAATCTTCCCTCCTCTGTTTTCTTACATACCACCGTTACCGCTGAAGGTGCTTTGAGGCAGACCAGCTATATCTGTAAGTTCAACCTGGGATCATCTCCCTCAAGCTCATCTCGTTTTCTTTTCTTTTTTTTTTTTGAGGGAGATTGGCCCTGCACTAGCATCTGTTGCCAATCATCCTCTTTTTTTTTTTTCTTTTTTCTCCCCAAAGCCCCAGCACATAGTTGTGTATCATAGTCGTAGAGTGGCAGCTCTGCTATGTGGGAGGCCGCCTCAGCATGGCTTGAGCCGTGAGTATGTCCGCGCCTAGGATCCTAACCTCGAACAGGGGCCTCCAAGCGAAATGTGCAAACTTAACCACTATGCCACTGGGCCAGCCCCTGATCTCCTTTTCTTCATCACTTCTTTCCTTCTTCCATTCCCTAGACCAGTTTTTCTAGGAGCCCCCGGAGTTTTTCAAAGACAGTTGTAAGGTAGAGGGACTCTGGTAAAAATTGGGACCTCTGATGGGGCATGTACTTGTTCAGTGACTAAGTCAGGAGCTGTGTAGTGTTTGTGGGACACAAGAAGTGTGTTCAAACCAGTGACAGAATGTGTGGGTTACGGATATCTGACGACTAAGGTGCTCATATTGTCCAAGCCAAAAATTGGCACCCATAATCTGACAAGTACAAATAAATTTATGGGGACAATGGGACTGTAAAATTGAAACTGGGATGCATGCCAAAGATATGACAGCTGAAAGAGCTGGGCAGATAAACTGGAAAGAGGAGATGTGCAGTGCAGCAGGAAGAGTTTTGACATTTCTATATCCCTGTGTCATAGACAAAGACAAAGATGGATAACTCAACGGCTCACCATGCCCCTTCCAAACATAACAGAGAATTAGTTACACCCTTTTTATGGGACTGGACCAATGAATAGTGTCTGCCCTCTCTGCTCAGCTCCAGACCAACATTTCCAACTGCTCCTTGAGTATCTTTCCATGGATGTCCCAGAAGGGGACATGCTGATACTTCTCTGATCTCAGTTCATGGTTTCCCCAAGCAAAGAGCCATCCAAGATGAAAGTAGCAATTATTTTGTCTTCTTCTTCCTTATATATTTTTTTAATCCAACGGGTCCCTGAGACCTTTTATTTCTATATTTCTACCACTGAAATGTCATTTCTATTCCTACTGCCATTGTGACCCTCTATTTGGACAACCTCAATGGTTTCCTAATTAATTTCCTCGCATCCAGTCTCACCCTCCCCATTCCCTCCAGCCAGACACACACACACAGACATACATACTTCGTCCTGAAAAATCTTTGGATATTTATTGTCTAGAATAAAGTCCAAGTGTCATAGGTTAGTGCTGAAGGTTTTTCCCAATTTGATTTCAAACTCTTCTTCTTAACTTCCTCTCAATCAGTGCATCCTGCTTCAGCTCACACTGGACCACTAGTCATTTCCTAAAATAAGCCTCTGGGCCTTTGCAAATGCTGTTCTTCTTTTTCCACTTTTCATTATTTTATTTTCAAATGTTTCTCCCTCTGTGGAGCTTGTGCCAGGTCTCATAATCAGAATTAATGGTTCTCCCCTCACTGCTCCCTACAATGTCCCCTCTCTATGCCATGTTTACAGATGGACTTGTACAGACCTCCTCCTCTACAGACCCTTACAGGGGTTCATCTTTACACCCCATGACTTAGCCCACTGCCACCACCTGAAAGGTACTTAACAATAAATGTGTAAAGTCTGAGCTGAAATCCAAAACCCAGGCAGTTTGGCTTCAAAGCCTGTACCTTTTACCAATATAGGCTAATTAGCTCTGAATTACAAAATCTTTAGCAAGGTGACAATTAAATGTCCTTGGTCACAAGGGAGAGCTGGTAAGAGGACACAAATGATTCAACACAGCTCATCTCCACTAATGGAAAAATGTCTCAAATCTTAAGTAATAGTGAGGATAGGTCTATTTTAACCTTTTTGAAAAAATTCCTTAACTATAATCCAAATAGTCAGACTAGAGCTATGTGCTTGTGGCCACACAAGTCTAAAGTTACGAGAATTACTAACCAGAGCAAAGCAGCTGCTGAGAATCGAAGCGGTAATGACACTGCGCACGCCCCACGTCACAGTGCCTGGTATTTTTACCAGCTAGCTTTAAAACTCGGAAAAATCCATCCTTCAGGTAAGGAAGCTAAAGCTCTGAGATATTAACTAACTCATGCAGAAACATATCTAAATTTTTGAGATGTGATTTGAACACAGTTCTGAAAGACAAAAAATCTGGGCTCTTTCCATGCGCTAACAAACAAGTAAAATTAATTTTATAATTTTTATTGGTATAAATGAATACAACTAAAAAATCTGGATTAAGAAGACAGTATGATTTTTACCTTAACTGATAGGTATTTGTTATCAGTTATAATTATCAGGAACACAGTGACTATACATTTTTCTGCAAACCACTTCCGCTTAGAATTCATCTTGCACCTTGATAAGTAAGCAAGCACAAGAAATAGTAAGATAAGGGGCCGGCCCCGTGGTGTAGCGGTTAAGTGCACACGCTCCGCTGCTGGCAGCCTGTGTTCAGATCCCGGGCGCACACTGATGCACCGCTTGTCAGGCCATGCTGTGGCGGCGTCCCACATAAAGTGGAGGAAGATGGGCACGGATGTTAGCTCAGGGCCAGTCTTCGTCAGCAAAAAAAAAAAAAGGAGGATTGGCATGGATGTTAGCTCAGGGCTGATCTTCCTCACAAAAAAAAAAAAAAGAAATAGTAAGGTAAGACATGGAAACATTATAATTTTGTGCCCAGTTTTCAAATACACATTGTTGCAACCAGAGTGTCAGCTGGATGAAAAGACTCAGGCTCAGCATGGGTTCCGTCTCCCCGCCCTCCTGCCTGTCATTGTTCAGATGTTCCACCTTGTTCACTATGACCTCTTTGAGCTTCCCTGCACAACTTCTCCTGTCCAAAAGGACCGAGTCAATATCTGGTGAAAATATTTTGAAATGGCACAGTTTTGCTTCATTTATTCTATCATAATTACATGAGTTCCTGCTGTGCTGCTTCTAAAAAATGTTCTAGAATGAACATCCATCAGGAAAGGAGAGGCCCCTGGGAAGCCAACTCCTCCAAAACCTGTTGCTTGTGAGATTGCACAATGGCAAGAAACACTTGGACTTGGCTTTTGGCAGTACGCTCTGTCCAGATTGCCTGGCGTCCAATTACACTACTCAGCAGTTTTATTCCTATTGGCAAAAGAATTAGATTTTTATTGGATACCACTCAAGTTCTGGAATATATAGTGATTGCCTAACGAGAGTTCATGAGCGTTTCTTCTTGGAAATAGAAAACATTCAAGGTGAAGAGCTCAAAATTTTCAAAGTGTATTTGAAATTATCAAAGGACCAGGTTTGTCTGAAGGACCAAGAGCTGAGATTCCTTCTGGCTCTAACAAACATTGTACCTATGCTTCCCAGATGCTGATTTGCAACGCTTGAGCATTTTCCTGTTTTTTCCAGTGGGCCTAAAGAAGGTATCCAGAACAAAATTAAATTTCTGATATATTCTAATTTGAAAAGTATGAGTGTCAGTTTTCTTATTTGATTAAGAAAAGTATTTATAGGGCTGGCCCCGTGGCTTAGCGGTTAAGGGCACGCGTTCTGCTATTGGTGGCCCAGGGTTCGGATCCTAGGCGCACACCAACGCACTGCTTCTCTGGCCACGCTGAGGCCACGTCCCACATACAGCAACTAGACGGATGTGCAACTATGACATACAACTATCTACTGGGGCTTTGGGGAAGAAAAAAAGGAGGAGGATTGGCAATAGATGTTAGCTCAGAGCCGGTCTTCCTCAGCAAAAAGAGGAGGACTAGCACGGATGTTAGCTCAGGGCTGATCTTCCTCACAAAAAAATAAATAAATAAAAG
This sequence comes from Ceratotherium simum simum, assembly GCF_057802395.1. Lineage (NCBI taxonomy): Eukaryota > Metazoa > Chordata > Mammalia > Perissodactyla > Rhinocerotidae > Ceratotherium > Ceratotherium simum. The sequence continues at coordinate 105,623,311 of NC_141900.1, forward strand.
GTATTTATAATGTCTAGCCCATGGGAATGTTGTGAAGATTAAATGTGATGATGTACTGAAAATGCTTTGTAGACTAAGGTATTATTGTAACTCAGTTCTCCATAAGAATTGGATAGGAAATCGTTACAAATAAAACCATAAAACTGTTTGGTAGAACAGAGGACCTTATTCAAATGCACAGCTCCAGATTTCATCTCTAGACTCTGACTGGCAGACATAAAATTAGTGACCAATTCTGATTAGAGGCATAAAGAAGCACTTATCCTATTTTGTTGAATGAATAAATGAAGTGGATTTGAATTGAAATTGGAAGGATGAAGAAGATGAGTAGGTGAAGAAGAATGTTCTACACTAAGGGGCCTGCATGAAGATCTGACAATACAGGGAAGATTTGGTGTGTGGTCTGGTGTGCCCAGATGTGTCAAGGGGGAAAATGTGAGATGAGATTAGAAAGATAACTCAGGAGATCATAGAGGACCTTGAATACATAATAAGGGTTTGGATCAAGTTCCATAATAATAGGGAGTCATTGAAGGTTTTAGGGAAAGGAGACTGACATGATGTATACACTTTCTGTGTTTTGGCATGATACCACTCATGGCAGTAAAATTTGCCCAAAAGATGTCTTGAACAGGCAAAAGAGAGGAGACAGGGTGGCTAGTGGGAAGCTATTGAGTAGTTCAGCAAGAGCGACAAAAGATAAAAAGATAAAAAGCAGGGCTGTAGACATAAGGGAAGTGGTGGGATTGAATGAACAGGACTTGGCAGCTGAGCTGTAGAGGAGAGGGTGAAGGATAGGCAGCAGTTTTCCTGTCTTAGTAATTGCCACGGGTGGAGGCAGAGACAGAGTTGAGTTGATCTGAACACAGTCAGTGCGCTAGGTGATTTCCTTACCAGCCTTGTGCTTCTGGGTCCGGTATCAGCTCTCTGACACACTCCGGCCAATCAACTCTGGCTTGGACCCTTTTCTCCCGCTGATGCCAAGCCCTCGGGGAGGTCCATTCAACGCAGTGACAGGCCCTTCCTCTTAAAGGAGAATGCCAGCTACTTTCAAAGTAAAGGGGCACTAATTTTTTGGTACTCCTTTCTCTATTTGCATCCTCATGGCAACAGAGAACACACAGATCGCTCCTGCCTACAGCTCTGCCGTTTAAGATTCACAGAGCTGCTGGGTGGGCAGTTTTTGAAGACAGCATTTAGTTTTTGTGTTCTTTTTCCTTCTTGGCCCAACACAACTAGTTAAATGCAGGAAATTAAGATCACATTGTCCGAGTGCTCACTGACTGAATCCCATTAGACTGACAAGCTCTAAGCCCTGATTACTTTGTTTTTAAGTTGTCTTCATATGCATAAAAACACATCATTACCAGCATCAAAAGCTGTGTGTTTAAAGTTTGAGAGTGGTGCTGGGTTATGCAGCACTCAACATAGGTTATGAAACAGTCACACCATGTGCCTCGGGAGAGATGCTGAACTCTATACAGGAAGTTTTCCGGTTTCCACGTTTCTGCCTGTTGGGAGGGGGCGGAGTAGGACTCCATTGTCGGGTAGAAGCTCAACGGAGATGCCTCTTCCTGCTAAAGAAAGCCGACTAAAACATTCCTCTCATTAAAAGTAGAATGAGTAGAATTTTGCAGAGTATGTTAGAAGGAGCAAACCTCCTTAGCAATATAATTAATGGAGATTGTACTTGAAGTGCTTCTAACAGAATGAGAGGTTTATTTCTCCGTGGGTGTTTTGCCCTAGGCACTGTCAAAGGTGATGCAGTCAGTCTCTGATCTATAGGCGTTTATGATCTCAGAAGAATAACACAGAAGAATATGTTGGGAATGTATAGAAAAAACGGTAGAAACATTAACACAGAAATTATACATAACATTTGTTTTTATTTGCTTTTCACAATAACAATAAAAGCAAATGCGTTGTGTAATCAAAAGGTTTAAAAACTACCTGATGATTTATTTATTCAATAACCATTCATTGAGTGGCTACGAGATGCCAGGTAGTGTCCGGTGAACTGGAGGTATAAAAATGAATAAGACACAGTCTACCCTCAGTGAGCTCCTGGTGTACGGGGGCTATGGAAGGGTAACAATTACGATGCCATCAAATAAGAGCAAAGGAGGCTCTCTGGGCGTGCAGAGTGATCAGTTTTTTATAAAGTTGAAGGAAAGCTTCACAGAGGTGGCAAAGCTCCAGCTGGGTGAGCATGGATGAGTTGTTTAAGTGACAATTCCAAGCAGAGGCTTGTGGAGTGAAAAGGCATAGAATGAGTGAGAATATATGATTTAATTAGGAAAATTAAGAGTGAGGCAGAAGCTATTTGTCATCATTCCCCTTCTTGCTGATCAAACCCAATTCCAGTCAGGAATTGGCAGCCATATGCTCCCGAGGACACAAGGCCCCTCTTCAGCCCCAGAGGGTCATCTTTAATAGTCTAAGCCAATCACAGTACAGCAGTTCCCCTTATCAATGGCTGCTTTTGGCATAGACTGGTGCGATGAGTTGAATTGTGTACCCTAAAAAAAAAATGTTGAAGTTCTAACCCCTGGTACCTGTGAAAGTGACCTTATTTGGAAACAAAGCCTTTGCAAATGTAATCAAGTTAAGATGAGGTCATTAGGGCGGGCCTTAATCCAATATGACTGGGTCCTTATAAGAAGAGGAGAACTCGATGTGAAATGCAGACACACTCAGGGAGAACACCATGTGACAGCAGAGGCAGAGACTGCAGTGATGTATCTATAAGCCAAGGAACACCAAGGATTTCTGGCAACACCAGAAGCTCAGGGACAGGCATGGAACAGATTCTCCCCTGGAGCCTTCAGAGAGGGCACGGCGCTGCCCACACCTCGACTCTGGCCTTCTACCCTCTAGAACTGTGAGATAATAAGTGTCTGTTGTTTTAAGCTGCTCAGTGTGTGGTACTTTGTCACAGCAGCCCTAGAAAGTAATAGGGCCGCTTAATAAAACAAGAGGGGAAGCAGCTAGGGACTTCTGGGAAACTGTTTCTCCCTCTCCCTCTTAGAGAGGAATCAAGATGGGGCATTTCCCCCTGTCTGTCCATTACAGTCATGGTGTATGGAGCAGCTGTAGCCATCTTGCAGGGGGATAAGCCTGAGGACAAAGGCCAACACGCACAGCCTGGTAGAACAGAATGTCCAGACCCATGATGATGTCATCGAGTGGTCGAATTATTCTGGAATTTCTGGATTTCCTGTCATATGAAATAATAAAATTTGCTCATTCCTTGTGCCACTTTTAGTTAGGTTTTCTGTTACCCGCATACAAAAACATCTTAACTGATACATCGAGGGTTAGTGGTATCTAGAGGACAATATTGAAGTCAGGAAATCTTTTATTTCCTACCAGTTGGTGACGTTGGCCACTGTTCCCAACAAGTCCTGTGCAGAGGGGATACTCCTCATAGAGGGGATACTCCTTTATTACCAGCCAGTCCCAAATTCCTACAAGGGCTTCTTCCCTGCTGAAATGGACTGGGCCATATACGAGTGTTGAAGTCCTCCTGCCCTTTGTACATGTTTCCCATCCTGGAAATACTCTCTCATCCCACATTCTCCATCTAACTACTCTCTACCTACCCTCTGCGTTTCAGCTTAGAGACCAATGCTTTGAGAAGACTTCACTGACTCCCAAGTCAGGGTTAGGTGTCTGCTTCGTGGCTTTCTGGGCTCCCTGGACTTGCCCCATCGGAGCATTACACCCGGTACTGCGGGTGCCTGGTTACTGTCTCTGTCTCTCACTCGACTCTAAAGTCTTGTCGGCAGAGACAGCGAGAGTCCTGCTTACTGTTTCAGGCCCAATCTAATATGAGGCCTGCCTCATCATAGGCACTTGATAAACACGTATAAGTGAATGAAAATAAGAAACATAGTAGTGCTGACAGTCTGCAATTGAGAGTTTATTTATAACATTCTGACTAGGGCCATGAAAAAGGGGGAGCTGGGCCAGGCCCGGAGGAAATGCAAAGTAGGCAAAGTGAGTCTTTGCCCTTGGCCTTGCGGTCCTATACTGGGATTTCTCCACACTCCTGCCTTTTCATTTTCCTCTCATCTTCTAGTTCTCGCTCCATTTCCTCTGAAAATTTTCTTTTTTTTTTTTTTTTTTAAAGATTTTATTTATTTATTTTTCCCCCAAAGCCCCAGTAGATAGTTGTCTGTCATAGCTGCACATCCTTCTAGTTGCTGTATGTGGGACGCAGCCTCAGCATGGCCAGAGGAGCGGTGCGTCGGTGCGCACCCGGGATCCGAAGCCGGGCCACCGGCAGCGGAGTGCGCACACTTAACCACTAAGCCACGGGGCCGGCTCATCCTCTGAAAATTTTCTAGGTCTTAGCCTTACTTGACCCTATAGGTAAAAACAAAAAAAGTAATGATGATGGGTTACTGAGTAATAAACTAATCTATTACTTCTCCTACAGAAAAAACACAATGCTTTACATACCAGTTAAACTACATAGAGTTTCCTATCCAAAAATCTCCTAAAAACTAATGTCAAGAATTTATGATAGGGCAGGGAGCAGGAAGCAAGTTGGACTTTCAGTACATACATAACATAGTAGGTAGGTGCTTGCCTACTTCCATCTCTGGTTTTGCTAAGAACTTTTGGACAATCATCCCATCTTTGATACTTGAAAACATTTTCCTGCAATAATCTTCGTGCGGTGTTAACTCAATCTAAGGTCATTGATTCCTTAAGGCTGGCCATACATTTGTTTCGCAGATTTTTCTTCTATAGAAGAAATTATGCAGTGTTCTGCTAGGTATAAAAGTTCTAACTGTAATTTTTTTTTCTTTATGGTGGTTATTCATTCATTCGACAAACTTCTGGGTGCTTCCCATGTATGCAGCAAATACTGTACTTACTCATCAAATGGTAAGACAGACACAAGCCCCATCCTAGTGGCGGTTACAGTCCAGTGGTGGAGACTAAAAATAAATATATATTAAAAATTTGTTCCAAATGTTGTGAACGAAAGCAATAGATTTTTGATACAGAGAGCAAGGTGATAGGACGGGGAGGGTCCTAGTTAGAGTGATCAGGGACAACTTCCCTGAGAAGGTGACACTTGAACGGAGACTGAAAGGATGAGAAACAGCCAGGCCTCGGAAAAGGGTCACGTTCACGGTAAGTCAGTTAAAAATAGCCCCCAGTCACTCCAGCAGCAAGGTCGGACGGACGGGCGAGGAGGCCTCGCCGCCAGCACTAAAGATGGCGGGCGGCGGGGGCGTGCCCGCGCCGCGATTGGCCGGCCGGAGCGGCGTCACGTGGGCGGCGCGAGCATCCGGGCTCCCGGCGGCGGCGGTGCCGAGGCTCCCGGGCGCGGGCGGCGCGGGGCGAGCGCGGCGAGCGGACGGCGGCGGGGCCCCCGGGGCCGGCCGCGTGGGCCGGGCGGCGCGCGTGCGGAGCATGGCGGGCTCCCTGCCTCCCTGCGTGGTGGACTGCGGCACCGGGTAAGAGCCGCTGGCCCCCGCCCCGCTCCGGCCCCGGCGCCCCCTCACACCTGGAGGCCGAGCCGCGGCCGTCCGGGCCCGGTGACCACCTGTGCAGGTGCAGGCGGCCGCCCCGCCCCGCCCCGCGCGGCCGCCTGGGCCACGCGCAGAGGCCGCTCACCTTGACCGGGAGGGAAGGAGGCGGGGAGTCCGCCGGCTCGCCTCGCCTCCCACGTCTTCCCTCGGGCGCTCGGCCGGGCTCCCCGGGACTCGCAGCCTCCCCGGAATGCCCGCTCTCGGGCGGGTTGCTGCAGACCCTTGACGTGACTGCCTTCTGCCCCCTCTGCGGTGCCCCTGCCTTCCAGCATTCCTAAAACTGCCCCTCGTTCTGGGCCGCCAGTGCATGTCATTTCCCCTTGCTGATGATTCTGGACCACTTACTTGTGGAGGCTGTTACATCCGTCTCCCAACTTGACACCTTTTTTGCGGCCCCCTCTGCTCTCTTCCAGTATGAATGGCTAACTCAGTCTAAGCTTTTGCTTTAGTTTGCGTGGACTTGCCTTTTCACTTAAAAAAATGATGTTAAAAAGACTCCATTTTGAAAAACAGTCTAAATTTGGGAAAGCCTATTTGTGGTGTGGTTTTTTTTCCCCTTTACTTTTTGGGTATGATTGCTTCTTTTGATGTTGTTAAGATATGCAAAAGAGACCTTAGGAAATTCTCTGTCCTTTCAGTGGCCCAAGCTTAGCTGATTTTAGGAGGGTGGTTACTGAATCCATCTAGCTGGTAGTTTGGAAATTCAAGCTTACCTGCTTGCATCACAGATGAAGTACTTAATAAAATAGCCTGGAAGTAAATTAAAGGGATTTTAATCATTTTTGCTACAAAACATTCCATGGCACGTTCACCTTAGCCTTGATTCTTTTCTGTAGAAAAATGGACTTGGTTTGGTTTCCGTGACAGCCTTGTGGGGGTGTCTTCTTTAATTTGCTCCAGTCCATCTCGTACTGATCGTTCTTTCCTTTTGCTGCTGAAGCCACTAGTAGTGGTTACAGGCTGGAAAAAACTGCCTCTTGGCTTGTGCTTATTCTTTTTGAAATACGTATTATACCAGAAGTTTTGTGGCTCTGTATTTTAGAAGTCGTTTTGCTACCCAAAACACAAGCCAACATCAGTGTTGATATTAACCACCCCCCTACTGTTGGCTCTTACTCGTCCTCTCCCCTGACAATCTGTGTTCAACCCCATGCCCACCTGAGGTTTGGTTGTGTCAAGAGTGAAGGCACCAGGGAAAAGTATTTTTCATTTCCACGTTTGCATGTGAGATTTCTATTTCTTTGTGTTTGGTCTTGTAAAACTGTTGAAATATAAAGCATTGCTTGGTAATAGCAATAAGATAATGCCCACAGAGTTTGTCATACCTTTAATATTAGTAAGCGGGTGGCGTTACTCATCATTCTTGCTATAAATATCTAAATTGTGGTGCTCAGTTTTGACCTTTTGAGGTAAGTGATAAATGTAACTGCTCGGTTGGAGATATCACGTCAGTATATCGTCGTTTTTTGGCCCGAAGTCGTGTTATTGTCTGCAGGCTGTTGTAGGCTTTGGACTTAGAAACGGTGGCCGGGAATCTTCCAGTGGGTTTCTCATGAACATATTCTGTCATGGAAACGAATGAGTGTGGTGAACCATGAGTCTCCACTGTTCCTTGTATGGCCAGAAGGAGCAGCTGGGAAGAGCCCAAATTTACTTAAACATGTTAGTAGTTCTTATATTTCCCAGAGAGCTAAGATGGTTTTTAGATTGACTTTTACTTCAAAATAGGGTAAAAAGGGGTAAAATGCAGATAAAAATAACCAGGACCAAGGACAAGAATGGGCCTGGGGAGTCACCCTCAACTATAGGCCAGTGGTTGCTGTAGTCTGGCCTCACATTTGGCCTTAGTCTTTCTGTCTGACAAAATTATAAGAGTCATTGTCAGTTATGTAACTCCTGTCGTCAGGAAGGAAGAGAAATACCCGTTTCTCAGGTGAAAACGCTTTTTCTAGTACTGAATTCTAAAGGAAAAATTCATGTTGAGTTATACATAGTGGACATTAATGATTTAGTAGACAGTGTACTAAATAGCAATTTTTTATAGCAAATAAATTTCATCCTGGTAGGTTGGCATCCTCTAATAAACCCCGGACCAACTCAGTGAGCACAGGTGTGCTGGGGGCTGGGATAATATGGACCAAGGGATCTGCTTGATCCAAAGATAAAGCTTTGTTTATTTAGAGGAATTACTAGGCTGCATAGTTTTCAGGGACTGTTCCACAAATACTAGTCTTACTTCTCTTAACCAAACTTTTTTATTGAAGTTTTTGTATTTTTTAAACTTATTTTGAAAAAACTGCAAATCTACCGAAAAGCTGCAAGGAGAGTACCAAAAAAAATCTATGTATTCTTCATCAGGTTCCATCAGCTATTAACATTTGCTTTATCATTCTCTGTATATCTATACATGTTATTTTTCTGAGCTGTTTGAGAGTAAGTTGCAGACATTGCGCCGTGTTATACCGAAATACTTCAGCGTCCTTCCTGAGAACAAGGACCTTTTGTTGTATAATCACAGACCAATGATCAAAATCAGAAAATTTAACATTTCTACGATAGTGTTATCTAACATGCAGTCTGGACTCACATGACGGCCGCTTGTATGTCTCGTGGACTCTCACCGCCCTCCCTCATCCGCCGCCATACCTTGTGCTTGGTTGTCATCATGTCTTTTAAGTCTCAGTTAAGTGGACGACTTCCTTAGCCTTTTCTGTCTTTCAAGACATCGACATTTTTGGCAGCCAGTTTTTGTGGATAATGTCCCTCAATTTAGGCTCGTCCGGTGTTTCCCTATGATAGATACAGGGTATGCGTTTTTGTCAGGAAAACCGAAGAAGTGGCATTGATCCTTCTTAGTGCCTCCCATCAGAAGGCCCCCGCCCCCAGCCCCGCTTTATTGAGATGTAATTGACATACAGCATTGTGTAAGTTTAAGGTGTACAATGTGGTGATTTGGTACATTTATATATTGCAAAATGATTATCACCATAGCGTTAGCTAACACCTCCAGCACATCACTTAATTACCATTTTTTTGTGGTGAGAACGCTTAAGATCTACTCTCTTAGCAAGTTTCAGGTATGTAATACAGTATTTTAACTATAATCACTATGCTGTCCATTAGATCCCTAGAACTTATTCATCTTATCAGAGGGCTTAAGATAGTGATTTGCCTCATTCTTGATGATTATCTAGATCTAGATTTCTCCACTGTGCAGTTACTGTTATCCCCTTTGTAATTGATGTCATTTGTGGAGAGAGATTTTGAGATTATATAAATACTCTGTTCTTTCTTAAACTTTCCCCCATTAGTTTTAGTATCCATTGGTGATTTTTGCCCTAGTTGATTATTAGAGTGATAATTGCAAAATTGTGATTTTTTAAAACCTCTAGTGTTACCTACATTTATTAATTAACATTTTACCATAAGGATGCAGTTTTCCATAGCCTCCATTTATCATCTGAGATATGGGTTATTATTTTATTCCAAGGGTTATAATCCATATGTCATTCTTACTATAATCAATGGGTTATCATCTATTATTGCCATCATTTGTTTTGATGCTTAAATTGTTTCAGATTTGGTCAACAGAAGCCCATTCAAGCTGTTTCTGGTATTCTTTAGACATGTCTTGGTCATTTTTTGAGCATTTTGCTGTTATCAAAAGACTGCAGTGATAGCCTGTGCAATGCCTACATCTTTTTGTATTTTTTGCTGCAGTGTCTTTGGGGTAGATTTCCAGAAGTGGGATTTCTGGGTCAAAAAGTAAATGCATATATAATTTTACTAGGCAGTGTCAGATCCTGGTCAGTAGTGTGTATCTTTACCAGCAATATATGGGAGTGCTTATGTCTTCTTACAGACTCACCAACAGAGTGTATTGCCATTTAAAAAAAATTTTTACCAATCTAGAAGGTAAGAAATATTGTAGTTTTCATTTGAATTTCTTATATTATTATGTGGGAAGGTGAACATCTTTTCATGTGGTGAATAGGCATTTGCGTTTCTTTTTTCTGTCTTGTCATTTCTCTAGGTCATTTTTCTGTGGGTTTTGATTTTCTGCTTTTTTATTTTTAGAAGCTCTTCATATATTAGGATGGGTTTGGGGTCCCATAGACCACTTCCAGGTTCAGTGATTTGCTAGGAACAGTCACAGGACTATTGCAAAAAGGTACAGAGCAAAAACAGCCCAGGGAAAAGGCACGAGGCAGAGTCTGGAGGAAACCAGGGGCAAACTTCCAGAGTCTTCTCTTGGGGGATCACATAGACATGCTTACTCAGCATCCTGTTGTGACGACACAACCGGGGAAGCTCATCAGAGACTCGTTGTCCACTGTTTTTGTTGTGCACTGGGCGTGGCACTGTCTGCCTTGCATATACCAAAAATCCAGAGTCCCAGAGAGAAAGCAAGTGTTCCATAAACTGTACTGTTTGCACGGCTTAGGCACAGTGAACTACTCCTATCATTTAGGGAATGGTGGGAACCTTCCCGAAATCTAAGTTCCCAGAAGCTAGCCAGAGGCCAACCTTGCAAGTAGGCCTTTTCTAAGGATAGCCTGTTCACTCTTTTCCACACATAGGCGTATTAACCCTTTATGATATAAGTTCCAAATACGTTTTCCCTGTGTATCATTTGTTTTTTGCCATGCAAAGATTTTTTTTAAGGTAGTCAGGTTTATTTATCTTTTCCTCATTGTTTCTGGATTTTGAGTCATAGTTAAGAAAGTTTTTTTCCCCCATTCCCAGATTATATGGTGGTTTTTAAAAATGGTTTCATATTGTCATTTAAATCACCAATTCATTTAGAATTTATCCTGGGATATGGTATGAGGAATGGACCCAGTTGGAGCCAATTCTGTCTTTTTTCCTTTTAGCTATTCCATTTATCTCAACATCATTTATGAAAAAAACCCCAGTGCTTGGATATGCTGCCTTTATCGTGTACTAAATTCCTCCATGCAGTTCTGTTTATTTCTGGCTTTTGTTTGTGTTGTGTTAGTCTGTCTATTCGTACACCACCACAGAGTTTTAATTCCTGAGGCTTTAGAATGGTGTAGTGTCTGAGGGAGCTGGCCTCCTCTGCCCGTCCCATTCCTTTTTTTAGGGTTTTCCCATCTATTCTTGCTTGTTGTTCCTCCAAATGAACTCTATAATCACCTTTTCTAGTTCCAGGGAAAATACCTGATGGCATTTTCATTTGGATTGTATTAAATTTATAAGTTAATTTAATAAGGATTGTCATCTTTATGATGGCAAGTCATCCTAAGACCATAGTATCTTTCCATTAGTTCAAGTCCATTTTGTGTCTTTTAGGAATATTGTGTTTACCTCAGGTAGACTTCTGAAGTTTACACCTAGGTATGTGATTTTCTTTTTTGTTATCATAAATGGTGTCTTCTTTTTCATTATATTTTCTGTTTTTCTTGAATACATTGACTATTAATTTTTGTATGTTAATTTTATAACCTGCTAGTTTACAAAATGCTCTTTGTTTGCATGAATTTTTTCTCTTGACTTTTAGGGTTTTCCAGATACAAAATCTTGCCATTGGCAAGTAGAAATTGTTTTACCTCTTCCTTTCCATTTCTAGAGACTCTAACTGCTTTTTTTTGGACACACTGCAGTGGCCATTACCTCCAAAATAGTGTTAAATAGGAGTGGACTTAGTGGGCGTTATTCTTTTGTTCCTTACTTTAGTGGGGTAGCTTCTGGTGTTTCTAAAATAAGTAAGAGGCTGGCTTTCAGGTTGCTGTGTGTGTGTGTGTGTGTGTGTGTAGGTACATGCATACATACACACACGTATATATATAAATATAGGTATGTATACATATGCATATGTATATCGTGTTAAGAAAGTATCCATCAGTATCTATTTTTTGGAGCATGAATGAGTGTTGGATATTAGATATCTTTATCATAAATGGGACATGTGCTTTTCTTATTTAGCCAGTTACTATGATGAATTATATTAATGAATTTCCTAATATTGAACCACTTTTACATTCTGGAATAATCCCCGCTTGATCATGATGTATTCTTTTTTGATGTGTATGTAGATTCTGTTAATATTTTATTTAAATTTTTGCGTCAATACAAGTGTGACTGATTTATAGTTTATTTTTTTGGTGCACTCTTTCTCAGGTTTTGGGATCAATGTTACACTCTCTTCATAAATTAAGAAGTTTTTCTTCTTTTTCTATGCTCTGGAATAGTTTAGGTAGTATCAGGATTATCTGATTTGTAAGATCTTGGTAGAATTCCCTAGTGAAACTGTCTGAGCTTAGTGCTTTCTTGGAGAGAGAGTTCTGGTACTCTCTCTATTTCTTATAAATTTGTTACACTTTTCACCTCTAGTGGAATCAGTTTTGGTATGTTGCATTTGTCTAAAAAAATTCCATTTCATCTAGATTTTTCAAATGTATGTATAGAGTGGCCGCATGATGTTTAAAAGTGTCTTCCGTTTTTATGGTTATTTTTCGCTTTGTCATTCAAATTTATGTATTTTGTTTTCATCCTTTTTTCTTGATGCTTTAGCTAGTGACTTGTCTATTTTGTGGATCTTTTTGCAAAGGACAAGCTTTTGCGTTTACTTATTTAATTCTATTATTTTTCTGTTTTTTGACTCATTCTGCTTTTATCTTTATTAATTTCTTTCTTTTGCTTTGTTTTGTTTTGTTTTTGAGTAGAAAGTTAAATTCATTTTTATTTTTCCTTTATATTGGAAGAGTATTTAATACTACAGAATTTTAGCTGATGCATCCTTAGCTGTATGTATCCTTTAGATTTGGATATATTTTTTCATTATTATTTTCAAGAAATTTCTGTATTTTTCCCTTAATTCAATATTTCTATACTACCATGTTTTAAAATTTTCAGGTGGAAGGGCCTTTTTGTTTTTTGATTTTGTTTTTAATTTCTTGTTTTATTACATTGTGGTCAGAGAGTGCTGTTTGCTTTTTTTCTATTCTTTGGACTTCATCGAGTGTAAGATATGGTGAGTTTTGTGAATGTTGTGTATGTACTTGAAAAGAGGTGTATTCTCTGTTAGTGTGTTCAAAGTTCAACATATGTCCACGTGAGCTACCTTGTTAGTGATGTTATTTAGGTCTTCCAGGTTTTCTTTCATCTGCCTCCTCTGTGTGGGATTGAGGAGGGTGGTTTAGGGCCTTCTATCGTTAGTTGGTTTCTTCTTCATTTCTCTTGTCTCTTGTGACTTCCGCTTTATGAAAGTTACTGCTGTTTCGTCGAGTACCTGCACGCTGATAACTTGTGTCTTCACCTGAGTTGTTGCTTAAGCATTATGAAATGTGTCGTCTTTTCAGTGGTTTTTAGTCCGAATTCTACTTTGTCAGAAAGTAAAAGCATGGTCAAAACTATGCCAAACGGATACAGACTAAAAGAGAGCAGAACTGTTATTTAAATGCAATGCAGAAAACTTTAAATCAAGCAAGTGTTTCATTTAATTATTTATGTTTTGGTTCACTTAAAATTTTTTTATCATATCAAAGTAATATGCACACTAATTTAAAAAGTCGAATGGTGCTCAAAGGCTTTTGTGAAAACATATGGGGGCTGTTCTCCCTACTTTTTTCTGTCCTTCCCCAGAAATAACTACTTTCAACTTTTAATTCTATATCTTCTGGCATTTATAGATTTCCATATTTCTAAGTAATATGCAAATTGATGTCTTTGATTATCAATTTTTCACGTTATCTATTGATTTATTATTGTTAGATGAAGATTTAGTTCTCTTGCTCTGCCTTCCCCTCTGTTTCTCCTTCCCAGTTCTCCCAGTAGAGAGAGATTATATTTTCCAGTTAAATTTGTGATCAGTATTTACATTATTATGCTTATACAAATACACTTCCTTACTCATTGAAGTGCACCATAATTATTTTTTCTCTTAAATTTTGTTTATACTGAAGTTAATGATTACATTATTTGTTTATGTGTTTTGTTTTCTTTGTATCCATTGCTAATTATTTTCCATATTTTCAAGTCGCCAGCCTCTCAGTACAATTTTCCACATGTTAATCATATTAAAGAATCTATCAGAGTTGGTTTGTTTTTGGAGACATCCCTTTTGCAGATGTCTGTCCTTCTGTCTGGGCTGGTTGCTTTCCAGCCCTGCCACACAACCTGGGACTTCCCTTGCAAACCTCTAGGTGTTTCCTTTGCCTTTCTTCTGGACTGAGTCTCTGTTGCCTGCTTTCCTTCCTGTGCTGGTGGTCCCCAGCAAGCAGCTTTGTTGGATTAAAAAGGTAACTCAGCTGTACAGTGCATCTTGGTGAGTGCCTTTGACGTGTCTGTCTCCTGAATCTCACGTCCTGTCTGACTGGGACACCTTTGTCATCCTGAGGTTTCCTCCACCATGATTCTGGGGGTTCATGAACTTCCCTCCTGTATATTTCACTTGTATATTCCATGTCTCTTCTTTCCTGGTTTCTCCTTTGTTTTGGTAGAGGGCATCCTCTAGTAGCTTTCTGAGAAAGGCTACATGGGAGGTAAATTGTTTTTATGTCTTCCTTGTCTGAAAATGTTTTTTCTCTACTTCCTTACTTGGTTGATGGTTGGGTATAGTGTTCAGGGTTGGAAATAATTTTCCTTCAGAATTTTGAGACACTGATCCTTTGTTTTCTTGCTTCTAATTTTGCTGCTGAGAAGTCTGAAGCCTTTGTAAATGACTGACTCCCCCACCCCCTTTCTGGAAGCTTGTAGGATTTTCTCTTTGTCATTGGTTTCTGGTATTTCACAACTGTGTGCCTTGAAGTGGGTCATTTTCCTCCATTGTGCTGGGCATTTTGTAAGCTGTTTCGATCTGAAAACTAGTATCTTTGAATTGTGGGCAATACTTTTGAATTACTTCTTCCTTTCTTTTGTGTGTGTTTGTGTTCTCTTTCTGGAACTCCTGGATTCATGTGTTGAATTCTTGGGCTCTTTCTCTGATTTTTTTATCTTTTCTCTCTTGTTTTCTGTCATTCTGTCTTTTTTCTTTCCTTCTAGGATATTTCCTCACTTTATCTTCTAACCTTTCTCTTCAGTTTTTTTCATCCTTGCTCTGAATTTTTAATTTCCAAGAGCTCTTTTTGTTTTCTAAATGTTCTTTTTTTATAGCATCTTGTTCTTTTTTCTTGGATGTAGTATCTTCTCATTGGGTATTGATGATAGTGGTGTTTTTGTGTGCGTGTGTGTTTATGTGTGTGTTGGCGTTGATGGGGTTTCCCTACGTGGTTTCTGTTTCCTCCAAGTTGATTTTTTGGTTTGTATGTTTTCATCTCTATGTTCCATGGTAGAGGCTTTCCTCAGATGTTGGTAGTTTATGGCTGCCTGCTAATGATTAAAAGTCAGAAAATTAAAAAGCTCGCTGGACTCTCTGAGTGTATGGATTTGGCTTGTTGATTTTGAGCTTCACCAAGGGTGTTATAGGGGGGCTGTTTGTTGGGGAATCTCCTGGTGTTAGGGTCTTTAGCTCTTTCCTCATGAACTGGTCCGTGCCCTGGAGAAGACACTTCTGATCTGCTTGGAGGGTCGGGTCTGGTGCTAGCGTTTGGAGAGCTGAGTTGGGGAGAGAAGGGCAGGGGAGAGGGTGTGTGTCTTAGTTGTCAGCTTTTATTGTGTATTCAGTCAGGTAATCCCTTTATTTTCAGAACGGTACCTGCACTCACCCACCCCTTTTGAGTCCAAAGACCCTTTGCTTTATATTCCAGAGAAGCAGCGTCCGGAGAATGCTGGGGTCAGAGAGGAGCAGTCACCCAGCACTGCGGGGCAGGGGATGGGAATCTCACCGAGGCCTGTGGTTTGTGCCTTCCACCCTTGCTTCTCGGCCCTTTAATCCTAGTTCCACAGGTACCCGTGCAACCACCGATTCTGGAGCCTTTAAAGATCCTGGGGGGGGGGGGGGCGGCCCTGTGGCTTAGCGGCTAAGTGCTCGTGTTGTTCTGAGATGTGGCATTTCCACTTTCAAACATAAATTAATTGAGCTTACATTGTCACCTTCTGCTCTAGACACATGGTTGTAGGAGGAATTTCAACTATATATAAATATGTTTAGTTGACAGTAGTCAGATTAATTCTCCTGACTGCAGAACTGAAAAATCTATGTGTACTGCTGTTGAAAGAGGCGTTTAGCAAGAAGAATTAAAGAAGCTTTGCTCAAGGACTGTTTAAAGTGGTTGGGGCAAATAAGGATATATTGTATTTACAGAAAGAGAAATTGGCAGGATCTACAAGAATAGGAGGTGGGTGGAAGGCAGAAATGGAGTGGATGGGTGTAGGAGAGTGAGACTTCTTAACGGATACCTTTTTATAGTGTTTTGAGGTTTGAACTATGAGAACATATTTGTTTGAAAGGCAAATAGTTGTAAACTTTTGGTATTGCTTTATGCAGCTGTTGATTCTGTTTCCGTATCTTCTCTCTCTCCCCTGATTTTCATATGAGGAAAGGTCTCAGGTCAGGGGGTGCATGGAAGGTGGCATTGAGTTTGAGAGTGTGGCTGGCAGACTATCAGTATAGTTTATGTATTTTTGAGAATGATGCCTGCCTCTACCGTGCTGGCTATCCTTTTGGAAGATAGTGTTCAAGCAAACAGACAAGGGCTTTTAATGTAAGAGTTGTTCGTCTTGATTCCTTATGTACACGTTTGAGAAAATTTGACTGATGTAGCTCTTCTCATTTGGGTGAAAAGATATATACAGAGCTGGAAGAGAAACAGTACGAAATTTTGGTATAACGCGGGACTTCAACATAGAAACTGTGAAGGAAATTGGTAGATTTGATCACCTAAACTGTTCAAACAGTTATATTTCAGAAAACGTATAACTGGGCCTGCCCGGTGGCTTAGCGGTTAAGTGCGCGCGCTCTGCTGCTGGCGGCCCAGGTTCGGATCCCGGGCGCGCACCGACGCACCGCTTCTCCGGCCATGCTGAGGCTGCGTCCCACATACAGCAACTAGAAGGATGTGCAACTACGACTTACAACTGTCTACTGGGGCTTTGGGGGAGAAAATAAATAAATAACTAAAATAAAAAAAAAAACGTATAATTGAAGGTAACCCACAAACTGGGAAAAATGAGCGACACATATGAGCAAACATTGATATCCTCAGTATGTGAGAATTCACACATAAGATACTAAAACTCTAGTAGGGCTGGCCCCATGGCTTAGCGGTTAAGTGCACGCGCTCTGCTGCTGGCGGCCTGGGTTCGGATCCCGGGCGCGCACTGACGTACCACTTCTCCGGCCATGCTGAGGCCGCGTCCCACATACAGCAACTAGAAGGATGTGAAGCTATGACATACAACTATCTACTGGGGTTTTGGGGGGAAAAAAAAGTAAATAAATAAAATTATAAAACTCTAGTAAAAATTATCTAAGGACAGTTCAAGGAAGAAATACAGATCGTTCGTACACATCAAATAACAGTAAGTAGCAAACTTAATAAAATTGTTGAATAGTGAGATCCTTTTACTTTTTCAGTTAGGAAATATTTTCCAGAAACGGTAACATTTAACATTGAGATAGGGATTATTATTATTCACCTTTTGTAGATGAAGAAACTGAAGTATGGAGGGAGTAATTTACTTGCCCAAAGTTACATAGCTCGTGCCGATTTTGAACTCCCTCACACCATAAATATGTACTGTCTTTTTTTTTTTTGCGAGGAAGACCGGCTCTGAGCTGACATCTATTGCCACTCCTCCTCCTTTTTTTCCCTTTTTTCTCCCCAAACCCGCAGTAGGTAGTTGTATGTCATAGTTGCACATCCTTCTAGTTGCTGCATGTGGGACGCGGCCTCAGCATGGCCGGAGAAGCGGTGTGGTGGTGCGCGCCCGGGATCCGTGCCCGGGCTGCCAGTGGCGGATCTCGCGCACTTAACCACTAAGCCATTAACCACTAAGCCATTAACCGCTAAGCCACAGGGCCGGCCCCAGATATGTACTGTTTTGTGACTACTTTCAAGCTATGTTACAATCTGTTTGTGGCAGTAACTAAATCTGCTTCATTTTTGATGGTTGCATAGCATTTTATTGAATGGATGTAATATAATTTATTTAATATATCCTCTATTGATGGCATTTGAAAGTTTCTGGTTTTTTTTGTTGTTGTTTTGCTATTACGTGCTGTAGCCAACATTTTTTTGTGCATATCTTTGCATACATGTAAAATGCTTCTGTGGGATAAATTCCTAGAAATGTGCTATTGGGACAGGAGGTCATATGTATTTAAACTATTTGGACTATGGGTATGAGCATTTAATATTTGATAATGTGACACTTCCCTTTATAATGATTCTTCAGCCTTTTACTAACACCCATTTAGTACCACCTTCTTCAGTATTGGCCCAGATTTTGAATGGTTTTGCATTAAATTTTTAGATAGATTTCGTGAAACTTGATGTTTCTTTTAAAAATATTGACTCTTCCTATATAAGAGTAAGGTATGTCTCACTTTATTTGCCTGCTTGTATATGGAGCTTTCTTCACACACATCATATAGTTTATTCTTAAGGGTAATATTCCGTGTTGTTGCCATCATGAATGGGATCTTTTCATCCCATTCTTACTTGTTATTTTTATATATATTCTTACTTGTTATTGTTAGGTAGGAAATTTGTTGATTTTTGTCTTTTCATTTAGTAACTGGCCATCTTACTGAATTCCCTATTGCTTTTAGTTTTTCACTTAATTTCTTTACATATTCCAGGTATAAAATTATCATTTACAAATAAATTTTTGTCTCCTCCTTCCTGATATTATTCCTTTTATTTAATTCTTGGTGATTTGTAATATCTAGTTCTTCCAAAACAGTGTTAAATGAGAGTAATGATAGTGGGTCTCCTTGGCTTAATTCTGACTTTAATAAAGATGCTTCTAATTTTTCACTATCTTTTGGTTTGAGAGATTTTTTTCCCCCTTAGCATCTCTTCATAAAGATTAAGTGTTTTTGTTTTGAGCCTGGGTTTTTTTCACTACTATATTGAGTCTAGATTTTTTTCGCCAAATCTTAATTACTTAAATAGTTAGAGTTGAAAAGCATTTCCTACATTTTTTTCATAGATTACCTAAATGCAGTGTTCTAAGTAATAAGACAAAATTGGTACATTTGAGTCCTTTCTTCTGAACCTCTGACCAGTATTAAACTTCAGTATTATAGGTGCATTTTATTTGGTAGTGTGGTGGGTGGTAGGTGAATTTGTTAGAACATGAACATGAGGGTGGGAGCTTGGATTATATAAAAAATTTTTTTTTTTTGTGAGGAAGATCAGCCCTGAGCTAACATCTGTGCTAATCCTCCTCCTTTTTTTTTTCCCCCCCCAAAGCCCCAGTAGATAGTTGTATGTCATAGCTGCATATCCTTCTAGTTGCTGTATGTGGGACGCGGCCTCAGCATGGCTGGAGAAGCGGTGCATTGGTGCGCGCCCGGGATCCGAACCCAGGTGGCCAGTAGCAGTGCGCGCGCACTTAACCGCTAAGCCACGGGGCTGGCCCCTATAAAAATTTTAAAGATGATTGCATGTGGTGGTGTTTACTCAGTGATTCCTAGGCTGATTGACCATCGGAATGGGGGGGGCGGGCAGGGAATGTTAAAGACACAGATGCCCAGATTCCCCTTAGTGATTCTGGGACAGGCCCTGGGAATCCGAGTTTAGAAGCTTCCTGGGTGATCTGATCAGCTAGGCTTGGTACATTCTTTCCGGAAGCCTAGTCTTAAACTTGCCTGACAGATAAAGTAGGCCATGCTATAATGGAAGACTCAGTTTGATATCATGTTTCTAATAGGTCAACATTTTGAGGAATATTTTGAGGACCAGGGCCATGTTTTCCCCCCTCCCTCTCTCGGTGTCCTAGGTGTCCTCAGAGTATGCCTGCTACATTGTTTCCAGCTAGTGAACTGGTGGAAATAAAGAATGCTTCTTTGTTTTTATAAATGGTGTCTTGAACACTTTCCATATTTAAGAGTTGTGTTTTATTTGTTGTTTTTTTTTTTTGTTCTGTTTTTTATGTAGTTGAGCTTTTGTAAGACCATCTCTAATGGAGGACACCGGACTACCATTGGACTGTCCTCCTAGGAGAGAATTTAGGCTGAGCACTTAGTAGGTTCCATTTACAGTGTTCTATTTAATAGGCTCTCATTGAAGTTTGATAGGAGCCTGTGTTGATGAAGATTTCCTTAAAATTTTAAATTTGAATGTCTCTTTTTAAGAAATCTTGTTAGACATTCATTACATTGTGATTAATCAAAGTAACAAAACCTCAAGTGTATTTGATGCTATATAAGGAATAGCACAGGAAAATTTAAAGGTAGTAAATCACCATAAAGTGATGTGAATAGTTTGTGCTTTTGCTAGTGTTTTTAATAGTTTCAGTTTTGCTGGGAGAGTAAGGGAGGATCTCATAGTAAGTTTTTAATACCTAAGAATATTAATATATCTTAATGTTAGTTTGCCTCAGTCATGAAAATCATTGTTTGCTTAATATTCCTGATGCTGTGGTACCCGTGCGACTCTGTGACTGAAGGCCTCCTTTGAAGGCTGTACTATCTAAGGGGGCGCTGTGCCTTCATTTTTATTTATTTATTTTAAATTTTTTTGTTTATTGCAGTAACATTGGTTTATAACATTGTAAAAATTTCAGGTGTACATCATTGTACTTCTATTTCTGCATAGATTACATCATGTTCACCACCAAAATACTAATTACAACCCATCACCACACACATGTACCGAATTATCCCTTTCACCCTCCTCCCTCCCCCCTTCCCCTCTGGTAACCACCAATCCAGTCTCTGTCCCTATGTGTTTGTTTACTGTTGTTATTATCTACTACTTAATGAAGGAAATCATACGGTATTTGACCTTCTCCCTCTGACTTATTTCACTTTGCATAATGCCCTCAATGTCCATCCGAGCATCCCGGCGCCTGGTGCTGAGTGGCAGGTGGTAGTGGCATCCTCAGTGTTCAGTGGAATTTTAGAGCTGTGGGGCCGAAAGCGCTCCAGTGCATTTCTGCAGTGCGACCTTTGGCTGCTGTGGCCTTCGTTCGTGATATCAGGGTACCACCCTTTGAGGTGGAGATGAGACGTGGTTGTTGAAGGATGTCTGGCATCTACTAGGGTCACCATTTGTGCATTTATTTCCACCGCTTCACAGATTAGTGTGTCTGTGGTGTATGGAGTGGTGTACAGCAGGAAGACTGAACAATATGACTTGGGACACAGGACATACCGTGTTTTATTTTTTTAACTTTTCAAAATTTTAAATTAGGAAATATTTCAAACATACAGAAAAATAATAGTAAACAAATAATAACTGAAACTTACGTGGATAGCACTGTTCTAGTGCTCTTTCTCTATGTATTTATTTATATATTTATGTATATTACTAACCCCTGGGAGGTAGGTCGTATAATTAACTCCATTTTACAGATGGAAAAACTGAGATAGAGATAGGTAAAGTAGCTTGCCCAAAGTTACACACGTGGCACGTTAACAGAGCTGGGATTTGAACCCAGGCATTTTGGTGCCAGAGTGATCGTCTTAACCAATACAGTACACGCTGTTGCCTTTCAGAAATACAAAAAGTTACATAACAGACATGAATGATACTTAGCACCTAATTTTAATAAATGTTAACATTTTGCTGTATTTGTTTCAGGGTTTTGTTCTGTTTTTTTAAATAACTGCATTACGCAAAACAAGTGTTTTCTCATGTGTAAATGAGAGATTGTATTAGACAACGTCTTTGGTCTTTTCTGGTTCCATCAAATTGTTTTTCCGACTTGCAGCATCTCCTGGTGCAAACCTGGTCCTTTCCCCAGCACTTTGACAGTGATGACCTGTCCTTACATCTGGTAAGAACTCGTTTAGCAGATATGTATGGAGTGTCTGCCACATGCCAGGCACCGTGCCAGGGGATGGAGATACAGTCAAGAAAGAGGACCCTGCGCCGGTCATCACACAACTCATGATCTTATGACGGGGGCAGGTGGATTTATTTAAGTGCAAGCTGCATACTTTTTTTGAGGAGTGGGTGATGTGGCCTGTTAAAAACCCAGACTTAGATCTGGGGATTTTAGTGATCTGGCCTGCTTATTAGATTCTCTAGGCTTCTTTAGCCTTGGGTCAGTAATTCAGTTTATTTGTATTTATTGTCTGGAATATAATTCCAGAATGATGGTTCAATTGGGAATGATCCGGAAATTTTAAAGTTTGGTATATGTTGCGTTCCTTCTGTAAAGCCCCTGGGCTCTGGGTTGGCTTTGAAACATCCCTGTGGGTTTGGAGAGCCCTGGAGTGGGGAACTTGTGGGTCTGCTTGGTTTGTGTGCTCTGGTAACTTGTGGGAGTTGGAAAGGCCCTCAGATGGGTCCTGCCTTTTAGAAACTCCTTGTAGGGTTGGATGGGTCTCAGGGCCTGGCCTTGCCCAGGCTCTTGTGGCACCAAGAACTCAGATCCTTGGAGACTGAGCAGTAAGGCGTGATTTAAGTGGAGCTGATTTGCTCTTTTTGTGTCTTCAGACCTTATTCATTCACTGTGTGTTCAAAAATAGTAAAATTAGCGTATGGTAAACTACCTTTACATACCATAAAACTAATTTATTAGAATTTGGAATGTGTTACCACATCAAAACGTGTAGTATCAAGCATCTTGAAATAATTTGTAAAATAGAATGAATTCGTAAGTTACTTTCAACACTGCTAGGATGTATTTTTATTCGTTGTGAGCATTGCTGCAGAAGGATGGCTCCTTGTCCCTACTTCACCGTTCCTTACAGTAGGCCTAATAAGAAAGGAAGAACCCATGAGGCTTTTCAGTTTTTAATTTCCAGCAGATGGTTCTGAGTGGTCGTCCCCCCCTTTTTTATATATTTAGGAGAGTAGCAAATGCTTTTGGAGCAGACACTAGTATTTTGGCATTTGTTTTAGTTAAGGCTTTTGGAATTCATCATGCAGACTATCTTGACAGAAAATGGGCTTGTTCTGAAATGAGATGATAAAGAGACGCTCCTGTCAGATGTTCTCAGGAGGTGGCAGTAGCTGTTTCTAGACATATGCCATCACATTTTAAGAAAATTATATAATCTTTTTCTAACCCTTCCAAAAGTTCATGAAGTTTCAGAAGTAAGTTCACTTCTCTGAACACCAGCTCTGGAATGCGAGCCTGCGTATTTAGATGTGGGATCTTTTTCTCTTCACTGGCTCTCTGGCTTTGGGCAGCTTAACTAACTTCTCAGGGCCTCAGTTTTTTCATCTGTAAAATAGAGATAATATTTACTTTCTTCACACAGTTTTTGTAAAGATTAAGACAGTGTGAAAGTACTTTTAAAGTTATTAGGGGTACACAAATGTCATTTATGTGTTAATATATGTGTGCAAGAATTTTTCCAATAGAGCCAAGCATAATATTTTAAGTGTTTGTAACTGCTTGCTGTCTGAAATTAGTGTTTATTCTTAGTCAACATGTGTTTTTTTTTTTTTTTTTAAATTTCAAGGGACTGTTATGCAGCTTTATATTTTAGGACTTGGAAAGCTTATAATAAAAGACATTAGTGGGATACAGAGGGGAGTATTATTGTCTAAACATGTGTTGATGACTTTGTGCCCTTAGGTACACCAAGCTTGGCTACGCAGGCAACACTGAGCCACAGTTCATTATTCCTTCATGTAAGTATAGCCCCCCCTTGGCTTTATCAGGGATTGTGTTTCTCAGAATTGTTCTAAGCGTTCTCATTCTTTTTTCAAGGTATATTAATTTACTTACCGTCTTCTTTAAGAAGGTTGTTCTGGTTACTGGGGAGGGTTATTTATTTTGACACCTAGTTCTTGAATATTGCTATAGACTATAGCTGTTACCTAAAAACCACACTTTCCAGTTCTTTGATTTTCTTCTGATACAGCCCCTGGTCACTGTCACTGGAGTTTCTGCTTGGGTGGGTTGCTGGGGCCTTTCATTCAATCATAAATGTCTGAACTACTTCGAAGGAGTCTATCTGGTTCTTTAAGGTTAATTTGTAATTTTAAGTACGTACAGTTTTGTTAATCTAGCAACTTTGTGGACTGGATATCCCTTGTCCTGCACTGTTCACTCTGTTGAAAGACTTGTTTTTGGATTGAGAGGCCTGATGACTGTTTCATTGTGTTCAGAGGTGTTCTGTTTTTGTTAAAATTTTAGTCAGTAGAGAATGGTAAACTTAGAAGAAGAAATGTCCTCACATTTGTCAGGAGTGCACCTACCCACTCTTTATTTCCCACAGGAGTCACCAAGGTCAGGGCAGTTCTTCATGGGGTAGAATTCTTCTCTGAAACTAGTTAAATTCTGGGTTGTTACCGGGGGACAGTTTATCAAAGAGTAATGTATATCAATCAAGAGTGAAGTGAAAGCCTGCCTCCTAAATGTACTCCTTGTAAGATAAGTTGTAATCTTAGAAACTGTAAGCTGTTATGGGGCCGGGTGACGTTGTAATGACAGGCTCTTGTGCCCAGTATGGAACATGGACAACTTAGGAGAGCTGGAGGGAAGGAGCTTAGTATTCATTCATTCAAGAGAAGACTAAAGCCTAATCTGGTGAATATGGGTATTCAAATTACTAGAGCATACTCCAGATTCCTTGAGCACATTTACTTCACCTCATTCTGGTTCCTTGCTTGCTGGATGACTGATCATGAATTTGATTTTCTAGATCTGAATGCTTTGATACCATGATGGGGTGTCCTCGACAGTAGGCATGATGGTCTGCTGCATCCTCATTTTAAATTCATAATTTGGTGTGTTAGTTTGCTAGGACTGCCATAACAAAATACCACAGAGTGGATGTCTTAAACAACAGAAATTTATTTTATCACAGAGTGGAGGCTTGAAGTCCAAGATGAAGGTGCCATCAGGATTGGCTTCTGGTGAGGCCTCTCTCCTTGGCTTGCAAATGGTGCCTTCTCACTGTGTCCTCACGTGGCCTTTTCTCTGCACAGGGCTGAGAGAGGGCTTTCTGGTGTCTCTTCCTGCTCTTATAAAGACAGTAGTTCTGTTGCATCAAGGCCCCACCAGTATGACCTCCTTTAGCCTTTTTTGCCCCCTGATAGGCCCTATCTCCAAATATAGTCACATTGGGGGTTAGGTCAACATATGGATTTTGAGGGGACACAGTTCGGTCCATAACAGTTGGCGTTCTGTAGGATAGATCAGTGTTTTGTGAATTTTATTGTTGTGAATGTCCCAGAACTTGGTCATTCCATGATGAGTTGGTAAGTTGGACTTTCTGACTTTTCAGAGCAGATTAGATTGTAACCTTGTTAAGGGCCACAACTCTAAAAGGCTGACCTTGCACCTTTTGCTTTAATGCTTTGCCATTTAAAACTGTCAGCAGCGTTCAGTTGGCTGCCCCATTTAACCTGTCATCGTTAACAGAGGGGAACCGAAGTCAGTTATTAGCAGGATTTCATTCACTGTCAGGAGGCACGGCCACTCGCAGGTCGGTGCTGTCGGAACTTTAGCAGTGGCAGAAGCTGGAAAGATAATAAAAATGTCAAAGAGGGGAGTGAAAGAACAGTTGCACTGTTGGCTGAATTTGAGGCAGGAGATAGAGAGCCGCAGGAGGCAGGGTTAGAAGCAGTTTGGGCAGAAGTAGGGGGTTGGACAGGTAGGGGCCTTGGTTACCTTGGGCCGTTGTCCACTGCTTGTCTTAGTGCTGGGAGCTGACCCGTTTTTCTGGTTGTAGAGGCTCTGTTCGCAATGTGAAGGTCAAGATGTATGTGCTAAAGTGGCATCCAGAGAGAAAAGGTGCAGCGTGTGTGGATGTGTGGCAGGTGCCGGAACAAGGCTTTTTGATTCCCAAGGGCGTTGAGGCGAAGCCCGTGCGGCGTGTGTGAGGAATTGCTGCGCTCGGACGGTGCTGGAATCACAGCTCCCAGTAGAGAGTGGCAGGAGATGTGGTGGGAAGCATGGAGAAGGGCCAGACGATGAAGGACTTGGAACTGTCATCTGAAGGAATTTTAGTTTTATGTTGCACAGCAGGAATTTTCGTGTTGCTTCTGAGGCTCCCTCGGGCCCTGGTCCCCGGACCAGAGAGGCACCACGCCCTGTCCAGCTTGACCAGGCAGCCTTGCTTCGACCTGATCTGCTTGAGCTTCTGCACAGAATTTGCTTGATTGTTTTAAGAAGATTTTTCCCTTCCTTTTTTTTTCCTTTAAGTTGCTGGAGAACGTTAGGAGTCATTGCAGAGTTTCAGGCATCGGAGTGTATGTGTGTCCATAGAAAGAGGATGTGTGAGGGGCGGGGAGGGGTCAGGAGAAAGGGAAGTCCATTTCAGACATTCGGTGTTTGAAGAGTTCGGGTGTAAAGGTCCAGTGTGCGACTGGTGAAAGGTTGAGTGCTCTGGGGAAGGTCTAGACTGGAGATGGAGGTTGAGCCCGGAGATGTTTGTGTTTTTGTATTAAATAGAATTCTTTATAGTTTTTATTCTGGCCAAAAAAATGCAAAAGATAATCTAACAAAGACTCGTGTACCCCGCACCCAGAATGAACGAAATGTTAACACGATTTCATCTTGTAAATGCATACACACACACACGTCCGTCAGCGTGGGTGCCAGCCCTGTCTCTCCTCCAGTCCTGCCGCTCTTTCCCTTGTCTCCCTGCTTTGGTGGGTATTTCCTCCATCCAGTCCATGTTCTGTGTTTACCTTGTGGATACAAGGGTACGTTCACAATATGTAGCGTTGTTCTGTGAGTTTAAACATTTCCAAAGTGATATCGTACTGCAAATAATTTTCTGAATTGTTCCTTTAAAAAACTCTCAATATTATGTTTTTAAAGATTTTATTTATTTATTTTTTTCCCTCCAAAGCCCCAGTAGATAGTTGTATGTCATAGCTGCACATCCTTCCAGCTGCTGTATGTGGGACGCGGCCCCAGCATGGCCGGAGAAGCGGTGCGTCGGTGCGCGCCCGGGATCCGAACCCGGGCCGCCAGCAGCAGAGCGCACGCACCCAACCACTAAGCCACGGGGCCGGCCCTCAATATTATGTTTTTAGGACTCATCAGTGTTGATATATACAAATGTAGATCAGAATTCTAATATGTGAATCTACAACAACTTTTTTTCGTTTGGGCATTTTCCGGTTTTCTCCATTACACAGATAATGCAGTAACTATCTCCTTGTCTACATGTGCTAGTTTCCAAAGAGAAAATAACGAGAAACGGGCTTGTTTCATCTTTCAGGTGTGCACCTCTTCAGCCCCATCAGGGTTGCCAAGGGCACTTGTGCCGATTTAAACTCCCATCAGCAGTGGGTCCATGTCTGTTTCTGCACCTCCTGGACAACAGTTGACATTGTTAAGACTTCAATTTTTGTCAGTCTAATGAAAATAAAATGATGTCTCATTTTATAAATTTGCATTTCTCTGATTACTAGTAAGATGGAGCACCTTTCATTGCCTGTTCATATCTTTGCCCATTTTTCTATTGCATCTTTTTGTCTTTTTTGTGGAGTTACAGGAACTCCTTGTATATTCTGAATACTAATTTGTGGCAAGTATCTTCTTGTAGTCTGTGACATCTTTTTTAAATGATTTTTCTTTTTAAATCTAGAAATTTAAAATTGTGATATAGTCAAAATTTTCGATCTTTTTGTTTTGTAATTTATTTGTTTTAAAAAATGCATTTCTACTCCAAAATCATAAAGACTTTCTATATTTTTTCTAAGAAAAAATTTTTTTGAATATGATGTGAGAGAGTTAATTTTATTTGTTTTCCAAATGGAAGGCCAGTTGTCCCAACACTGTTTATTGAAGTGTGCATTCCAATGTGACATGGCTCTTCAGTCATACTGAGGTACCATATATGCTTGGGAATATTTCTGGTGTTTTAATTTTGTTTCATTCATGCATTTGTTTATCTCTGTTCCAGATTTTCTCTATCTTAGATACTTTTATAGTAGTCTCCCCTTATCTGCAGAGGATACGTTCCAAAAGCCCCTGTAGATACCTGAAACCACGGATGGTACCGAAATCTATGTTTACTGTGTTTTTTTCCTGTATATACATACCTATGATAAAATTTAATTTATAAATTAGGCACACTGGAGGATTAATGGCACTTTGGGGCCATTATTAAATAACATGAGGGTTATTTGAACACAAGCACTGCAGTACCTCGACAGTTGATCTAATGACTGAGAGGGTTACTAAGTGACTAATGGACAGGTAGTGTGTACAGTGTGGATACGCTGGACAAAGGGATGATTCACGTCCAGGGCGGGAGGGCAAGGGATGGCGTGAGATTTTGTCATGCTACTCAGGATGCCATGCAATTTAAAAATTATTGTTTATTTCTGAAATTTTCCATTTAATATTTTCTGACCACGGACTGAAATCACAGAAAGTGAAGCCTTGGATGAGGGGAGGCTGCTGTACTTTATCATGTCTTGATATCTGGTAGGTCTGCTACCTCCTTTTTCTTTCTCAGAATAACCTTGGCCACTATTAGGCCTTTACTCTTTATTGTAAGTTTTAGAATCAGTTTAAGGTCCATAAAAAATTATAATGGGGTTTTGATTAGAGAAACATTCAATTTATAGATTAATTTGGGAAAAATTTGACGTCTTTATGACTTGAGTTTTCCTATCCATGAATATGATACGTATGTTTTATTATTTATTCATGTCTCATGTTTCAGGAGTGTTTTGTAATATTCTATAGTGTTTGTAATATTCTTCAAAAAGCTCACACGCACCTTTTGCTAGATTTATTTTTAGGTGCCTTAGTGTTTTTGTTGCTCTTGTGAATTTTTTTAAATTACATTTTCTAATTAGTAAGTGCTAATATGTGGGAATGCTAGTGAGTTTTTTAAGTTGTTTTTGAATACAACAACCTTGTTGACCTCTCTTATTTGTTCTAATAGCCTGCAGAGTCTTTTAAGTTTTCTATACAGACTGTTGTATTAACTGCAAATAGTGGTTGTTTTGTCTCTTCCAATCCCAATACTTCGTAATTTTTTCTTGGTCTTTTTGCACTGGCTGGAACTTCTACTACTGTAGTGACGAGGATTGGAGATTGCAGGTGCTTGTCTTTCTGACTTTAAAGAGAATGGTTTTAGTGTTTCATTGGTGATTGCTGTAGGTTTTTGCGGAAATGCTTTTTTCAGGTTAATACAGTGCCCTTCTATTCCTAGTTTACTAAGAGTTTTTTTTTTTAATGATGAATGGATATTGACATTTAAGGCTTTCTCTGTATCTATTGAGATGATCATATGGTTTTGGACATTTAAGCTCCTAATATAATGAATTACATTAATATATTTTCAAATATTGAACAGTCATTTATGTCATTCTTGAGATAAACCCTACTTGGTTATGAAATACCAAGTACGTGCTGAATTGTATTAGCAAATTTTTATTTGAGATTTTTACATCAATAATCAAAAGTGAGATTGGTCTATAATTTTCCTTTCTTGTACTATTTTTCTTTGGTTTATATATCAAAATTATACTGGCTCTATAAAATGAGTTTGTTAACTTTCTTTTTCTCTTCCTTGGAACAGTTTATATAAGATAGGAATTACTTATTCCTTGAAGGTTGAGTAAAATATATGACATTCTTTTGGAAAATATACTGGATATTTTTATTTAAAAAATTACTGTTGTCTGTCAGCTGCCATAGCAAGTGTTCTTAAGATATGGAATTTATATCTAAATCTTTAGGTGTACTCTTCCTGAGATATACTCTCCCTGATAATCTTCCAAATAAAGCTGCTATGAACAATTGTGTACAGGTTTTTCTGTGGACATAATTTTCAGTTCTCTGGATAAATACTGTGTGGTGCAGTTGCTAGGTTGTATGGCAAATTTATGTTTAGTATTAAGAAACTGCCAAAGTATTTCCCATAATGGCTGTACCATTTTGCATTTCCACCAGCTATGTATGAGAGAGCTGGTTGTACCACATCCTTGCCAGCATTTGGTATTGTCACTATTTTTTATTTTAGGTTCTAATAAGTATGTAGTGATATCTCAGCATGGTCTTAATTTTCATTTCCTTAATGGCTAGTGATGTTGAACATCTTTTCATGTGCTTATTTGCCATCTGAATATCCTTTTCCCTGAGATGTCTCTTCATGTCTTCTGCTCATTTTCTAATTGGATTGTTTGTATTTTTACTGTTACATTTTGAGAGTTCTTTATGTATACCAGATAAGAGTCCTTTGTCAGGTATGTGGTCTGCAAATAATTTCTCCCAGTGTGTAGCTTGTCTTTTTATCTTCTTCACAGGGTCTTTTACAGAGCAAAAGTTTTAACTTTTGATGAACCAGCTTTTTGATTCATCGATTTTTCTTTTAAATTTTATTGATTTCTGCACTTTATTTCCTTCCTTTTTCTTGCTTTGGGTTTATTTTGCTCTTCCTTTTCTAGATTCCTAAGGTGAGAACTTCAGTTATTGATTTGAGACTTTTTCTCTTTTCTAATGTAAGCGTTTAGTGTTAAAATTTTTCCTCTATTACTGCTTTAGCTGTGTCCGACACATTTAGATATTTTGTATTTTCATTTTCATTCCATTCATGTAGTTTTTAGCTTTCCTAAGACTTCCTATTTGATCCATGGATTTTTTTTTTGTTGTTTAGTTTCCAAGCGTTTGAGAGGATTTTCTTGTTATCTTTCTGTTACTGATTTCTGGGTTAATCCTGTTGTAGTCAGAAAGCACACTGTGTGACTTCAGTTCTTTTAAGCTTGTTGAGGTTTGCTTCATGGCGCAGTGTAAGATTTATTTAGGTTGCATGGACGTTTGAGAACAATGTGTGTTTGGTGGGTGGAGTGTTCTGTACATGTTGGTTAGATCCTGAAGGTTGATGGTATTGTTGAGTTCTCTGTCTTTGCTGATTTTCTGTCTACTTGTTGGATCAATTGAGGGAAAGGTGTTGAAATCTACAGCTATAATTGTGGATTTACCTGTTTCTCCTGTCAGCTTCTGAGTCACATATTTTTCTGCTCCATGCTTTAGTACATACACATTTAGGATTGCCATGTCTTCTTTTTTTTTTTTTTTTTTTAAAGATTTTATTTGTTTATTTTTTCCCCCAAAGCCCCAGCAGATAGTTGTATGTCATAGCTGCACAACCTTCTAGTTGCTGTATGTGGGACGCGGCCTCAGCATGGCCGGAGAAGCGGTGCGTCGGTGCGCGCCCGGGATCCGAACCCGGGCCGCCAGCAGCGGAGCGCGCGCACTTAACCGCTAAGCCACGGGGCTGGCCCGCCATGTCTTCTTGATGGATTGACCTTTTATCATTATTTAGTGTCCCTCTCTATCAGTGGTAACTTTCCTTGCTATAAAGTTTACTTTTTCTGATAACAATATAACCACCCATGCTTTCTTCGATTAAGGTTTGCATAGAATATCTTTTTCTGTTTTTCTGCTTTCAACCTTCATATATCATTACATTTGAAGAGAGTTTCTTGTAGACAGCATACAGTTCAGTCACGTTTTTTTTAATCCACTCTGCCAATATCTGTCTTTTAATTGCTGTATTTAGACCACTTACATTTATTGTAATTACTGATCAGTGCTTTTTCTGTTTGTTCTTTCTGTTTTTGATTTCTTTGTCTTGTTTTACCTAACTTCCTGTGGATACTTGAGCATGTTTTAGAATTTCATTTTGATTTATCTATGGCGTTTTTGAGTAGGTCTCTTGCATTGCTTTTTAAGTGGTTGCTCTAGCTATCACGTTATACGTACATAACTTTTCTCAGTCTGCTGGGTGTCAACATTTTATCATTTTGACTGAAATGTAGAACTCTTACCTCCTTTTATGACCCTTTACCGCCCCCTTCTCATGTAATTGATTTAAATATTTCCCCTACATACACTGAGAAGCACATCCCTGTTATAATTTTTGTTTCAACTACTAAGCGTAATTTATAAAACTCAAGAGGAGAAGGAAAGTAATTGTAATTACCCATATTTTTGCTCTTTCCCTTGTTCTTTCTTCCTTCTTGATGTTCCAAGATTCTTTTTTGTTTTTATCGTTTCCTGTCTGTTTGGAGAACTCTCTTGAGCCATTTTTTCAGAGTAGATAGTGCTGGTGACAAATTCTGTTAGTTTTTGTTCATCTGAGAACATCTTGATTTGCTTTTGAGTGATGTTTTTGCTGAATGTAGAGTCCTGAGTGGCATTTCTCTCAGCACTTGAAAAGTGTGCCATTTCCTTCTGGGCTCCTTGGTTTCTGATGAGAAATTTGCTGGAGGCTTTCAGAATTTTTCCTTTGGTCTTCAGTTTTTAGAGGTTTGACTATAATGGGTCTTGGTGTGGATTTCTTTGGGTTTATCCTGTTGGAGGTTGTTCAGTCTTGAATCTGTAGGTTTATGTATTTTTTTGCCAAATTTGGCAAATTTTTAGTGATTATTTCTTTGAATACTTTTTCAGCCCTACCTCCTTTTTCTTCTCCTTCTGGGACTTGGAAGACATGAATGTTAGAGCTTTTGTTATATATCCCATGTGTCCTGGAGGCCCTGTTCATTTGTTTATCAGTCTGTTTTCTCTTTGTGGTTCAGATGGGGTAATTTCTGTTGTTCTGTCTTCAAGTTCAGTGATTCTTTCCTCTGTCCTTTTCTGCTCTTGAGCCCATCCATTGAGATTTTTACTTCAGGTATTGTGTTTTTTAGTTCTAAAATTTCCATGTGGTTTTGTTTTTATATCTTCTAGCTTTGCTGTGACTTTGTGTTTCTTTACTGAGACTTTCTTTTATTTTCCATTTGTTTCCAGTGTGTTTGTAATTGCTCACTGAAGCGTTTTTGATGGCTCCTAAAATCTTGTTCGATAATTCTATTATCTGTGTCATCCCAGTGTTGGCATGTGTTGTCTTTTCTCATTTTAGTTGAGATGTTCCTGGTTCTTCCTATGGTGAGAGATTTTTTTTTTTGTTGAAACCTGGACATTTTGGGTATTACATTATGAGATTCTGGATCTTATTGAAATCTTATGTATCAGCAAGTCACTTCTTTTCTTTTTTTTGGATTGTTTATTTTTTTATTGAGGTATAATTGACATACAATATTATATTAATTTCAGATGTACAAGATAATGATTCAATATTTGTATATATTGTGAAATGATCACCACAATAAGTTTAGTTAACATCCATCACCATACATAGTTAACAGAATTTTTTTTCTTGTGATGAGAACTTTTAAGATTTACTTTCTTAGCAACTTTCAAATATGCGATACATTATTATTAACTATAGTTGCCATGCTGTACATTATATCCCCATAACTTATTTATTTTATAACTGGAAGTTTGTGCCTTTTGACTGCTTTCACCCATTTCACCCACCCCCACCCCCTGCCTCTGGCAACCACCACTCTGTTCTCTGTATCTATGAGCTTAGTTTTTTTTTTTTCTTTTTTTTCTTTTTAGATTCCACATATAAGTGAGATCGTACTTGTCTTGATCCTACAAATACTTGACGGTATTTGTCTCTCTCTGTTTGACTTATTTTATTTAGCCTAATGCCCTCAAGGTCCATTGATGTTGTCACAAATGATAAGATTTCTTTTTCTTTTATGGTTGAAGTAAGTCATTTTTGATATGGCTCCAGCAGGGGCAGGGGGATGCCCCTGTTAATGCCAGATTGGGGTCAAAGTTCTGATTTTCTTCTTGGCCTTTGTTGACGCTCAGCTGGAGAGGGGCTCCATGTTACTGCTGAGTGGGGTTAGGAGTTCAGGCTCCCCACTAGGCCTCTGCAGATAACATCCTGGCTGGGAGGCGAGGGTGCCTTGTTACTGCTGGTGGTGGTGGAAGTCCTGGCTTTCTGGTGGGCTTCCTCTGACAGAACCCCAGTGTGGAAGGAGAGGGGCTTGTTTCTGCTGCGTGGGATGGAGGTCCTGGCTCCCCACGTGGTATCCACTGACACTGAGGGTGGGGGGTTTGTTTTTCTCTGGTGTTGATTGGAGTCTGGTTATTGTTTTAAGGTTTTCTGTCTTTTCAGGCTGCCCCTTTCATCTCCTTTGGCTAGAGATAGCAGGCTTTTTTGGGGACCTTTTTTGTTTGTGCCTATTGGTGTTCCTGGGTTGCCGGCTTTTCGAGCACCTGGGTATGGGATATATGAGACAAAAAGAAGACGTAGAGAACTCACCACTGTGTTGTTCCTAGGGTCCTGAGGTCCCTAGCCAGTCTGCTTTCTTCTCTTCACCTCTCAGCATCTTTTTGTGTTTCTTTAATATATGAAGTCCAGGGATTCTAGCTGGACTTATTGAGAGGAATAGGGAAAAGTGTGTTTACTCCATCTTTCCAGAAGCAGAAGTCCAAATTTAATTAATATTGAATAGGTAATGTCTTCATGTGACATAAAAGTGAACTGTATATATAAAAAGATGTACAGTGAAAATTGACCTTCTCCCACTCACTTCCCCTCTTAGATGGCAACTACTGTTTCTGGTTTCTTGTGTATCCTTCCTTAGGTACTCTCTACATACACCAGCAAATGTACACAGACATATGTTTTTCCCCAAGTGGTGGCATACCACATGCACTGTTTTACACCTTGTTTTTTTTCTCATAACACCACTTCTTAGTGATCCTTCTAGATTAATACATGAAGGACTGCTTCATTCTTTTTCATGGCTTCATGATATCCTATTGCATGGGGATGCCACATGTATGTAACTAGTTGGAATGTTTAAATGTTGATTCCATTATCTGTTATATTTATTGTCCTTTCCATTTTAGTGTCCTCTGTACATTTCTAGCCTTCTCTGTTTATACGTGAGTCGGGGTTCTGTAGTATGCTGTGGTGTGCTGGAGATAGCTGCTGGAGTGACACAGGTCATTATTCTATGATGAGTCATATAATCTGTCAGTACTCATAGATGTTCATTGATAACTACTGTCTTAGACACATTTCTCCATTGTGTTCATAAGGACTGTTTAGACCATGTTTTGCTTTTCATAGGTACAAATAAAAGATTTTGAATATAAGCTCTGTATACCTTTACTCTCTTTCATGGATTCAGTTACTTCCTATATAATAGTTAAAAGAAGTATACTTTATGATTTTTTGTTTTTTGTTATTTCTGAGGGCCGCTAAAACATAGATCTACTATGATTTGGGGTCAGTGTACTTTGACCTACCTTTTTGGGAGGGATAAGATTTACTTTGTTGTCATTTAAATTTTGTGGTAGTTTCATTCTCCCTAAGTTTAGCATTTTTTTCTTTAAGGTGGTGATTTTTCTTTTGGTTAAATATATTGCCCTCAAATTCTTGGGAAATGTGAATGATGTCATGGTTTGCAGAATCTTTTTGCCTTTGTCTCTTCACAATCTTTTGTATTGACTTGGCAGTTTAATTCTAAATTCATGCATAATTAAGTTTGGTCTTGTCGAGGGGATAGAGTCTGTGACTTGTGCTGGCACACTGTGTGAGGATTTTTGAGGTCTGCTGTAAGCTGTCTTGCCAGGGGCCCTTAGAAATACCTGGGGTCCTGTGTGGTGTCTGTCAGTGTACCATTGAGTGGTGTGGTCCGTTTTCAGAGATGGGTTTGTTTATTTCTGCAGATCGCTTTAGTAAGTTATGGCCCAACAAACTTTTCTGTCCCCATTCTGAGCCTCATGCTCCAGACATGCGCCCTGCTTCTGACTGGGATGCTCTCTCTAGATTCAGTCCCCAGCATTTCCACGTCACCCCTGCTTCTTCAGTCCTGCAGAAATTCTGTCCTTTAGATTTGTGCCGCCTTTTGTTAACTTGAAGACTTCAAGACTAAACGTGACAGTGAGTTGGAGTGAGAAGAGGATTTCTGTCCTGTATCTCTTTCACTTCTTCAGCCTGTTGCTTCAAGATGCCTCTCTGAGAAAAAGCATTCAAATTCACTCTTATAGCTTTGTTGCCATTCTTCATCTGTAATAAATTACAGATTTCAGATAATTTACTTTTAAAAATAGTTGTATATGTTTACTAATTCTTTTTAGAATAAATTTGGTGAAGGTGAGTTTCTGGGAGCTCAAAGTGTGACCAAGGTTAGGAATTTAAATGGAAAATTGAATCTTTGTGAAGCTTTCTACATTTCATTAGATGTTAAATTCTGGAGTGAAGTTTTATGTGATTATTTACTACTAAGTATATTCCCAAATATCAAGATTAAGCTCTTATTAAAATAATGTATCATAAAGCCATTAATATTTTTACATAATACAGTTGTTTGATTATTGTACTTTTCTTTTTGTGACAGATATTAGCCAGCAACCTTCTAGTTTTTCCTTTTAATTCGAAGTCTTTTCTTTTCTGTAACAAGACTAAAAATATATTTTAAATCTATCTGATGCAGAGTTTTATTAAAATGAGAGCATATAGGCATTATTTTTCAGTTTACTCTCCTCTTCTGTGTTATGTTTTTAATTTTGTCTCCTTCCATATTGCGTTTTAAAATTTGGAACCTACTGATGTATACATTGCACTTACTATCTTGAGGGATTTTTCCAGATGAAACTGAGAAATTTAGTAATGTAGCTTCTGTCAGCATTAAAAGCAGACCAACTAAATTCCTTTGTGCCATTCTGAAAGTAATACTGGAACATAATAACTTGTTTCTGTATTAAAATTTTATGTACTCAGTGTCTTTTCCGAGAACACCTTCGACCACAGATAAAACGCTAACATTGAAGATTTACTTGTGCTTACGTAGGGATTGTATTATCTTTTCTTGCTCATGCAGATGTGCATAGTGATGGGATCTGTGTGCTGTCTTTTAGGCATTGCCATCAGAGAGTCGGCAAAGGTGGTTGACCAAGCCCAGAGGAGAGTGTTGAGGGGAGTGGATGACCTGGACTTCTTCATAGGGGACGAAGCTGTAGATAAACCCACGTATGCCACCAAGGTAGGCTCCTGACGAGAGCTGCTTCTTTCAGCGTGCAGCCAGACACAGAGCAGTAGAACGTAGAGTGCAGAATGGTGGATTATCTAGAAATTGTACCTGTGAGTTATGGAATGTGTTTTTATTCTTATGTTTGAAAAGAGGTTTTGTCCTTGTTTTTGAATAGGGTATTTATTTTTTTTGTGAGGAAGATCAGCCCTGAGCTAACATCCGATGCCAATCTTCCTCTTTTTTTTTTTTGCTGAGGAAGGTTGGCCCTGAGCTAACATCCATGCCTGTCTTCCTCCGCTTTACATGGGACCCCACCACAGCATGGCCTGACAAGCGGTGCGTTGGTGCGTGCCCAGGATCTGAACTTGGGAACCCCAGGCCACCGAAGCAGAGCACGTGCACTTAACCGCTTGCGCCACCAGGCCAGCCCTGAATAGGGTATTTTTGATGTGGGCAATCAAGTGAATTTACAAAGCCCTGGAATGCGGGATTGACTCAGGGAATGGGGGGTTACATGTGAGAGCAAGATCCGCTCCTATGGAAGGTTGCAGGTTGACTGATGAATCTGTCAGATGTGGAAAGTTGCAGATTGATTAATTAAAAAGAAGCACTAAAATTAGAAGCACTAAAATTATTTAACTGGACATTTGTTCTATAAAAAAAAAGGGCTCCGGATTGAATGGTATGGTGGATTAGCTGCACTTTTCCATCTTTACCCCATTGTTGAGATGATTCTTTGTACTTAGAAATGGGTGGAGTAGAATATAAACAATAACATAACTTAATCTTTCCGTGCGAGTGCCTGTTGTTCCTGTACGTGAATTAACGTTCACTTCCTGTGGAGGAGACCTTTATTCTCCAATAACTCAGTCTCTTCCGGGCCAGAGCGGTTAGACCGTCACTCTTGCTGTTGTGAACTGAAGCTTGGCTTACTGTGCTGTCTCTTGCTTTAGTGGCCAATAAGACATGGAATAATTGAAGACTGGGATCTTATGGAAAGGTTCATGGAACAAGTGATTTTTAAATATCTTCGAGCTGAACCTGAGGATCATTATTTTTTAATGGTGAGTAATTGGAACTAAGAGGAATATATCCCTGTAAATTCTGATTTTAAACTCAAGATATTCTTCCCTGGGGAATTTTTAATTCCTGCTAAAGCTATTTGTGTGAATTGGGGTGCTTCTTTGGCAGATAACAGAAGGCTCAACAAAAATGTCTAAAATCAAAAGGGACACATTATCTCACAAAACAGGAGGGCTGGAATTGGGCATTTCCAGGGCTGATTATTTCAGCAGCCCAGTGATGGAAGCAAGGACACAGCCTAGTGCGCTGGCTGAGCCTTCTGGCTCCCTCCATCAGGCTCCAGGGATGGCTGCCCAAGTTTCTATACCACCTCTTGGTGTATCTGCTTTCAGAGGTAGAAGCACTTCTTAAGAATTAAGAATCCCTTTCCCAGAAACCTTCCCAGCAGATTTGCCCATCCGTCCATGCCTAACCTGGTCATTAGCAGGGGTAATGGAATTACCTTGACAGGTTTAGATTAATCAAGACTCTCTCCCTGGGGCTGGGGGGGGGACCATCTCTGATCACCTGGCCCCAGGAGTAAGTACCTAAACAGGTCTCCAACAGCAAGGAAGATGGAGGGAGGAATGGATTTGGGTAGGAAACCAACTGTGTACTTTGATATCCTCGTGAAGTAACTGGGTGACTATGATTTTTGCTTCTTATAACAGAGGAACCTGAGTCAAGATGTTATTTTGCCAGGGTTTAAATCTTACTGTAAAAACTTGAGCTGAGTTATGGGCCCTGATTATGGTACAGTAGTCTACCCTTATCCGAGGTTTCAGTTACCTGCGGTCAACTGTGTCCAAAAATAACGCTATGTCACAGTGTCTAGTCATCCACTTCACTTCATCTCATCACGTAGGCATTGTATCACCTCACAATCATCACAAGAAGAAGAAGGATGAGTACAGTACAATAAGATACTTTGAGAGAGAGACCACATTTACTTAACTTTTATTACAGTATATTGTAATAATTCTTCTATTTTATTATTAGTTGTTAATCTCTTACTGTGCCTGATTTATAAATTAAACTGTATCATAGGTGTGTATGCATAGGAAAAAACATCGTGTATATAGGGCTCAGGACTATCTGCAGTTTCAGGCACCCACAGGGGGTCTTGGACCGTATCCCCTGGGGATAAGGAAAGACTACTGTACTTAATTGATCTTGTTCAAACAAAATAAAACATTACAGAGAAATGAGAAGACATATCTCTTGGTTATGGAATTTGTTCTGTTGTTCTACTCAACATGTGTTTCCTTCCATGAAACGTTCTTTTTAAGTTAAAATTAATTACCTGTACAAAACGCTTGCTTTATAGAGAGCAATTGCATGTAACATAAGCTGCATATTAAGACCTGTGTAGTTTAGCTTTGGATTTTTTCCATGTAAGTACATTGTCAAATGGTCCCAGATCCAATTATGTAATTCTTTCTAATGTTAAATATCAAATGTCTCTTTAGACTTATCTGTCTTAAAGTATGTTAACCACAAGGCTATTATGGTAGGTAGTGGAATATATATATTTAATATCTATTAAAGCAAGTCCTTGAAAGTGCTCTGATCTGGTTTTCTGGCTGTATCTTCACAACTAGGAATTGCCAAGTATGAGAACTGCGTTTTACAGGCCACTGTATATGTTCTCTCCTGTGCGTCTGCAGTGGTTTATGTGAAATAAATGGAGCCAGGAAACTGACAGTGTGTCTGAGCGGCTTTTTCTTTATAGCCAAAACAAATCACAGATTCCCACCTGTCGCATTTGGCATT
Organism: Ceratotherium simum simum; assembly: GCF_057802395.1. NCBI lineage: Eukaryota > Metazoa > Chordata > Mammalia > Perissodactyla > Rhinocerotidae > Ceratotherium > Ceratotherium simum. The sequence goes on from NC_141900.1 coordinate 105,662,528, forward strand.
TCTCCTTGTTGAGCACATCACGTAACTACCTGTTGGATGGCGTGTTAGGACCGGGCACTGTGCCCAGCTGCTTCCTTCTGTCTGCTTCAGCTTACGTGCCAGGAGTTCTCCCTCTTCCTCCACTTGGAGGGACGTCTCATCTTAGGCCTGTGGAGCAAGTGCACACCACCAGGACATAGCTCAGAGGAGGTTTCTCCTGAAAGAAGTGTTTTTCTGATTCACTGGCATACATAGGCTAGTAAGCTAAAACCACTTGCCAGGAAGGAATTGGAGGTGTTTGGTGTAAATTTGGAAAAGCTAAAGTCCATGTGCCAAAAATGAGGACTTGCAATGAACATTCAGAAATAATCAAGTTTATTAAAGATAAGAAAATACTCTATTATATGGATTGTGCTTTGAATTCTGCACGTCAGTTCATTGTGTGATGTGATTGAGGAGGTGGTGAGAATGGGGAACTTCTTTCAGATTTACGCCCTTAATTGTCAGTTAATGGAGTGGTTAAGGGGAGGAGAGCAGGTATAGAGATTTATGGCCACGTCATGGAAGTTAATTGAGGGCATTTACTGAACTGCTGCATCAGATGAGGCTTCTTGGTAGAAGCGAGTCTAAGAGGTCTGAGTTATAGGTCCCTTAGTGGCTCACAGTGGTTGACTGCTGTGACCAGGCATCTGAGCATACAGGGTGAAAATGAGATCATTGTGGCTCATTTTTTCAAGAAGTTTCAGAGACTCAGTTCGTACTGGTCATGTGGATCGAGCAGATAGCAAATGAGGATCATACTCTTCTCCACTACTGAACTGCCCAGAGTTCAAAGCAGAATCCTGGGGGCCGGCCTGGTGGCGCAAGCGGTTAAGTGCGCAAGCGGTTAAGTGCGCGAGCTCTGCTTCGGCGGCCCGGGGTTCGCCGGTTCGGATCCTGGGCGCGCACCGTCGCACCGCTCATCAAGCCGTGCTGTAGCGGCATCCCATATAAAGTGGAGGAAGATGGGCATGGATGTTAGCCCAGGGCCAGTCTTCCTCAGCAAAAAGAGGAGGATTGGCAGATGTTAGCTCAGGGCCGATCTTCCTCACAAAAAACCAAAAAAACAAAGCAGAATCCTGTGTTTTAAAGAGTTGCAGTGCTCTTAAGTGGAAATCGAGTTGTAACTTCAGAAGAGATTTGGAAACTTTTTGAATATGAATCAAACAAGAAAGAGCAAACAGCATGTGCTGCTCAAGAAGGCCCAAGAACCAGGAGCTCCCGTGTCCGAGAGCAAGGAGGATGGGTGTCCCAGCTCAGGGGAGGGAGAGAGAATCGCCTCTTCTCTTTTTGTTCTGTTTGGGCCCTTCTCCCACGATTGGATGGTGCCTGTCCACAGTGGTGAGGGCCGATCTCCTTACTCAGTCTACTGAATCCTAGTCTCCTCCAGAAACACCCTCACAGACACACCCAGAAATAATGTTTTACCAGCCATCTGGGCATCTCTTAGCCCCATCAACTTGACACGTAAAATTAACCATGACATGTGCCATGTCCTGACTTACTGTCCTAGTTCCCTTGCTGGTACTTGAGCGTGACTTAGACCTGCTCTGCCCACTTCAGTGGCCACCAGCCGTGCAGAGCTTGCTCCCTTGGGTTTGCGAGGTTAGTTACTGCTGGCCTGTGTGCTTCCCAGCTTCCAGTATATTGTCGTCTCCTCTCTTAGTATCCCTTCCTTGAGGATTTATACTTTTTTTTGTGTGTGTGAGGAAGGTCAGCCCTGAGCTAACATCCGACGCCAATCCTCTTCTTTTTGCTGAGGAAGTTGGCCGTGGGCTAATATCCGTGCCCATCCTCCTCTGCTTTATATGGGACACCACCACAGTGTGGCTTGACAAGTGGTGCATCGGTGTGTGCCTGGGATCCAAACCCACAGACCCTGGGCCGCTGAAGCGGAGCGCGCGCACCTAACCACTTGCGCCACCGGGCCAGCCCCGAGGATTTATATTTTAAAAAAGTTTCTTTACTGCAGTTATAGAGGGGTATGTGGGTAGAGGAATATTAGATACATGTGTTCCGTTTGCTATCTTTTTCCAGAAATATGGATTGGTTTTTATGGTTCTGATTATTTTTGAATCAATACCAGATGATATTTTACCATTATTATGAGTAAAAATGTTTATGTAGCTTGCATTTGTGTGATGTTTTAATTATATGATTCAATATTGAAGAAAAACAAGATAAACTCAATACCTTCAATTTATTTATTTGAGCTGAACTAACTTCTGTTGCCAATCCTCCTCTTTTTGCTGAGGAAGACTGGCCCTGGGCTAACATCCATGCCCATCCTTGTCTACTGTGTATGGTAACTGCCACAGCATGACTTGAGAAGCGGTGCATAGGTCCGCGCCCGGGATTTGAACCTGCGAACCCCGGGCCTCTGAGGCGGAGTGCGTGAACTTAACCACTACGCTACTGGGCTGGCCCCATCAATACCTTCAATTTAGATTTTGTTATAAATAATGGTTTGGGAAGGTTTTATTTAATTTGGTTGTTGTCTTTTTTTTTTTCTTTACTGTGAAATTTTTGTTGTACATTATTGTTTGTCAGTTACGATATTCTTTTTTTTTTTTTTTTTGGTGAGGAGATCAGCCCTGAGCTAACATCCGCCAATCCTCCTCTTTTTTTTTTTTGCTGAGGAAGACGGCCCTGGGCTAACATCTGTGCCTATCTTCCTCCACTTTATATGGGACGCCGCCACAGCATGGCTTACCAAGCAGTGCGTCGGTGCGCGCCCGGGATCCGAACCAGCGAACCCCGGGCCGCCGCAGCGGAGCGCGCGCACTTAACCGCTTGCGCCACTGGGCCGGCCCCTCTTTTTTTTTTTTGAAAGCAAGAAAGTTTTGCAAGTCACTGTTTCTTTACTGACCAGATTACAAAAATAATCATGGTAGATACCTTAGTTCGTCCTTCTAATAAGCCTGTTGATCTAGTCTTCCCTGTTGCCAGCATCTCCACCTTCTACAAAATGGGTGGTCTTTTTCTTCATTCCACCTTGTGGAGAAGATAATTTGAAGGGCCACAGGAAGTTGTTTGCTTCTTTGAAATGTTTTCCAACAGTATAGATCTCATCAATCAGATCCTCCATGCAAATGGTACCATCTTTACCGAGAGATTGAGCAGTCAATGTGTTATCTGTCAGGGGAATGAGCTTGTTAATCTTGCCATACCCACACTTGTAGATCAGTGTATTTACTGACTTCAGGTCCAGGTACCCCCGTGCAGTATATGGTTCTGTAGTCCTCAGCATGCTAACTGAAGCTTCTTGAGCTCCACAAGGTGCCCTTGAAGATCTGGTGAGGGCGAAGAAGCTGCAGCACCTTCCAGACCTCTGGGCTCACACCGCTGATGCCTCTGATCCTGAGGACAAGTGCCGATGGGTTCCACAGGTGCATAGAGGTTGCCAGCTTTTCTTGCCGTCCTAGCCATTCGAATCTCTGTTCTGTACATCTGCCTATATTCCTTGTGGTAGTGCTTAGCTTTTTCATAGATAAGCTTCCTCCTTGCCTTTCGAAGCCTCTTTTGGGCAAACTTCTTTCTCAGGCGCTTGATCTTCAGCTCTGTGAAATTCCTTCGCTTTTTCTTTAAGAGTTTCTGGCACAGCAGAAACCTTCTTTCTCTTCTCTTCTGCACCCTCCATGGTTCCAGCTGGAAAAGAGGAAGTTGGTGCATATGCACCGTCCACTTAAAGACGGCGAGCCTCTAAATTGGTCTTCTAAAGGAACAATTACTGGTAGTAAACATAGAAGAAATGGAGGATTGAGGAAGAAATGGATTTATGATTATGGTTCTCAGAACCTCTGAGAATATGGCCTTACTAATGCTAAGTTTGATTCAAGAGCCAGGAGAACTTAATTATATTGTAAATCTTCCATTAAATGGAAGTATACAGATTTTAATGTAAATTCTTAACAGATGGTGAATTGTTTGGCAGCCAGTAATAGAAGTATAAAAAACACTAGTTTAAGCAAGTTAGAGGTTTTATTTTTCTTAAATAAATATGTAGTAGGGAGGCCAGTGCTGCTATGGCAGCTCTCTGGTGTCATTTGGGATCTCTGTGCTCTAATATCTTTAGCATATGGCTTCCATTCTAAGGGTGCCTCATGATTACAAATTGACTGTTGCAGCTCCAGTCATAACCTCTGTGTTCTAAGAAAGAAGAAGGGCAGGAGGGAGTCTATTACTTGAGTCTACCCTCAACCTTGTAAGGAGCTTTCCTAGAAGCCATATCCATCAGCTTAGCTTCTTTCTTTCTTCAGAACTTATTTAGCCATCCCAGTCTACAAGGAGGTCTGAGAAGTGCTTTTCCTCAGGGCCTGTTGCTCCTCCTGTGATTGGTCTCTGCTCTGGGAGGAAAGCAGAGGGAGGATGGATACTGGCCAGGTGACCTGTGTGCTTGCCATCATGATGTGACCACACGTCTGAAGACAGTGGCAAAATGAGAATTCACCTGTTTTCACACCTCTGGCTGGATCCTGCCTGTGTGGAGTGTCATGCGTGTGAGGGAGCAGCGGGCCGGGGAAGGGCTGTGTCGGGAGGCCTGCCGTGTGTCCTGCTCTGTGTTGCTGTCGGGTTTCTCTGTCTGTGGGTGAACACATAGGAAGCTGTGTGAGGGGTCTCGCTGGTCTTCTCCCACAAGTGTAACCCGGGGCTTCCCACCTCATGTAAACAGTTCTTTCTCATTCTAGTCTAAAGGTGTGATAGAGAAAATTTGGAAGATATTCATGGGACTTTTCACAATCCTATCAGATTAACCTGATTATTGCTAACATTTAGTGTATTTTCATTTAACTTTTAACCCATGTTTCTATATGATTTCACACTCAATATTGTATCCTCCATCGCTCCCTGCCGTTTTCTCACCGTCTTCATAACCCTCATTTTAATGGCCGTATAGTCATCTGTCCTGTGGATATTTCTGGTCTGTTTACCACTTCCACTGTTTTTAGACATTTACTTTTGTTTCCAATTTCTTGGTTTTATAGTAAATAATATAAAGTAATCTTTGCATGTACCGTTTTTCTGTATTTAGAGCATTTTTTATTTAAAAAGAGCTACAGTGTTTAATTTGGGGTCCGGAAGTATTAATAATTTTGTGAGTCTTTAGCAAACCATTGCACACCACCGTCCTCAGTGCACAGGAGGGTCACTGTATTTGTATTCTTGTCAGCATTGATTAATATCATTTTTGATTATTTGATGGATTAAAAATTCACCTTGTTAATTTGCATTTTTGATAACTTTGACCTTAAAGATTTTTCACGTTTATTAGTTGTATTTCCTCTTGTGCATTGGCTGTTCATGTCCTATGTGTACATATAAATGTTTTATTGCTTTTCTTATTGCTATAATTTCTATAAACTTTTTTCGTAAAATTTTTTTTGTGATAAAATGTACATACCATAAAACTTACCATTTTAGCCATTTTTGAATATGCAATTTGGTGGCATTGAGTACATTCACATTGTTGTGCAGCCATCACCACCATCCATCTCCAGAACTTTTTCATCTTCCCAAACTGAAACGCTGTCCCTATTAAACACTAACTCCCCCTTTCCCCTCCAGGCCGCTGGCTCCCACCGTCCTGCTCTCTGTCTCTATCAATTTGACTCCTCTAGGTCCTCACATAAGTGGAGTCCTGAGTATTTGTCCTTTTGTGACTGGCTTATTTCACTGAACATAACATCTTCAAGGTTCATCAGTGTAGCGTGTGTCAGAATTTCCTTTCTTTTTAGGGCTGAATAATATTCTGTCGTAAGTAGGTACCACATTTTGTTTATTCTGTGAACTCTTTCGTATGATAGATAGGAAGCTTTTGTCAGCAGCAAATTTTTTTTCTCAGTTCATTTTTTTTGCCTTTGTAGGTTATATTTTGCACATCTATAACTTTAAATTTTTGTGTAATAAACCTCTTTTCCTTTGATGTTTATACTTAATCTTCATCCATCTGGGATTTGTCTGGAACATCATTTGATGCTGGACTTAAACCCGGGGAGACTCGGGAGCCCGGTCAGTCTAATTCCCGTTGGGAACGTCCTCCTGTGGGCTCATTTTTTGCTTGAGACCAAACAGGCCGCTCCTAGCTGCGGGCAGGAGACATTCCTGACTGTGCCCTTGCTTTGCGTACCTTTCCACCTGGCTCTCTTGATCCTTTTCCCCTCCACTCAGTTTAAATGCTTTGTTTATGAAGTTAACTTAATATTAAGGTGCTTGGATTCCTATTCAGGGTGAGAAAAAATGTCACAGATCCCTTTAGTTCATATACGAGAGACATTGTTGATAATTACAGTGGACTTGACTGAGCACTCGCTGTGCACGCAGCCCGTAACCCTGCCCAAGTATTTACATGCATTCACTCCTTTATCTAGTTCCACCCACACCCCTGCGATAGGTAGTTATTAGGCCCACTTTTCAGATTGGTAGGAGGTACCTTAAGAGAGAGATTGTAGCCAATGCTGTTGGAACCTGCAGCTGTTCCTCATGTGCTTTAAATGAAAGAAATGTAAAATAGTAATTGCTAACACTTATAGTGCTAACTGTGCAAGTTTAATCTCAACCCCTTGAGGTAGGCACATTAAAATAAGTGATATGTTGTTGAGTGACTTTCAGTTCTCTTTTGAGCATGACTTCATTATTTCTCTCCCATCTTTTAAGACTGCTTTCTCTCTCTCATCCAGGGAATACATTCATTCTAATGAAAATGATGAAACCTTACTCGGGGTGCTATGTTTGAGCTTTGCATCACTAGCTACATAAGAGTCCAGACTAAAGCAGGCCGCTAGTTGATAGCCAGATTTGTTTGTTTGACGAAATAATACGCAGCACAGAATTCAGAAGGTGCAGAAGGATGTCCAGGGCAAGTACGCCTCGTCCTGCCTCTGTTCTGCCTCCCGGATCCCCTTCCCAGAGGAAACCACCTTTACCAGTTCTTAACCAGTTAATGGTTCATCTTGCCAGACATAACTGTGTGCAGACGTGTGGAGTCTACATAAACTTTGGTTGTATATAAATGGTAACAAAATATGCATACTGTTATACGCCTTGTTTTTTTATTAAAAAAATTGTGGGCCAGCCCCGGTGGCCTGGTGGTTAAGTTCAGCGTGCTCTGCTTTGGCGGTCTGGATTCAGTTCCTGGGTGCGAACCTATACCACTCGTCTGTCAGTGGCCATGCTGTGGTGGCGGCTCACATACAAAAAGAGGAAGATTGGTGACAGATGTTAGCTCAGGGTGAATCTTCCTCAGCAAAAAAAAAAAAAAAGAAAAAAAAATTGTGGTAAAAACCTAATAGCAAGTTTACCCTCCTGACCATTTTTAAGTGTGTAGTTCAGTAATGTTAACTGTATTCACATTGCTGTGTAAGAGATCTCTAGGAATTTTCTATCTTGCAGAACCGAAGCAATAGAGATTGTCATAGAGACTGTTTCATATCAGCACATATAGAGCTCATCCTTTTTAATTGCTGCGAAGTATAGTTTATGGATGTGGCATAATTGATTTAATCAGCTCCTTAATGATGGGTGTTCAGGTTGTTTCTGATCTTCTACTACTTACAGACAGTGCTGACTTCTGACTTTTTGAGGCACCTGGTTTTAGATGGGTCTCTTGCAGTAGAATGTGATTTGATTTTGTTTTATGGTCTTAGCTGAGAGACATTTTAGTCGGTGAGTTTCTCACTTGTACTTGCTAATGATTTTAGTAATAATAACTCACCTTCATCGAGCACATTCCATGTGCCAGGTGCTGCTATAAGCGCTGACTCCCTTCACATTTCTAGCCCTGTGGGGTGGGGGTGCTGATTACGCGCAGAGAGAGAAAGTCACTTTCCAAACTTAGTAAAATCGCAGGCTGGGATTTGACCCCGCTGATTGGACTCCAGAGCTCTCATTTTAACCGTGCTGCTGTGGCGTGCTGGGGGGGCGTGCTGGGGGTGGCGTGCTGAGGGGGCATGTTGGGGTGGCGTGCTTGTGTGGCGTGCTGAGGGGGCGTGCTTGTATGGCGTGCTGGGGGGGCGTGCTGGGGGGCATGCTGGGGGGGCATGCTGGGGGTGCGTGCTGGGGTGGTGTGCTGGGGTGGCGTGCTTGTGTGGTGTGCTGGGGGGGCGTGCTTGTGTGGTGTGCTGGGGGAGCATGCTTGTGTGGCATGCTGTGGGGGCATGCTGGGGTGGTGTGCTGCGGTGACAGGCATGCTTGGTCTTAGTCCAGCAATTTTACTTTATGTTATGCTTTTGTTTTTAATATATTTTATTTATGTATTAATATTTTTAAACTCAGGCTTGGTTTTCTCTTTGTATTGGGTGTGTGTTCTTTCTAATAATTTGGTATTTTTTTTTTACATATTTTAATTTAACTATACTTTTATATAATACATTTACCCAGTATTTGTTTAGGGGTGATTAACTACTTTCTGCTGTGATTAGTGACCAAGTGGGTACATTTCCACATTTTCTTTGCTCCTCTTCCTTTCCTCTGCCACCTGCTTTTGATTGATTATGCTACTAAACTGATTCTCATTTTAACATTTATAAATTTATGTATAGTAGTGCCTCTAATACTTTATCAGTTTAAAACAATACCTTTTGATTCCATGATAAGAGGGTATCAGTATCTTTATAGTCGCTCCTTCTTTCCGTCTGCACCTCTCAACTTGATATTATTTCTGTTTTAATTTATAACATTTACATTCTGTTCTATAACTGTAATTCCCAGAAAAGAAAACTCTTTAGTCTTACATGTTAAACGGATTAATTACTCACTGTACGACTTTGCTGTACTTCGTGCTTTCTTCTTGTTTGGCTAAAGTTTATCTTCTAATAGTTAATTCATGAAGGGCTCATGGAAACCAAATTCTCCAAGTTCTTATATATTTAAAGGTGTTGTACTTTTGCAACATACGTGATTGACAGTGCGTCGAGATGTAGAATTCTCCGGTTAGACCTTTCTGCCCTGAAGACTCTGTAAGTATGGTCCCCGGTACAGTGTTAGAGTGTCTGTGCTGACGGCCGAGGCTGGCTGTACTCTTTCCAATTTAAGGGTGTCTGCGCTTGAACTGCCGTAACAAAATACCACAGGCTGGGTGGCTTAGACAACAGACATTTGTTTTCTCACAATTCTGGAGGCTTTAGATGGAAGGTCCAGGTGCCGGCAGAGTTGGTTTCTGGTGAGGCCTCTCCTCCTGGCTTGCAGATAGCCGCCTTCTCGCTGTGTCCTCACACAGCCTTTCCTCTGTTTGCGTGTGTTCCTCTGGTGTCTTTTCCTTTTCTTATAAAGACGTTAGTCCTGTCGAATTAGGGCCCCACCCTTATGACTTCATTTAGCTTTAATTACCTCCCTAGAGGCCCCGTCTCCAAATACAGTCACACTGGGGGTTGGGGCTTCAACATAGGAATTTTAGGGGGGCACAGTTCAGTCCTTAACAAAGGGTAAAGTGGACTTTTTTGTCAGGAGGCCCAGAGAATTTTTATTCATTCTTTTTTTTTTTGCAGCTTTAAATACGTGATGTGTATCCATATTTATTGACATGGAAAAATGTCCACAACATATTGCTGAATGACAAAAAGCAGGTTTATTTATTCTTTTAATCTTTCTGTAATCCTGTCATTTCCTCCTGTTTGATAATGGTTATTATTTTAAAATAGATATTTGAATTTTTTGAAATGTCTTTGGTCATGATTTCCATCTGCTTTGTTTTTATATTTTTCTGGGTGTATGTTTTTTGTCTGCCATTTGTTTTTCTCTTACTTTTCTCTCTCCCCTCTGTTTCTTTTAGTATTTTCATGTGGCCTTTCGCTGGTTTCTTTGTGCTCTTTCCTCATCTTTGAATGAGGAGAATTCTTCCTGGCGTAGCCGTGTGCAAGAGTTTAGGCCTGGGGGCAGGGCAGTGTCTGGGTGAAGCTGCTTCTGCCCTGGATTTTTCTGCCTTGCAGCTGATGGCAGGGGTGTTTCGTCTAACCTTGCCTCCTGTGCTCAGATGGCAGGTGGGGACTGGGGAGGCTTCTGCAGCCGCTCTGCTCACACTGATCTTCTTGTTCCAAGCGTGGCCTACTGCTTTTGCTCTTCTTTGGAGAACTGTGATTCGCCTGAGATCTGAAGTCCCTGGTATTCTCTTTTGGTGTCCTCACTCGTCTTGGTTGAGTTTTTACTGCCCTTGGCAAATTGCTGCAGGTCTGTTCAGTTTCAGGGTGTTAGTGTTATGTTATCGAGGATGGTTTCCTTTTCTGTAACTTGTTCTTGTTTTGGGGTGGTTAATTAGAGCAGAAGTGTTTTGAGAGGTCTTAACTCTAAAGCTTTTAAGACCTACAGCCAGATTTCTTTAATTAATCACTCTGAGTGTACTCTATCTGTAAAATCAGGGAGTGGTACAGCATTCTGATTAACATGCTTTTAGGTTAACTTTTTTTAATTCTAATGTAATTACGTGAAATTTGGGTGAACACTAAATATAGTGAATGTTTGTTTTCTTACAGACAGAACCTCCACTGAATACACCGGAAAATAGAGAATATCTTGCAGAAATTATGTTTGAGTCATTTAATGTACCAGGACTCTACATTGCAGTTCAGGTAAAAACAAAGTGATTTTTATGATTCCCGAAAGACCTTAGCCATCTAATAGTGGAAGAAATGGTGATTCCAGAGGCTGTTTGTTGTGAGATTGTGCTGTGTGGTCTTCCTTTTCCCACTCCCTCAACACACACACACACATGCGCGCATACACACGCGCGCACACACATAACACGTGCACACATACACACACATACACACGCGTGCACACATACACACGCGCGCGCACACACACACATGCGCGCACATACACACACGTGCACACATACACACGCGCGCACACACACACGTATACACACCCACCCTGTTCAGGTTCAGACTCAAACACTGTAGAGAATGTGTTCAATGGTTTATGTTTTTATATTTATCCTGCTGGTATAAAATTTGTCTGGCTTTGTCTTTTTATATGCATTAAAATCTAAAGTAGTTTTCTCTGGGTAATGAGATCAAGATGTAAAGTGAAAGGCTTCTTTCACTTCTGATCATAAAAATGAAAAGATACTGTAGAATCTGTTAAAAAACAAAATAAATACCTTTAGAGGGTTCCCCCTTATGGCTTTTGGGCTCCTGTGGTTCCACGAGCTTACAGAACTTCCTCTGAAGCTACTTCTTCTTAGTGTGGGGGTTTTTGTTGGTTTTGGTGGTGGTTGTAGCTCTGCCACCCCATGTAAGGGAACTGCCTGAAATTTTGGGGAATGAATGAGATAGGTGTTTCCCAAAATGTTTTCTGTATAATACTAGTTCCTTACTCTTGAGAAAAAGGAGGAGTTGCAAAGAAAAATAAATTGGGAGATGCCCCATGCTGTAGCCTCCGTTGATGATTCACTGTGTGTAGCAGCATAGTAAAGGCTCTGAGAATGCCTGCATTGAAGAAATCTGTTTATTCCCAAACTTCCAAATTTTATTAACCAGAAATAATCCCCCTCCCCTAGGTTATTTATATTCCATGGAATAGAGAGACACTTTAGAAAACACTGGACCAGTGGTCCTCGAAGTGGTCTATGCATCAAGGTCACCTGGAGAGTGTTTTCTGAAAGTACAGATTCTCAGGCTTCATCTGAGACCAAGGTTTTCCAACCTCAGAACTGTGGGTTGGGTAGTTCTTTATGATGGGGGCCTTCCTGTGCGGTGTGGGATGTTTAGCAGCGTCTCTGGCCTCTACCCACTAGAAGAAGCACCACTCCCAGCCTCCCCTCCCCCAAGTGTGACAATCAGAAATGGCACCAGACATTGCCAGATGTCCCCTGGCGGGCAGAAAGGTTGAGGACCACTAACCTTGTCCTTACCAGATTAGAATTTCTGGGTGTGAGGCCTAGTAATCTGTCCTTTTAGAGACTCCACAAGTGATCTTACTGCAGCCCGTCTGTGGACCCAGAGTGGGAACCAGTGGGTTAGAAATTAAAATCTTCTGATTCCATAATAAAATTCCTTTCTCGTTGGCTTTTCTTTGTAAAAATTTAATTTATTTTATTGAAAACTTGACTCCTGCAGTTTAAGTATACTAAATTTGTGTGTTAGTTGTTCATTTTGGAATTTGAATTTTAGGGGGAAGATGCAGGCTAGGGAAGGGAAAGAGTTACTCAGACTTATTAAGAAAGAAAGAGCTGATTGAACCTGAGAACAAATAGGCAGAATACTCAAGAAAAATTTCCCTGTGTGATGACAGTTTCTTTGTCTTTCGTCCAGGCAGTGCTGGCCTTAGCGGCGTCTTGGACGTCTCGACAAGTTGGCGAACGTACGCTAACGGGGATCGTCATTGACAGCGGGGATGGGGTCACCCACGCTATCCCAGTGGTAAGCGGAATATTCAGTGCTTCACTCTCTGTAGGCCTCACCTGACTTGAGGTAAGGGAAGAAATTAGGAAAAAACCCTTCTATAACTAAAATCACTTGAAATGATTTTGAGATACGACTACTTTAACGTCATATCTCTACTTAGAAAAGGTAACAAGAGGGCCGGCTCTGTGGCTTGGCGGTTAAGTGCGCGCGCTCTGATGCTGGCGACCCGGGTTCGGATCCCGGGAGCGCCCCGAGGCACCACTTCTCCGTCCAACGCGAGGCCGAGTCCCACGTACAGCAACTAGAAGGATGTGAACCTATGACATACAACTATCTACTGGGGCTTTGGGGGGAAAAAACTGAATAAATAAAATCTTTAAAAAAAAAAAAAAAAGGTAACAAGAGTTTTGTTTTCTTTTTTTTTTTTTTGAGGAAGATCAGCCCTGAGCTAACATCCGTGCTAATCCTCCTCTTTTTGCTGAGGAAGACCGGCTCTGAGCTAACATCTATTGCCAGTCTTCCTCCTTTTTTTCCCCAAAGCCCCAGTAGATAGTTGTAGGTCATAGCTGCACATCCTTCTAGTTGCTGTATGTGGGACGCGGCCTCAGCATGGCCAGAGAAGTGGTGTGTCGGTGCGCGCCTGGGATCTGAACCTGGGCTGCCAGTAGCGGAGCACGTGGACTTAACCGCTAAGCCATGGGGCCAGCCCGGTAATAAGAGTTTTTAAACCCAGATAGATGAGAAGGAAAAATATGCCCAATATCCGTGGCATTGGTGATTTTAAATTCACACTGGCACATTTCAGTAGTTGGGACATCAGCAGTTGTTTGGGGTCTCCGGGGGCTCTGCCTGATCCCCTGGTGTCCCACCACCAGGAGGGTGTCCCTGGCTTACATTCTGAGCTGTCGGGATAGGCATCATCTTGGATATCAGATTTGTAGGTGTGGTGCACTACCACTTGAAGGATTATCTCTGTGTTCTGTGACAAGATGTGGATAGCTTTAACCAGCTCATGCTTTAGAGAAATGCTTCTTCTTTTTTAAAACTTATTTAAGATCCAAGAAGGAGAGATTGTACGTTTTGACTTGCAGAATTCTCTGCAGTGTCACTTTTTGGTTTTAATTTTCAAAATATTAGAGACATGATTCTGAATTCCGGCTTCAAGAGACATCTGTATTTTTATTTTGGTCCAATGGAACTGTGTATTTAAATGTTATTTAAAGTTTGTTTTTTTGAAAATTAATTGAAACTGTCCAAAGAGGATTATACAGTGGAAGGTCAGACTTGCTCTCGTTCCTGAGCTTCCCCCTGCAGATCCCCTTCTCAGAGGCAACCCTGTTACTAGTTATTTATGTATATTACAAGTGCATTTTCTGCGTATATGATATGTGTGTGTGTGTGTGTAGCTCCTTTTTAAAATGCAAACTAAAGTTTTTTTTAAACAATTCATTTTCTTTAATTGAAAAAATCGTCACCATTTCATTTCTGGAAGTTGGAGGAATGATGACTAATATGCCAATGATTTAATTCCTTCGAGGTTAGAAATCACTGAAGGGGAAGGATTAACAGTTGATGTGCTGACAGACAGGAAGGGAAAAACCAGATTCCACCAGGCCCCATCCTTGTGGCCCTGACAGTGTGCCCTTTGCACGGGGATGGAGATAAGGAGAGACGGGCAGGTGTGAGTGACGCCCTGCAGAGTGTTCTCCGTTCTCAGAGCACCTTCAAGCCAGTCTCAAAACACTGCCTCCTTTTGTTGGTCCCTGAGAAGTTAGTGCCACGTGACATGTGACACTGATGGGGAGAGTCAGGCGTCTAGCTTCCTCTCTGAGGTCGTACCCGAGAAGACCACTGCAGACAAGATCCAGGGAGGGGGCTGGTGGGCCCTGCTCCCTTGCCTGTGCCGTGTGTCTGATGGAGGAGAGGAAAGAAAACAAATTTCACAGTGTGTACAGGCCCACAGAGAAGGTTGTTTTTAAAATTTTTATCTGTATCTTAGTTCAGTTATTTTCTTGATTATAAAAATTACATTTGTTGTACAAAATTTGGATAAAATAGGAAAATGTGAATAAGAAAATAAAATGATCCGTAAACCTGCCCAGAGAACTGTGTTGTTATCCTTTTGGTTGTATAGCCTTCTAAGCTCTTTTTCTTAGACACACACGTGTACATGTTTTAAGCAAAATTGGAATATTCTATGTCTGGTTTTGTATTCTAATTGTATAATATAATCCTAAATTTATATTTTGAGTATTGATTTATCTCTATTTTTTCTTATGGTTAAATATTCTGTGAAAAAAAATTTAATAAGTATATAATAGCCCATCATGTGGATATAGCATAATTCACTGATTTACTTTCCGTTGGACATGTGGGTGGTTTTAATGTTTTTCATGCTGTGATGAAGCTGATACTTATTTAACACTGGTTGAATTAATTGTAGAATATGTTATATGTAATGCATAGAATATAATAATTGTGCATAGTTTGTGTTAGAGAGCTAATAGTCTAATGAATTTGTTGATCTTTACTATTTTAATAATTTGTGCATATCTTTTATCTCCATCTTAAAATATTTTACAAATAACTTGGACTCTGTGGAAAGGCCAAATCTTCTCTTACTTCTAGAAGTTAGGTACATCAGAAAACACATACGAGGAATTCAGTAATTTGTCCTTGCAGCTTAGCTGGTGCCTCTGTCCAGTGCTTGTAATCCTTCGGTGGAGTGCAGTCAGCACTTCCCTTCGTTCCCGCTCTCACTGGACATGTGGCACGGAGGCCAGTGCTGTAACATGAAAGACCGAGTCTCTTCTCTATCTGATGAAACGTGGTAGGAGTTACCCGCTCTGACTGGCAGCCCCCGTAGAGCACACTGGATTGTGCCCAGGCCTGTGGCTTCCGTGGTGAGTTGTGCCCACAGGAAGGTGGTGAGGGGGCCTCAGGCCGAGCTGCGTGCTGCAGGCGTGTGAACTCTTGGTCCTGGCCCGCTGGTGGTCGGCTGCAGCTCCTTTCCTGGCACTGGCCGACAGGCTTCACTGGCTCGGGAAGGCAGCCGAGTGGAAGGATCCCGACTCCTGGCCAGCGCTGGTCTCAGATAGCATACTGTTCAGGTTAACTTTTCAGAATTATTCCTGACAAGTACGGCTCTTAATACCATAAATGGAACCATTTATTGAGTAGTTTGTACATGCCAAAACCAGTGCTCTGTGCCTGACCTGCTGCGTTTCAGTAATTCTGTATTGTAAACCCCTGGGGTATTACTGCCCCATATTATGGATGAAGCTGCTGAGGCCAAAACACGGTAACAGACTTGTTCACAGTCCCTCAGCTGACGGAGGTGGAACCGGGGTTTGAATCCAGCGTGTTAGAGTCTAAGTCCTGCGTACCTAACCAAATTGTTGACTTTTAACTATAAGTAGATTTATAGTTGGTTTAACAACTTATGGATAAAACTTTTCCTTTTTGTTAGAGGAACAAACAATGCGATTGGATTCGGTGTTCTGACAGACAGCATTGCTTTCTGGAAATGAACTGTCCTGAGTGGTTTTTCTCTTCCCGTTGCTCGTGAAAGCGTCATTTTGGTTGCTTATGGGGGTCTACGGTTATAGTAATGGCATTGCGCGTGCAGTCATTTTAAAAGGCCTCCAGTTCTGAGCTTTGCAGAGTGGGGCTCAGGAAATGCTTGTGAATGCTGTGAGGGGCAGGCATCTCACTGAGAGTCCGGGGAGCTCTTCCCCGCCGGAGTTACTCACACGGGTCCTTCTGTTCCTCTTCTCCCCAGGCAGAAGGTTATGTAATTGGAAGCTGCATCAAACACATCCCGATTGCAGGTAGAGATATTACGTATTTCATTCAACAGCTGCTAAGGGAGAGGGAGGTGGGAATCCCTCCTGAGCAGTCACTGGAGACGGCAAAAGCCATTAAGGTAAAAACAGACGGGAAATGGGTCGGTTTGGGGATGAGAGCGAAATGGTGTTGGGACACTTCCCCTTCTGCCCTCACCCTGCTCCCACCTTCCTTCCTCTCCCCTCCCCGAGAATGTGGGTCTTGATCTGTTCACCACTTGAGGTAAGGGGCTGAAGGACTAAAGTTTAGCCTCTTCCTCGGAACGTAAATGCCTGTGGAGGTTCCAGCTGTAAATGAGAACAGCCTGATGGCCGGTGTTGAGCGCCAGCGTGCGTGTACAGCATACTTTAATTGAGGCCTAATTAGAGAGGACCTTCAGTTAACTGAACGTGTCTTCCACGTCTCCCTCCGTGCTTCATTTCTAGAACAGGGAGCAAACTGCAGCAGCAACAGTGATGGCTAGGAATCCTGTAAAGTCACCAGTATTCTAAGTAATTTCCAGTACCAGTTGTGTGTGGTTCTGTCCCCTGCGAATTACATTTGAGAATAATGCTGTTCTAAGATCCAGAATCACTAAACAAAATCCACCTGTAGTTTCTAGACTCTAGTTACCATGCTAGAAAAGTTATAGGAAGTTTTAAAATTAAATCAATAAGATTAGGAGAAAAATGGCTGTTGGTCCTGATTTAAAATGTTCACTTGACTGGCCATCAGTTTAGTCTCTGTATTACTCTATACGTAGCATTTGACCTTTTTTAAAGGAACTTTTCTTTTCAGGTGGCAAAATCAGGACAAATGATTATTTTTTGTCAGATTGCAAGAGATTCTTAGTAATGCAGGGATAATTATTGTATAGATGAAGAGGGAAGGATTTTGTTTGTTTTTGGAGAATTTAAGTGTGGGATGTGACATGTGACCTCGAGCATATCCTTTCTTGTAGAACGCAGTTTTTAAGCTGCAGAGGAGTTTAAGGGGAGGCGAACCTAACACCCTCTCAGCCCCCCTCCCCGCTTTTCTCCCGTCTAGGCACCTAGTAGCCGAGCCTGGTTGAAGCAAAGGAAGCATCAGAGATGACTCCCCCGTTTTGCATGACACTCTTGGTAAAAACAGGTGTTTTTAGGACAGGGTGCACTGGTGTAGGTCAGGGCTCCTGCGAGTGGCGTGCAGCTGCTCTGGTGTTCCTGGGACTGGAGTTTCCAGGGAGAGGGCAGTCCAGGGCACACTGGAAGAGTTGGTCCTTTTCCTCTGGGGAAACTTTATAGAAGTATCATAAGACTTTGTTTTTAGACTGAAATATTTGCCAAGATTTTCCCTCTTCTTTCCTTGCCTTTCTTCAATGAAAGAAATTTGGATATTTGATCCAAGCTCCCTCGCCACCCCAGATCTGTTACAAATGTGAATCAGAATTGAACCTCTTGTTCCCAATGCTCAGGGGTCGATCTGGTGAGCAAGTGTTCCCTTTTCAGTAAAGATTCCTGAGTGTGATGACTTGTGAGTTGCTCTCCTGGTCCTGTTGGTGGCATTTACTTGACTCACTGGCTCTCTGGGGTCCAATTCTGACCCTGAAATCGGAGCTGGCCCGTTCAGCTGTGAAGAGACTCCTTTTATACTCGCCAGATCGGCTTCACTGACCCTGCTGTGGGGGTTAGCCCCGCTGTTAGTGCTCGTCTCACTTCTTTCTGTAGAGAGATCCTGGAAAGAGTGGTTTCGAGTTACCTCTGCATCTTGTTACCACCGTGGCCGTCTCCTGTGGTCTTGAGCAGGCCTGAGGCTGTGTAGATCATGGTTCACACCAGCCTTGCTGCATGAGCCCAGAACTTAAGACTAATACTGCTGCACTCCACCTGACTTTATTGAGGCATTTCCTGCCATCAGTTAAGCCAGTGGAGGTGCCGTAAGAAATTGACCGGGCCTCTAAGGACAGCTTAATGTTTTTGTCTCCAGCCTGGTAGATTTATAAAGTTGTATGGACTGACTCTCTATTATCAGGGAACACAGAGTTGTGTAACAAATCTTGCCCAGTAGTCTTATAATTCTGCTGGAGTTTATCAAGGATGGTATTAGAATGTTTCAGGGATTCTAGGTAACTTTTAATATCACGAAAACACCTTCAGAGTTCCTTTCAAAATGTGTTATGAGTGCCACCTGTGTGCCTGACACAGTGCCAGGTGTTGAGCAGAGCCCGCCTGGCTCTTGCCTGCAGGAAGCTTACTTTCAGAAGCTGGCGTCCAAGTGCCACCTGCTGCTTTGCTGAGGTTAGGTCTAAGGACAGATGATCGACCCACAGATCCCCAATTAAGCATCACCTGATGCTGCAGAAGCGCTTCGCACGTCTCAGGCTGGTTGCTGGTGCCAAGGTGAAAACCATCAGCAAGTTCTCTTGCAGGAGCAACTCCAGTCGGCAACTCCAGTCCTCCTACCTAAGTCTGCCTTTGCTTTTTCCCATGGTCCCTACCACCTTAGAACGTGCCATGTCATTTACATATTTATTATGGTTGTTGCTTACTGTCTGACTCTCAGGCAAAGCATATGCTGCAGTGGGCAGGGATCTGTGTGTGTTTTGTTCACTTGTGCATCCCACGTGCCTAGGCACTTAATAAATCCTTGTCGTGGAGCCCATGACTCTGCTGTGTCCAACTGCACAGCAGGTTAATGAACAGCTGATAGAGTGTGGTGGGCATCAGGATGTAGTCTACCACATTCAGTGGATTGGGCCATGTGCAGGTCTGCTGGTCCACAGTGGATGGCAGTGAGTGCCTGGGCAGGTGTCATGTGGGGGCTAAGAGGAATAAGGAAAGAGGAGATGGAGACATGATACTTAGTAGACATCTTTAGACAATATTTCAGATAATACGTCAAAAAATTTGATAGAGTAAGGCTGAGATTAATAGCCAGGTTGCAAAGAAAGCAGATTTAATGTCCAAAATCAGCGCGTAGTCATGTCTACTACGAAAGATGAGAAAATATGAGGCTTGATATGGTGTGTGGGCAGGACTCATTTCAGGGGTGTGTTTAATGCTTGGGGTTACTAAGTATTTGCCAGAGGGAAGAGACTCTGGGTAGTTGTTAATGCCTGGTGACGTCTTTGTGTGCAGGAGAAATACTGTTACATTTGCCCTGATATAGTCAAGGAATTTGCCAAGTATGACGTGGATCCCCGGAAGTGGGTCAAACAGTACACGGGTATTAATGCGATCAACCAGAAGAAGTTCATCATAGATGTTGGCTACGAAAGGTTCCTGGGACCTGAAATTTTCTTTCATCCAGAGGTAAGATGTTTGCTTTTTGAGTGTGCTGAGGTATGGCATATACGGAGCGATACTGCCACCTGGTGTGCATAAGGATCAGTTGGTCACTGAGCAAGATGATCGCCTTTCAGTGAGGATGGCTGGTGTGCATCGCTCTGCAGACTGGTACAGCCCCTGTGCGTTGTCTGCTTGATTGACCGTTTCCGTTTGCCTCTCCAGAGACTTGATTATCTGTTAAAATAGTTAACGACTGATGATATCACGAGTGGTTAGGAAGAAGTTTTAAGAGCACTAGAAGATAATGGAATTGAAATTAATCTCATACTAACATGAACACTAGTTAACCTCAGGGGCCAAATGAAAGTTGCCTCTGTATAAAAGGGGATAACATATAACCTTTCCATCTTTTGTGATCGTCCTTCCTAATCCCACTTGTTAGCCGAGCACAGTTGGTCCTGCTGTGTTCCCTGCTGCAAGTTAGTTAAAGCTTCTGTCTGAGGACCAGCCTTTCCATTAGTCAGTCTTTAGGAATTACAGATATTGTCATTTTAACCAGTAATCAGAAAGAATTAGTACTACTTTTGCAGAAGCAGTAATTAAGAGGCAACATTTTAAGGTTTAAATAAAATGCATTTTATTTGTATTTTCCTGGTTAATTCAGTTTATATTCAATAGGTAGGTTACAAACTGCTGCCTATTTTTAGATGCGTATGTGACTATTTTGTACACAGGAGGCACAGAATGTATGCCTTACTGTAATCTAATATCATACTTATTCACTCGTGCCTTTGATATTACTGATTTAAAATAGACGTAAAACCGACAATGTCTGGCTGGTGAGCAACTGGGTGTTACCTTCTTCTTCCCTCCAGACTACTGTACCTTAAAGCTTTCCTTGATTTTTAAAACATATTTCAAATGTAATGTAATTGAATTATTTATACTTTAGCTTATTTAACTTATAGAATTGAATCTAAGGCTGTTTGCTCAGTAACATGATAGTTATCATGTTGATTGTTTCGTTTTAAAGCCACCAGCGTCACATCCCCCTCCCCCCAGTCTTCTAGCCCAGGTTACAGTGGTTTTTCATTGATTTTTTTTTTCTTATATCCTGGCTAATTTTTTCATAATACTAATATTCATAAGTGATATACTCAGCGTTTCTCATTACATATCATATACATCGTGTACATGCTTTTTACAGTCTCTTATTGGCATGATTCACTGCGTGTTCATAACGCAGTGGCCTTTGTTACTGTTTATTTTTCCTTCTCAAAACCCACACATTTCATCTCTTGAGGGGACATATGTTATCATCACTCCATGCACACATAGTCGCATGGGATTCATTTGACGTGTCTTTCATTCCAGTGTGGAGCTTTTAAAGGTATAGTAAATTCTGTATTTGTTAAAGTTACTTTTTCAAGAGTTTTGTTTTGTCCTATTGAGAGAAATGTGTCATGTTTCTTTTATATTTGTGTAAAATTTAGTTTGCCAACCCAGATTTTATGGAATCCATCTCGGACGTTGTTGATGAAGTGATACAGAACTGTCCCATCGACGTGCGTCGCCCGCTGTATAAGGTATGAGCTGCCTGGGTGAGGTGCTTTGATTTCCTTCCGGAACCGAAGGCTCGGCCTTCTTAGAACAGGTTATTAACATCAACACGCAGACTGTCCTACTTCTCCTCCTGTTTCGTAGGGTTTGTTAAGGGCTGGTGTAAGGGTAAAATATATTTCTTTTCTTGGGGTGCAGATGACTTAAATGTTTGGAAAGTAGAAATATTTAATTTAAATATTCTAGTATCTTTTATTCTTATCTGGCAAGCTGTATTTTAAATTGAACAATTTTAACCATGTGTATTGACTGAAATATCAAAGTGATACTTCCCCTCATGCTGTCCATGAATTCCACTGGTCTTGTTGCATGCGTGTTTAGGTTCAGGGCCAAATGTGTTGTTGCCAGAAAGGAATTAGAGCCTGAAATGAAACAATCAAATAGAAAATGCTCATGTGATTTTTTTTCCAGAATTCTTTGATTGCAGGGAATTTTGAAACTTGAAATGAGAAAAAGCTAGTCCATGTAATTATAGGATAAAAGGAAGTATTGCTGGCAGCCAAATATTGAGTGTAGAAGGTGATGGTCAGTTAGCCTTCCTTCATCTTTTATTAAGCTCTGCTTGCATGAATCATGCTATCCGCTCTCAGCCTCGTGACTTCTTCTTACCTTACTCAAACTTAGGTAGCGAATTTTAGAGAGAGAGAATCAGGCTCAGTAAAGAGAGCTTAATAAATTTTGTTTCATGTATGCAATGGCATACTGTGGCAGCCTTTAAAAAGAATAAGGTAAGTCAATGTAAATTCAAATGAAAAGCTGTCTATAGTATATATTGTTAAGTGAAAAAGCAAGTTGTAAAATTTACACAGTATTATTTCGTTTTATGTAAAAATATAGTTTGTGTATATAGATAAGAAAAGATTTTGAATGATGTGTGCTAAAGTCTTAAATAAAATATGTTTGGGAGTGGGAGATGGGTAACTTTTACTTTCTACTTTTTGTGTTTTAAAATTGCTTGAGATTTTATAGTTAAATGTTATTTTTATTATTGGAAAAAATTTTCATATATAGACAACTTTTTATGGATGAAAACAAATTATAATTATATTTTTATTTGTTGCATATCCTTAATTAAACACCTCTGTCCTCCAATAAAATGTGCAAGAAGGGGAAACTAAAGGCAGGCTGGAGTATTAAAGTTTAGCAAAATAGCATGTCTTGGGGCCGGTCTGGTGGCACAGCGGTTAAGTGCGCGAGCTCTGCTTTGGCAGCCCAGGGTTCGCAGGTTTGGATCCCGGGGTGCACCGATGCACCACTTGTCAGGCCATGATGTGGTGGCGTCCCATATAAAGTGGAGGAAGATGTGCGCAGATGTTAGCCCAGGGCCAGTCTTCCTCAGCAAAAAGAGGAGGATTGGCATGGATGTTAGCTTAGGGCCGAGCTTCCCCCCCACCCCACGTCTTGTTCTCCACGTTTCTCACTTAACATTAGCTATGTCTTCTTGTCCGTGAAAGCAGGGGGCAAGTGTACACTGTTTAGTTTTCATTCCATCATAATGGACACAGAACTTGTGCAAGCGGTTACAGATCGCTTGTGATGGGGTGATGGGACAGTTTAGTTCACTTTCAGTAGATTCATAGGATTCTTGAAGTAGGAATGGCCTTGGAGATCGTGTAGCTGATGACACTGAGCCCCAGAGATGGGAAAAGGAGGCAAAACTAGAGGTACCTGGGTGAGGTGGAGCAGATTGGTCTTGGACTTTTCTTTCTGGTCCTGCACTCTCTCTCGTCACAGGACAAATTCCCTAACCCCATCGCTTTGGACTGGTAAGATTGGACAAGCCAGCACAATCTCTGCTGCTTAGGAAGGTGAGACTGCCTTTCCTTTTACTGTTGCTTGTGCAGGGTCCCCTGAAAGATGCGGCCTCTCGTCTCTTCCACTCCTTCCTGTCTGACTGGAAATTCCACTGCGATGCCATTTTCAGTCTTGGAATTATTAAATTATTAATAACACTATGCTAAGTACAAAACAAAACAATATATACTAACCCTGAACTCAAGGAAGCTTTATAAACTAGTGAGACGAGGCAAGCAAATGAGAGAAATGTGTGACACTGTGTGGAAACTGCACTCACATGGGATTCACTGTGTCTAATGTAGGAGTGGTAGTGAGTCAGATGAGGCCGGGGTTGTATATCGGGTTTGATACCTAAACCTGGGAAAGAGTCGTCAGAGACAAGAGGGATTAAAAGTGGGGCGAGAATATGACTTATAAAGTAGAGGAGAGAAAAATGAGTTTTTGGGGCCTGGGAATGAGCAAGTCTTATGCAGAGGCTGCTGTGGTGCCGTTGCTTTACCTGAGTGGATCTCCCTCATCACCACTCTTGGCAGATCTAGCCTCAAATTCCCATCTACTTTCTAGACACTTCCAGGTGACTGCCTTAGCCACCACAAAAGCTATACAGGCATACCTTGTTTTATCGCACTTTGCAGGTACTGTGTTTTTTTTACAAATTGCAGGTTTGTGGCAACCCTGCATCGAGCAAGTCTATCGGCACCATTTTTCCAACAGCATTTGCTCACTTCCTGTTCTGTGTCGCATTTTGGTAATTCTCATGGTATTTCAAACTTTTCCATTATTATTATGTTTGTTATGGTGATCTGTGGTCAGTGATCTTTGATGTTATTGTTGTCATCGTTTTGGGGTGCCACAAACTGCACCCATATAAGACTGTGAACTTAATAAATGTTGTGTGTGTTCTGACTGCTGCACTGTTCCCCCATCTCTCTCCCTCTCCTGGGCCTCCCTATTCCCTGAGACACAACAACATTGAAATTAGGCCAATTAATAACCCTACAGTGGCCTCTAAGTGTTCGAGTGAAAGGAAGAGTTGCACATCTCTCATTTTAAATTAAAAGCTAGAAACAATTAAGCTTAGTGAGGAAGGCATGTTGAAAGCCGAGATAGGACAAAAGCTAGGCCTCTTGTACCAAACAGTTAGCCAAGCTGTGAATACAAAGGAAGAGTTCTTGAAGGAAATTAAAAGAGCTACTCCAGTGAACACATGAATGATAAGAAAGCGAAACAGCCTTATTGCTGGTAGGGAGCAAGTTTTAGTGGTCTGGACAGAAGATCTAACCAGCCACAACATTGCCGTAAGCCAAAGCCTAATCCAGATCCAGGCCCTATCTCTTCAATTCTATGAAGCTGAGAGAGGTGAGGAAGCTGCAGAAGAAAAGTCTGAAGCCAGCAGAGGTTGCTTCATGAGGTTTAAGGAAAGAAGCCGTCTCCATAACATAAAAGTGCAAGGTGAAGCAGCAAGTGCTGATGTGGAAGCTACAGCAAGTTATCCAGAAGATCTAGCTAAGATCATTAGTGAAGGTGGCTACACTAAACAGCAGAGTTTCAATGTAGATGAAACAGCCTTATATTGGAAGAAGATGCCATCTAGGACTTTCATAGCTGGAGAGAAGTCAATGCATGGCTTCAAAGCTTCAAAGGACAGGCTGACTCTCTTGTTAGGGGCTAATGCAGCTGGTGACTCTTTAAGATGAAACCAGTGCTCTTTTACCATTCTGAAAATCCTAGGGCCCTTAAGAATTATGCTAAATCTACTCTGCCTGTGCTTTATGAATGGAACAGCAAAGCTTGGATGAGAGCACATCTGTTTCACAACATGGTTTACTGAATATTTTAAGCCCACTGTTGAGAATTACTGCTCAGAAAAGAAGATTCCTTTCAAAATATTATTGCTCATTGACAATGCACCTGGTCAACCAAGAGCTCTGATGGAGGTTTACAATGAGATGAGTGTTGTTTCCATGCCCGCTAACACAACATCCATTCTGCAGCCCATGGATCAAGAAGTAATTTCAACTTTGAAGTCTTATTATTTAAGAAATGCATTTTGTAAGGCTGTAGCTGCCATAGATAGTGATTCCTCTGATAGATTTGGGCAAAGTAAATTGAAAACCTGGAAAGGATTCGCCATTCTAGATGCCATTAAGAACATTTGTGATTCATGGGAAGAGGTCAAAATATCAACATTAACAGGAGTTTGGAAGAAGTTGATTCTAAACCTCACGGAGGCCTTTGAGGGGCTGCAGGCTTCAGAGGAGGAAGTAACTGCAGATGTGGTGGAAACAGCAAGAAAACTAGAATTACAAGTGGAGCCTGAAGATGTGACTGAAGTGCTGCAATCTCATGATAAAATTTTAACAAATGAGGAGTTGCTTCTTATGGATGAGCAGAGAAAGTGGTTTCTTGAGATGGAATGTACTCCTGGTGAAGATGCTGTGAAGACTGTTGCAATGACAGCAAAGGATTTAGAGGGTTACATAAACTTGTTGATAAAACAGCAGCAGGGTGTGAGAGGATTCACTCCAATTCTGAAGGAAGTTCTACTGTGGGTAAAATGCTGTCTGATAGCGTCACATGCCACAGAGAAATCGTTCATGAAAGGGAGAGTCAATCAATGCGGCAGACTTCATTGCTGTCTTCATAAGAAATTGCCACAGACTCCCCAGCCTTCAGCAACCACCAGCCTGATCAGTCAGCAACCATCAACATTGAGGCAAGACCCTCGACCAGCAAAAAGATTACAAGTTGCTGAAGGCTCAGGTGATGGTTAGCATTTTTTATCAGTGAAGTGTTTTTTATTTATTTTTATTTTTTTATTTTTTACCTTTTTTTTTTTTTTGTGAGGAAGACCAGCCCTGAGCTAACAACCGATGCCAATCCTCCTCTTTTTTTTTTTTTTTTTTTTTGCTGAGGAAGAGTGGCCCTGGGCTAACATCTGTGCCCAGCTTCCTCTACTTTATATGGGATGCCGCCACAGCATGGCTTAACAAGTGGTGTGTCGGTGCACGCCCAGGATCCGAACCTGCGACCCCGGGCCACCGCAGCACCCAACTGCTTGCGCCACCGGGCCAGCCCCTGAAGTGTTTTTTAGACATGATGGTATTGCACACTTAATAGACTACAGTGTAGTGTAAAAATAACTTTTATATGCACTAGGAAACCAAAAAATTTGAGTGACTCACTTATGATTGCAACATTCGCTTTATTGTGGTGGTCTGGAACTGACCCTGTGATATCTCCGAGGTGTGCATGTTCCTACACAATCTCTGCTTGTTATTTTGTCTCTTAAATTCAGTGCTCTTCTCCCAGCCACCCTAACTAGAGATGTTCGGCTGTCTCGAAAGCAGCTGCACGGTGGTCAGATCTAGTGACCCTTACAGTGTGACCTCGTGTCTTGAGGTGACACGAGATAGTGGTTAAAAACATCGCTTCAAAGTCACTCTTCTAGTGGGGGTGTGGTAGAGAGTAGGAAAGAGGTGTTGGTCATCTGCTGTCCTGTCTTTGGAATAATTGTCTTGGGCACCAGTGGCTGTGTATGTCAGCAGATTCCCGTGGATTGTTGGCTAAAGGAGGTGAGAGCAGAGGTCCGGAGTGATGGGCGAAGAAGCCCCGATGAGAATGTGGTTTGGGTGAGGACCAGAAAAGGCAGCTCAACAAATACAGGGGCATTTAACACAATTAACTTCATTTCCCAGTATTTTTAAGTCTCAGGTTTCTATCAATTCTGTACTTAGGAAGTTGCAGAAAATGACTGAACTTCTAAATGTAGTTTTTTTAAATGATAGAAAATTTCAGATTTGCTTTTTTGTGGTTAATTGCTCTCCAGATGCCTCATTATCATTGTTCAGAAACAGCCTGGAGTGTCTCCATTCTGAACAGATTTTCCTTGAAGAAGTCATGTTATTATTCGCAGACTTTTAGAAGATCCTTTAATAAACAGCTAGAATTTATTTATTGAGTGTTTGTATGTGTTGAGAACTGGATTAAGCACTTTCTTCACAACCGTCTTGTGAGGGAGTTGCTGTTTCTGTACCCATTTCACAGATGAAGCAGATGGACACTGGCCTGAGGCGCTCCAGTCAGCGCTGCTGTATCTCGGGAGGACTCTTGTGTGCAGGGACTTGGATAGGAGCTTAAAACACAGTGAGAGATGGTTCTTGTCTTCAAGAGCTTGTAAAAAAGCTAAAAATAATACCGAAATAATTCGAATGGGAACCACTACAAGCTAAATGTCATTACAGTGAATTATGCGTTATGGTAATCGAGAGAAGGGGCAGGTTGCGTTTAGTTAGAGGGCATCAGGAAAGGTTTTGAGAAGGTGGCATCTGAGCTGAGTCTGAGGGCTTGGCCAGTAGAGATGAGGTCTGGGAGACCAGCCAGGTAGAGGGAGCTTAATGAGCACAGGTAGAGGTGGCAGGGCAGATGTTTCAGAGTCTGGGTGGAGCCTGAGGTGGTGTGGAAGGTCGTGGGAACCAAATCCAGGAGGGAGGGTGGGGCCAGTGAGAAAATATTTTATACTCTGCTTTAGCAGTGGGTTGGGAGTTGTTAAAAATTCTTATTTGTTATGTTTGTCAAGCAGATGAGAATACATCTTGATATAGTTCAAGGATTGATTTTTCTGTAAGAAATTGCTTGAATTGGGTATATATATCATAATTATGTTAATGCTTTTTCAATCAGAAAAGCATATTGCAAAGTAATGAGTTATGTATGTTATTTTTTCTTAATGTTGATGAGTTCGAATATCTTTAATATTTGAGAGAGAAAAATACGTCTTTTAAGGTATCATTGGTTTTTTCAATCCTTTTCAAAATAGGCTTCTCATTCAGATGAAATCCTGATTGAAGCCAAATATGTGAGCAGATAAGAAGGTAACTGCTCTGTTTGGGGAGGGTAGTGGACAGAGAGGGTTCCAGAGCTCTGCTCACTCAGCCCCCACACTCGTTTCCCCGGTAACTCTCAACTGGTGCTTCCTGCTGATGGATCCAGAAATGGCCCTATTTTTGTGTTCTTGGGGAGGGGAGAGTGATGCTGACAACTGAACGCTGACTTGCCAGGTTGAGAAGAACTTTCCAGACTTACTTGTCATTGGTTGTGACATCCCTGTGATCAGGCCGCTGTTGAGAGCTGCCCCCATCCGAGATCCTCGGATTTCCTCTGGGTTGCTGTGGGGTGTCACACAGCCCACAGTGTAGAAATAGGTTTGCTCAGGCCCTGCTGGGGTTGCAGGCTTTTGGTTAGTTTGAGGGTAAAAAGCTCCTGTCCCTAAAAAGGGATAGCCTTTCAAGAATAGAGTGTAGAGAGAGTTACAGGAGCTTCTGATGGAGTTGCCTTCGCCTGTAGTGAGCGTCAGGTGGAGACTTCTCTGTGAGCACGTGACATCGCGCCTGCATCTAGCTGCGTCTAGCTACAGGCGCACAGGAGGGTGGGCAGGGGGCCCCGTGCGTCTGTCAGGCTGGATTCAGAGTAAGAATAGAGCCTCTAGCACAAAATACACTTAGCATTAAGAAATGGGAATTTTTTGTTATTTTTAATACCATATTAGGTATTAGTTAAATGAACTTACTATAGCCCTTATTTTAAGTCTTTCTGACTTAAATTTCAGGTAACTAACAGGTCGTGTGTAGTGTTTATAATGTTATGTGCTACAATATTCTTTACTAGCATAAAGACAGGGCCTCTCCGTTTGTAGAGGTAATTTACAGTTGAGACTTTTACTTGACATCATGAAATAAACACTTGTGACGCAAAGTGAGGTCCTATTGTAATTGGTGAGGGCGACTGAGAAGTCCAGTCGACACTGTACACTTGATAGACAGGTGGGGCAGTGTGCTGAGTGCAAGTGTGCTTGCAAACAGGGATCCGCAGCCTTTCTGCAGGTTGGAAGACTGCGTGGGAGAGAGAGTTTTAGTACAGAAAGTTTAGACGCTACAGATGAGCAAAGATTATTATTTCCAACGTAAAGTGTATTCAGAAAATTTGAGAAGTACCAGAATCTTTAATGAAGAAAACAGAAGTCACTCCTCTGTAATCACTGCTCATCAGTTATGACTTTGACTATCTTTCTCTTTGTTTTTTTGAAATATAAATAGGTAGATATATCATGCTATATTTATATTTCATATCCTGTATATTAGCATTGTGTCGTGAACAGCTTCTTAGGTAATTAACATTCTTCAAAAACATTCTTATTTATTTATTTATTTTGCTTGAGGAAGATTCTCTCTGAGCTAACATCTGTGCCAGTCTTCCTCTGTTTTGTATGTGAGCTGCTGCCACAGCGTGGCTGCCGCCGAGTGGTGTAGGTCCGCACCCGGGATCTGAACGTGGGCCACCACAGCGGAGCGTGCTGAACCTAACCACTAGGCCATGGGGCTGGCCCCAGAAACATTCTTTTTAATGAGATCTAATGCTCCATCCTATGTCTGTTTCAGTATCCAACTCTTCTCCTACATTTAGATTTTTGATACTTTTCTAGCTTAGGTCAAGATTTCTTTCTTCCCCAGGGTGTACTCTGTCACCCATGGCAGTGTGTATTTAGTGATGCTTTTTGGGTCGGCTGGTTCTGATTTGAGAATTTGCTGACCGACTGGAGCAGATGCTCTCTGGCTGAAGTGCTCACCTGGGTCGATAGGTCTTGGAGCACTTTTGGTTCAGAATCCTCAGTGGGCTTGCCAGAGGAATAATGTTGGGTACTAGGAAAATGTCTTTCCAGAGAATTGCTGACTGCTGGAACCCTAACCCCCAAATTGACTGACTGCTTCCATTCTGTGTGATAAGGAATCACTTGGTCTGTTTTCTGAAGTAAACTGCCCTTAGAGTGAATCACATTGAATTTTGGCTTTTGTTTAAAGTTTTTCAAGAAGTATTATTTTTGTATCATAACGCTTAAGAGTGTAGGCTCCAGAGCCAAATGGCAGACTTTTCCTATTGCCTGAGCCTCGTACCAGCATCGTGACTGTCTGTCAGAGCTTCGGCTTCCTCCGGTGTGAGGGGGCGTAATTACTGTAACTGTCTACAGAGTCGTTGTGGGGGTTCACTTAGATAATCCTTACAGAGGAGAAGGCGCAGTGCTGGTACGCAGGAAGTGCTAAGTAAAGATTGTTGTTATTTTATCGTATTCTGTGAATCCCGTGGCCACGAGCATGGGCTCTGGAGTCAGAGACATCTGCAGCTTACCAGCTGTGTGGCTTTGGGCCGGTTACTTAGTGCTGACTCTTGGCACTTTAATCAGTAGAATGGGATGATAACGTTGCTGGGAGGCGTAGTTGGGACAGTGGATATCCTAGCGTCATAACTGGCACTTGCTGAGTGTGTTGTTACTGTTATTACTATTGATAGTGGGACAGACCAGGGATTTGAAATGACATAGTATCAGTTTAGTTTAGGTTTAATTCAGAGAAAATGCTACCGTTTTATTTTATTTTATTTTATTCCAATCAAGTAGTTGTATGAGATAAGCATTTTTGTTATTTGAATTGATTCAATTAAGGGAAGAGAGGAGTTTTGTTCTCTGATTTAGTAAATGAGTAATCAGATCTGATATGACTCTCAGCAGATTAGTGCATAGGAGTTTTTCCTTCTTATTACACGACCCTAATAAACACTATGCATTTTGAAAATATAGAGGAGAGAGACTCCCCCCCACCAGCTGAACTTGGCTTATTGGAGTCCAAGGCAGAAGTAGAGGCTTTTGCTGGGTGGAGGGAAGGGTTGTTGAGGCAAGAGAAGGGCCTGAGCACAGACACTTAGGTGGGGTGAGGGTGGCGTCCGCGCGGGCACTGCAAGGTCCTCAGTTCATTTACTCATCGAACAGTGTTTATGGGGAACCTGCTGTGTGCTGGTTGTTGTTCTGGGCACTGTGGGATCAGCTTGAGCAAAACAGGAAAAATTCCTGCCGTCATGGGGATTATACTCTTGTGGGGCCAATAGACAAAAATAAACGAATGAGTAAAATACATAGTACAGGGAGGAAGGCTGCCAGGAAAAGGAGAAAGGGAGGGCTGGGGTTTGGGAGCGTGGGGAGCCTCAGTTTCCCCTAGGTGGTAGGTGACATTTGAGCGAAGGCTTGAGGGGGGTGAGGGAGGAAGCCATGCAGGTGTCGGGGAGAGAGCAGTCCACACAGCATCTGGGCAGAAGCCTCAGCCGGCACAGAGGCCCTGAGGCGGGGGCAGGCCTGTGTGTTCTGGAAAGAGCAAGGGGACAGTGTGAGTGGAGTGGAATTCCCAGGTGGAGATGGGAAGGAGGTGAGGTTGGGAGGAGGCAGAGAGGGCCTTGTAAGTGCCTCCACCCTAGGAGGGGCGTGGCTGCCACAGTCTAAATCCGAGGTTGGAGGGCCAGATGGTAAATATTGTCGACTTGCTGAACAGGGCTGTCTTCAAATAAAACTATATTTATGGACTCTGAAATTTGAATTTCATGCAATTTTCATGTGTCACAAAATATTCTTCTGTTGATTTTTTCCTCTAAACTTTGAGAAATGTAAAAGCCCTTCTTAGCTCACAGGTCGTCCTGGAAGCGTCAGTGGCCCAGATTTGGCCCATGGGCAAAGTTGCCAACCCCTGCTCTAAGTGAGTGGCAGCCAGGAATTGTGCAGTGCTCGGCCTGTGTAGTGGCCCTGGGTCTTGTGAGCTGTTGGAAGGGCTTCAATGTATGCCCTGAGGGAGTTGAGAAGCCATTGGAGGGGTTTGAGCATAGGAGTGACGTGATATGGTGTGTTTTAACATGATTATCATGGCTGCTGAGTTGGAAGTAGATTGTAGGGGACAGGACAGAGGTAAGGAACCAGCTGGGGGATTCTTTCAAGTAATCCAGCAAGACGTAGTCATGGAATTTGGGAAATGGTTAGATTTTGGATGTATTTTGGAGATAAAGCCAACAGGATTTTCTAAAGGGGTAGATGTGCAGTGCGAGAGAAAGAGAAGAGTGGGTATGATCTTAAGCAACCAGAAGGATACTCTGTCTTTGACTGGATGTTGTACCTGTGGCTTCATCGCCAGTTAGAAATCCTAGAGGGTTTCCTGCCACATTCCAGCTGTGGTAGCCGATATCATGAAGTGTCGTTTTATGCGCATCACTTCTTCAGAGGACCTGCTGCTGGCTTTTGTTGCTCAGGGTGAAGCACATAAGTTACTATCACACATTAGAAAAATCTCTTGATATTTTTGATTATTGGTGATTGTATTTCAGCGTACTTGGCTTCCTTTGTAATCCTCTGTATTTTATTTTATGCATTTAAGAATGTTACTGTGGGAAGGGGTCCCTGGTGCTCTGCTAGCTCCTCATGCCCTTATGTAAGGCCAGCCCTCCCCTGCAGACGCCCGAGGACGCCTCCCCTCTGAACGTCACTCCTGTAGTCCTCCCTGCGCTGTGGGTCTTGCCAGTCCGCCTGGGACAGCCGTTGTTTCTCCCGTCTTACGAAGCCCGCTCTCAGCTCCAGTTCCTGGTCCACCCGCTGCTCCCTGTCTCTGCTCTCCCTGCACAGCAGAACTCCTGAAAGCTTTTCCTATGCTCCTTTCCTCACGTTGTCTCTTCATCATATTCCAGACATAACGTCATCCTCATGACTTTCCCCACTCTGCTCCTGTGCAGTCAGCCGCTACCTCCTCACGGCTCTACCCTCGCCAGTGCTCAGGCCTCAGCCTGCTGGACCTGTAGGCACGTGTGACTCCTCGGTCGACTGCCCTCCTCCCGAAGCCCACCCTTCTGGCTCAGAGACCGTCACTGCCTGTTTGCCTCTGCCTTGCTGCAGGCTGGTTCCCAGTGCCCTGTGCTGCTTCTTCCACACCTCCTCCTCCTCCTGTGGAATGCGTCCAGACTGTCCCTGACTCCCTCTCCTCTGTGTGTCTATCTGCTCCCTTGTGATACCATCCAGTCTCATTACCATCCAGTCTCATTAACTGTGAATACTGTTTGTCCTCGGGTAACTCCAGACTTGCTATCTCCAGCCCAGACTGCAGGCCCATAGATCCGGCAGTCTTCTTCCACCTGCTCTGGGATGTTGGCTCGGCCCTCCGACTCCACATGCCCAGCGCTGAACTCTTGATCTTCCCCCAGAAACCCGTTCCACCTGTAGTTAATGGCACCTCCACCCTTTCAGTTAGTTTTTAAGCCAGAACCTTTGGA
Organism: Ceratotherium simum simum; assembly: GCF_057802395.1. Lineage (NCBI taxonomy): Eukaryota > Metazoa > Chordata > Mammalia > Perissodactyla > Rhinocerotidae > Ceratotherium > Ceratotherium simum. The sequence continues at coordinate 105,695,520 of NC_141900.1, forward strand.
AATTGTCTTCTTGACTCCTTTTTTCTCTCATAGTGCACGTCAACCCTGTCAGCAAGCTCTGTTGGTTTCATTCTCAAGCATATCTAGAAGCTAACCATTTGTCATGACCCAATCTGCTGGTGTCCTGGTTCAAACCACCATCATTTCTTGCTAGTGTTATTAAAATAGCACCCTAACTTGCCTCCTCACTTATTCCTTTAGCCTCTTAGTGCAGTAGCCAGAGTGACTCTGTTATCTCAGGCAGATCAGGCCCTGTGATAGAACCCTCCAGAGCCTTCAGAGCTCACCTAGAGTCCAGGCCGCTCCTGTGATGGGCTGCACAGCCGTGCATGATCTGGTCCGTTAATTCTGGAACTCACGTCCTGCTCCTGTCTGCCTCCCTCGTTTCCCTCCCTGCTGTTCCACAAACACACCAAGCACACTTCTGCCACAGGGCCTCCATCCCTGCTGCTCCTCCTGCCTGGAAGATCCTTCCAGGTGTCTACCTACTCCCTTTGTCGGCACCTTCCAGTCCCTGCTCAGATGTCGTCTTCCAACGAGGCTTCCTGACCAGCCTGTTTAAAATGCATCTCTACCCTGTCCCTTTCAGTCCATTTCACCCTTCCTTGCTTTAGGGTTTCCTCTGTAGCACTTACCTTCAAATGTGCTCTTTACTCGTTGATTTATCTTTATGAGCTGAGTCTCCCCCTTTTGATGTGTTAGGGTCAGTGCTGACCAGTGTGCCTGGAACAGTTCCTGGCACATGGTAAGCTCTCAATAAATATTGTGAAATGAATGAACAAGAATACGGGGTGCTTTGTGAGCTCAGAGGCGGCGCCCTTGCTCCTTGTGCGCAAGGCAGGGAAGGAGGTGTTGTAGATCTGGAGAGACAATGAGCGGCGGCTCCAGGCCCAGGTAACACGTGGTGATGTGCAGTGGCTGAAGGAACCTGGAGTTGTAGGGGCCGGGGCATGACCAGGGAGGAGGTGGGGAGGCAGAAGGGCCTTTGTATGCTGTCCTAAGGAGTTTGGGCTTAATTAAGGCCAAATCTAGAATCTTAGTGAAAAAAGTATTTTGAAATATAGGCTCAGTAACTATTTGTTAAGCTGTTAAAATAAACATTGAGTTCAGAATCTTATTTTAAGAGATCACGTTGACCTGTGCTTTACAAACAGTGAAACAAAGTGGTAGTATACGCAATTTTTGCATTATTCTGAAAACAGTGTTAAATAAATAGGACATTTTAAAATGCTTTCTCTGTGCTGGGTTTTCTGCTGGGAGTTTCTCCACAGACTCTTGTGTTGTGATCATCTGCCTCATGAGTCTGTTTCTGTTCTGTAAGTAATGGGTTTCTTTTAGAATATTAAAATTTTATTATTTGTGATATCTTGTTTAAAGGCTTCCTTAGAAGAATATTTACTTACTCTTCTATGTGGAAATTGATTGAGAATACTATTAGGCTAAATGTTCATATTTCTGAGGTGAGGAGTCATTAAAAGAAGCACTGTTGCTTTACTTTGAAAGAAGATGAAAGAATACATTTATTGGTAATTTCACTCATTTCTCTTGTTTTGTTTCTGTTTTTTTCCCCATCTGAAAGTGAAACAAGCATAGGTAATAGAAAACCAAAGCAAATGATGCCTATAAACGAAATTTAAACTGTCAGGATCTCTCTGAACAGTCACTGGGTTGAAAATAATAAGTTCAGGTAACATTTGAGTGCTCATAAAGACTGGTTAGGAAACCAGTCTCATTTCCACGCAGGTGAGCCCGTCACAGGAGGGGAGGAGGGCTGAGATGGTGATGGATGGGGCCAAGTGCCTTCTTTCTCCCTGTCGCCCCCTCCGCTCCTCTCTGGGCGTCTCTAGTGTACATCATCTCCTCCAGAATCCAGCTGAATATGCTTTAGGAATGAAAGGCAGGCTCTCCACCTTGTCACTTCTCAGAGAAAATGGGATTGTGTGTTGGTAGTAACAACACCTGTCATACTGAGGGTGGTCTGTGGGGTCACGGCTGGGGGCCTTGGGCTGGTCTTGGTTGTGGTTCATTCTGTAATCTGTTCCTTGTGTTTTCAAGCATAGGAATAGCACGCTGATGGTGTAGGGGACCAAGAGGCTGCCAGGTGGGGCTAGGTCTCCTTTTCTTTGTGTAACAGAACTTTTCCTCTGAAATTTGTTTGGGGTGAGGGGACAGGTGTATTTTTGTAGTTGAGAGTTGAGACGAGAAAGTTTTTGTTGGTGAGTTACTATAACCCTTAGTGTTTGATCTCCTGTTTGTGATGTGCACCCTGGCTGGTGACTGTAAGAATGTGTTCAGTCCCTTTCCCCCAAAGGGACTGTAAAGATAGTAGTGCTTCCTCGAATTCCCACTGCCTTGGGAGTCGAGGTTTTCACAGCCACAGTTTGTTGTTGCTGTATTAGGAGATGCTAAGGCATTTGACCTTGATCGGCCCTCAGGGCCGGATTCCCTTTCCCCGTTTAGAGTTTATGTATACTATGACATGCTGCACCAGTGCTGCGTTGATGGGGTTGTGTTCTGTTGCGGGGTCTAGGGGGCACATTATAGGAGGCTTGTTATCACATTTCGTGGTATATACAGAGGAGGGTTACCAGAATATTGGGAGGTCTTGAAAAACTGTCCTGTGGGGTAGCTGAAGGACACAGCGTCATGTGACTTGAGAAGAGAAGGTTTATTAGGGAGCATGGAAGGCCAGTTTGCTGGAAGAGGATGAGCAGTGGTGCCAAGTGGCAAAACCAGGGCCTGTGGGTGGGATTTCAGCTCAGCACAGTGGAGAGCCGTCCGTCCAACCAGCTAGGGTCAGAGTTCTCTGTCACCGGAAGGGAGGCAGTGTGCCCAGTGGTTAGAGTGTGGTGGTGGTGTGCGCACTGCAGGGTTTGAGTCCCTCTACTCTGCTTGTCTGGCTGTGTGACTTCGGCAGGTTGCTTGATCTTACTGGGCCTCATTATCCTCATCAGCCAGTGGGGTAGTGGTGTCTGCTTCATGCCATTGTTGGGAAAATGCACAGGTTGATACGTGGAAATGCTTATAACAGTACTGGGCAGATAGTAAGCACCGTTACTGCATTCCGTTAAATGACTGTCATCGATGTTCTGGATGGTGCTCTGCGTTCAGGGCCAACTCACCAGATTCTTTGACACCCAGGTGGCCTCCAGCTGATTGACTTTTCTGTTTTGTAAGTTCCCAGGGATTTTGCGTGGTTTCTTTTGCTTTCTTTTTGCAGCAACTGCTGCCCGTTGGGATTGTTGTACACCTGGGGTTGGCTGCAGAGCAGCGCACCCCTTCCCCGGCGCCCCCTGTCTTTGCTGGTGCACAGGCCCCATTGGGGCAGGGCCTTGGTGCTGTGGACATTTGGGCCAGGTACTCCTCTCCTGCGGGGCTGGCCTGTGCACTGCAGGAGCTTTAGCAGTGTGCCTGCGTCTACCCCCGGGATGCCAGGAACACCACCCTCCCCGTCCCTGATAGTCAGAAACCTCTCCAGACATTGCTCAATGCCCTCTGGAGGGTAAAATCGCCTCAGTTGAGAACCGATGCTCTAGGGAGAAGCATGAGGAGATAACCAAGGTTCAGGAACTTACTAGAAATGATTAGTTATTCTTGTTTGTGATTCTTGAATTACTTTCGGGGATCCTTTTTCCTTTCCTCTCCCCCCTTTATTCCAGAGTCAAGTAAATCAAACGTCCTTCACTGTTGGGCTCCTCCATTCACCCACAAACATTTGTCTAGGACCCACGGCTTGCTGTGCACTGGGCCCAGAGATGGGGTTCAAGGAGGGGAGGCAGACGGCGGGGTGTGGGCGGGCCTGCCCTGCTAGGTCCTGTGTGGTGTGGGTGGGCGCCGGGTCCCTGCCAATCTCTAAATGTGAGAGTGCCCGCTCTAGATGCCCGCCCTGGGTCAGGCGCTGCCCGTACGTTACCTTTCTTAATTTCCTCAAAGACCCTGAGGTCTACCTGGCCCTGTTATTTTGCAGATAAGGAAACTGGAGTCCAGAGAGGTGAGGTGATTTGCAGCTTGCTCAAGGTCTCAGCACGAGTGCGTTGTAGGGGCGTGCGAGCCACATTTGGGCCGTCACCCCCGGCTCCAGCAGAGTGGGGCAGGGGTCAGGGGTCAGATGGGGAAGGGCTTGGAATGCCGTGTCGGGAAAACAGGATTTTAGGTCAGTGTTTGTCTTTTTAAAAGCTGGTCTTCTACTGTTTTTCTTGCTCTAACCTCATATTCCTGTCAGGCAGGATGGTTTCACAGAGCCTAGCTTTCTGCAGTGCGTACTACACAGTTCCTTTTAAAAAGACCTGCGTTCCTCCTCCATCCCACTCTGGCAGGGCCCCTCTTCTGCCTGAGAATCTCTGCCAGGGAAGGTGTCGCAGCAGGGTCAGCATGAGGGGTGGTGTGGGATGGGCGTCAGGCTTGGGCCATCCAGGGGCAGCGGAGGCTTTATCAATGGGACATGGCAGCCAGCCAGCTCTCTGCTCTGACCAGGCTTCTCATGCGACCGGTCACCTCAGGCCATGTCCGTGCAGGGGCCTTTCTAACCTGGAGGCTGGAGTTCTTCTGCAGATAGAGCTTAATCTAGAGGGAGAGCCAGAATTGCAGCATGAGAGAAGTGAGAATAATTTGGGAGCACTGATTTAGAAGCAGTAGCTAAGCAGAGTAAAGGGTGCCGTTGTGGCCGGCAGCCTGCCTAGTTAGGAATGTGCAGGAAACGTTAGCAGCTCTGTGCTGTTACCCGACCCCAGACCTGCTGATTCTGTCACATCTGTGTGGACCTCGCACGTGGGGATGGATCCACGGTAGCTGTGGTGTGCAGAAGCCCAGGCAGGAGCCAGACGTGAGCTCTAGACCTGTTACCTGGCCTGGCGCAGGAGAACGTGGCCTTTCTCCTGGGGTGTCCGCTGTCGTGTGTCCGTGTGAAGGGAGGTGCTCACTGGTGGGGAGGCACGAGAGCAGAGGGCAGGACGACAGGCGTGTTCAGAGGGCAGAAGGAGCCGGGTGGGCAGTTATTGTGTGGGCGAGTGAGTTGAGTCCAGGGGTTGTTCCTCCCTCAATCCTAAGGAGTCTGCTGAGTTTACTGGGTCCCCTTCGAGTTTCGGAACCCCAAGGAAAAGGCTTGGGACCGGGGCGGGAGCTGAGCGTGCTTTGGGGGAAGGCCTGGGCCGTATTGTGTTCCGTTCTCCACAGCAGCTGCTGGGAGGTAAATGTCAAAAATGTGAGTGAGTTTACACGGTTTGGCTGTCCCCTCTCTCCCTCGCACGGGTAGAGTACGTTAAGAAAATAGAGAGTTAGAGAGCGTATACTGTCACCTGGGGGTGAGGCCTCTTGGACTTGTGGTCATTTAGTCTCGGTTCAGCTGTAGCCTCTTCAGCGAGGCCTCCTCCATCACCTTCTGTTGTATTGCCCTGTTTTTAAAAATCCAACTTTGAGATACAATTTATATACAATAAAATAAACCCATTTTAAGTGTACAGTTTGAAGAGATTTGACAAATTTGTATATCCATGTAATCACCACCACACCTGAGATACAGAACATAACCGTCACCTGCAGAAGGGCCCTTTTATTCCCAGTGATTATTAAGGCAACATAGCTAACGCTCAAGGTTAGTTTGGCCTTAGCTTTTTATTACAACAAGTCAGTTTGTGCAGTTTGTGCTGGCCTCCTGGTCGCTGTGAAGCTTCTGCATTGTCCAGGGAGCTGCGTTGCTTCGTGTTTTCACTTGGTTACGACTAAGGACAAGCACTGAGAGGAAGAGTTTGTGCCGCAGGAGAGACAGGACAGGGGGCACTTTTCTGATAGCGTTAATTTTGCTTCGATTGTTATCTTTTCGTGTAGGTTGAAGGGTGTTACACGCGATTGGGCAGGTGGGAGTCTTCTCGTGGGCTGGTTACCACAACAGTGTGGGGGGCCGATTTCATCCCGGGAACCCCCTCTGCTTTGTGTCTTCTAGAATGTCGTTCTCTCCGGAGGCTCGACGATGTTCAGGGATTTTGGACGGCGACTCCAGAGAGATCTGAAAAGGGTGGTGGACGCCAGACTGAAGCTCAGTGAGGAGCTCAGCGGGGGCAGGATCAAGGTAGGAGGCTGGGCCGGCCCGGGCGTGGTGGCCTTTCTGTGCCCAAGCTGGCCTGGCGGTCTCTCCTAACTCGAGGCCGAAGGAGCGCAGCTTGGCTGGCAGCGTGAGGTGAGACAAGTCTGAACCACTCTCTCAGCCACGCTGTGAGGTGACGGTCAGGAGTTTATTGCCCGAACTCAGACCTAGTGATGCAGCAGCAGCGGTTGATGCTCTTACCGACGCGCAAATGTTTGCTGGCAGTTTCTTCTGTATTGTGAGAGATCAGGCACGTAGTGTAGTGACTAGTGTCCCAAGGAGACGGATCCGTTTACGGTGAGGATCTTGAATGTCCTTTGGAGATGTTCTCATTAAAGTAAAATAAGTAATGTTAGCGGGGAGTTACAGTGTGTTCCTCCAGGGTAATAATTCTCAACTAGCTGGTGGTCTTTCCTCGGCTCATAAGGGCGATGGGGCTGGGGTAGGGTGAGTGGAGCAGTGTGGTTCTCGCCTGGGGAATCCCACTGCTGGCAAAATGTAATTTCGTATAGTATTTTGGGGACACTTAGTGTTATTTGGCATTGTCTCTACAGTGCTAAAACATCTAATTTGTAGTAAGAAAAAAATCAGTTGGGTTAGTTGCTTAGGCTTTTTACTCTTTCGGGTGCCTTTAGTGTTGTGAACGAGAACCCCCCGTGGCTGCGTGTCTTGTTCTCTGCAGGGCCCAGGGCGGGGACTGGGGGATGGGCAGCAGGAGCGGCTGGGAACCTCCTTTCAGAGGCAGCGTGGCTCATGCTCACAGGGGGTGTGAGTGTGAGGGAGGGAGGGGCTTACTGTAACACCAGGATGGGGCGAGGCCCCTGTGTTCCGGGCGCTCGAGTGGGCTGTCCTCTGTCCGCTGAAAGGGGATGGCAGTGAGCACGCACCTGCACTGTGAGTCACACTTGTTCCTATCTTTCCAGCCCAAGCCCGTGGAGGTTCAGGTGATAACACATCACATGCAGCGCTACGCCGTGTGGTTTGGAGGCTCAATGCTTGCCTCAACCGTAAGTCCTTTTCTAGACGGTTCTAGACTTCCATTTCTGTATTCTCTGTTGTTTGAATAAATGTTGTCTTATGAAGGTTAAATAGTGTGTGTTCTAGTTGTGTATGGCTCTAAATGGTTGCACGTTTCATTCTGTGAGATACAAAGAATATTTTAGTGATCATTTAAATTGCACAGCTAATTAGTATGTATCCTGGCTAATTAGGGGATACAGATAATATGGATAAGTGAAATCCCCAAATAACCTAAAACATGTTCATTAATCAGTGACTTCTCCAAGTAATTATTACTTTTCCCCCTCAAATTTGTGGATAGCTAACGAATTGCTAATTTAGGGCCAGCACATAGTGGGTCCTAAACAAAGGCTGAAAAAATTTTTAAAAAATGAAATAAACTCCTGTTTAGTAGTTCAGTCCCTTGAAGAGGTCAAAATCTTACAACAAAATCTGGGGAAGGAAGGAGTGGACGTTTTGCATGAGGAGAGTCTTATTTGCTTGGTAGTTGATTTGATTTTCTCTCCTTTCTGGAATGTTTCTCTGTTCCTTCTGGTTGTTGCGTCCTTAGCCGGAGTTCTTCCAGGTGTGTCACACCAAGAAGGACTATGAGGAGTATGGCCCCAGCATCTGCCGCCACAACCCTGTCTTTGGAGTCATGTCCTAGTGCTGGCCGTGGCGTCCTCATTCCGGCAGTGTCATGTTGGTGAGCAAGTGTCCTTCAGAACCCGGAGAAGACCGCAGCTCCTGTAGATAGTGGCGTTTGGTGTTGGTGTCGAGAAGCGTGCTTGTGTCGCCGAGTGCATGAGGCACCACCGAGTCAGTTCAATAAAAGCCATTTATGTGCCCACTGTCCGATGCCCGTCCCTTCTTCCCCCTTCTGTGCCCCTGCTCCCTCTCTGCCTCTCCATCTGGGCTTCTAGCTGACAAATATAATTCTGAAGGAATTCAACTGCGACTTTAAAAACTGTTAGGGAAAAAACCCTAGAACATGGCGCAAAATAGATCCCCCAGGAAAGAATATGGGGCTGTAAACCCTTTACCTCCCAGCCTATTTTTGTAAATAAAATGTTATAAACTTGAAATACAAATTGATGTTTATATTTCCTATCATTTTGTATTTTATGGTATTTGGTACAACTGGCTGATCCTAAGCACGAATAGATATTGGTGTCTGGAGTGCTGTAATAACACGTTTTTAGTTGTGAGGCATGTTCTGATATGTTTGTAGGCAAAACAGAGCAAACTTTTTTGCCACGTTTGCTAGAAAATGATTACACTTTACTGGAGTGACATGAAGTTTAAATACTAAACAGTATTGTATGAGAATTATTACAGATAATGTATCTTTTTGTTTTCCTGTTTGAACTTTCTGGAACTGTTTTATAGAAGATGTTGGTTTGCTGTTGGTGAGTGTTGGATGAAATACCACCTTGCACATTGTAATAAAAGCGGTTAGACTGTTTGTATGGACTTCCTGGTGTGGTGTACTGGTCTTTGATTTTCTGCCTTGTGCCCAAACTTCTTTTAAAGAATCTTGAAGTTTATTTCACAGTGGATGATTGGATGATTAATACCAAGTTTGTGGAAGGAAATTTCCTAAAGCGATGTGGACTGCCTATCCTGCAGTGACCACTCCATCATTGGAAGTGGTGTGGATGACCACGTGAGAGAGGTGGGGGGGCAGGGGGTGGGCTGGAAATCCTAATAATTTCCAACGTCTTTCCTAGGAATTCAGAATGCATTACTTTAAGCTTTCAGTAGATTACTGGCTTAAAAGATAATTTGCTAAATTAAGAGATTTAGTTTTAGTCCATTTTTCATATAGTACTTATTTACTTTTTAAACTGTTATATTTATGGTATTTCTTCTAAGTCATAAGTATGTTTTTTTGTTTTTTTTGTGTGTGTGTGTGAGGAAGACTAGTCCTGAGCTAACATCGGATGCCAATCCTCCTCTTGTTTGCTGAGGAAGATTGGCCTTGGGCTAACATCCGTGCCCGTCTTCCTCTACGTTATGTGGGACGCTGCCACAGCATGGCTTGACAAGCGGTGTGTTGGTGCGTGCCTGGGATCCGAACCTGTGATCTCTGGGCTGCCGAAGCAGAGCGTGTGCACTTAACCACTGCGCCACTGCACCGGCCCCCATAAGTATATTTTATTCTCTGAAATTTTGCCTTTGTAAAGAAACATTTGGTTTTATTATTTAAGTTGAGAAACAAGTGTAGGAATAATAACGTAAATTCTCCTCTCAGCATGGTAAAATCTGGGTTCCCATGCTGTAGGTGGTCCCTGGCATTTTCTCCTGATTGTCGGTGACCCGGACCCTCTGTCTCCCCACTGGAGAGTCTCAGGCCACTTGGTTCTTCCTTTGTCCAAACAAACTTCCTCTGCTTTCCCTCTGGGTGTTGCTCTTCTCAGGGTCACTGGACTCTTGGTTTCTCATGATCTTCCAGCCACTGGATGGCAGCAGGTTCTGGCTCCGGTCTGTCTGCCTTCAGGCACAGCCATGCGTCCTGTGCGTGGTACGAGAGTAATCTCTTCCAATACCGCTGTCATCTTCTTCCTGTTCTCTTCAGGAACCACGGTGCCAACCTGCTGCCAGTCTCGGCCTGTGCCTTCTTCCCAGCTGGGCCCTTTGCCTCACCAACCCGAATGTGCTTTATAGTGCGCTGTTTCTCCCTCTGTGCTCTGCGATTCCACTTTGTTCACTTGGTCAGGTGCTTTGTCAGCAGGTGCATTTCCCCCAGACCCCTAGAAGAATGCCTTCCCGTTTGTCAGCCCTGGTAACGGGCTTCACAGGCATCATGCTCACTTCCCGCTTTGGGCAGCTCCTCAAATGACCCTGTGTCAGGAGTCCAGTCTTACCAACTCTGGCCAAGCTGGAGCTAATACAACCCTTTCTTGGACCAGATTGCTTCTAAAACTTCCATTGTCCTTGTTTGGGGCAAGATTATCTTTGAGATTGTACTTACTTTTGTCAACCTACAAGATCTTGATAAGAGCGTTTTGTTTTAAACATAAAAATGTCTGGGACAGAATGACCTGGTAGAATGTGACCGGTATGGTGCAGGGCCTCTCGCCTCTGGTGGGGCCCGTCCCAGATCAAGTGAGTCAGAATGGGGGCAGTGGGTTGGGGACTGGGAGGGCACCTGGTGATCACTTCCTGTTTTTAAACTCCTTGGGTGATGTGAGTCTGTAGCCCGGGGCTGAAAACCCTGGTGAGCAGAAAGGAGGGACTTTGAATGGAGAGATCTGAATCTGAATTCTGCCTGTTCCTCAAGCAAATGATTTCTTAACCTCTGTTTCCTGATCTGAGAATTGCATTGGCCCTATTGCTGTTAGTAGATTGGAGTTATTATAAGTTTCTGTTTTTTCGGTAAAGCTGCCAGATAAGTGTATGTGGAAATGAGCTGTGATTCTGCAGCGTGCATTGGTCACTCCATAAGGAGGAAAAATGCTTAGAGTTATGTTAGTAATTTTAAGAAAATCTGCACATACCTTTTCATCAGATTGATTTAGCACTAGATCATAATATAGTAATGAATTAAGTAGTATTAGAGTTGACAGGTAAATTCAGCCTTCTATGATAAAAATGCCTTACAACTCTCAGTGAACGGTTTTCTATAAAAAACATTTCCACAAATGCACACTTTAACAAACATTCTAAAATTGTAAGTCAATAGCTTTTAGAACTGGTAAACTTTTTAATAGTACAGGAAGTTTGCTTCACCCTATTTAACAGACATAGGCATAAACTCACCTGTAGCCTAAGAATATTATAGGGAGGCTTTCAGTTAAAAAAAAATCTGGTAACTGGTCTGTGAATATTTGCCCGTGTTATCTTTCTAGCAAGATGTGATGGCGAGCTCCGGGTTGCTCTTGACAATGCACCTGTGGGAACAGCTTCTCATTTTTACCTAGGGACTTTTCTCAGCTGCTACTGAGGGCCTCAGCTTCTGTTTTTATTAATTTTCTAGCCAAGACGGGATTAAAGAACATGAGGCTTATGATTTGGTTTCTACATTTGTGGAGGGTAGGGGAAAACAACACAAGTGAGAGAAATTGAAGATGCTGAAGGGGAAGGGTAGATAACTCTTGATCAAGGTCCTTGAGGAGGTGAGAGATGACGTGGTCTAGAGTAGAGGGGGGAAGGGGAGACCCCGAGAGTACCAGGTGCTTGTGGTGGAACAAATCCACACGGTTGTGGAGTTCCCTCCAGTTGAGCTCTGTGTAGCCCAAACGGAAGAGGGAAGGAGGCAGAAGTTGGCCTTCTTGGGGTTGGGGTTTTGTCAGGTAAGTGTGGTGACAGGTCAGGGGTCCTTGGGGTACTCTGTAGATAGGGGGTCTCTGTTCTTGAAGTCTCTATGCAGTCGGGTTAGGGTGGGGAATATAGGGAAAGGAGAGATTGGGAAGAAGGGAGGGATCGGAGAACTGGAGGGCCTGAGCTTCAAGATGGGCAGATGGCGGTCTTAGAGAAGGAAATTAGTGTTTACAATTTCAGAGGTGGAGCGCGTCTCAGTGATGGAAGGATGATTGAAGTATAGAGATTGAATTTGTTTGAAATTAAAGAATTTAGGGAATTTTTGACAAGGGTGTTGGACAGATTGTCCAGTGGTGCTGGCATCATCCAAGTGGGTATGGGGCCTTGGATATGAGAGCAAGACCGTGATGCAGACGCCAAAGTCCTGAGTCAGTGTGGGCAGTGGCCGTAGCTGAGCGCTGACTGTGTGTGGGGAACTGTGCTAAGTGCTGACTCTGTATGCCCTTATTTACTCTTACAACAGCCCTGTGAAATTGGCATTACTCTTATCCCCATTTTCCAGATACGAAACTGTGGGTGAAAGAAATTCAATAACATCCTCAAGATCACACAGCTAGGAAGCAGAGAAGTCATTATTTGGTCTATTCTAGAGTGTTCATTTGGAACCATTCCTGTAGAAGTAGGTAAAGAACAGCATCCGGTGGGAGCTGGGTGGTCAAACCCAATGACACGAGTCTGGAGTGATTTCATAAGAGAGAGGAGCAGAAAGAATGTGGAAATGGCAGGGAGGGGCTGGAAGAAATTCCCCCTCTAATCCCGATTCTTTGGTGTGTTCTAGGAAGCTACTGTTCATGATGCTTTGCCAGTATATGTTTTGTCATATGCACTGACTTTATGTTACAAGGCAAATGAGATAAAAGACAGTTGTTAATCTGAGCACTTAGGGCCATAATGGGCCCATAGTAAGTGTATAATAAATTTTAGTCATTATTATTCTGTTATAAAGCAATCGTGGTGTCCTGAGAGCCCCACTCATCAAAATTGCATTAAAAAGTAGTTTCAGTGGGGGAAAAGAGAAGTTTAGGTTCATGAACTATATGGCCTTTAGGAATTTCAGTAAGAAAAGATTTTTAAAAAGATATTAGTATATAGTTGTAGAATCTAAACATCACTGGGCCTTTTTTTTTAATCATATTGCTGATGTAATTGAATCACTTGTATCATCCATATAACAAAAAAAAGCCACCCTGTGTTGCCTGCACAGCAGCTGCTCCCCAGCTAGCTCCATGCTGTGAGCCGTCCTTTTATAACCAGTGTGAGGATGTCTTCGGTTTTGGTTATGCATGTTCTGTAGGCATGCTTTAGTTGAACACACTGGAATTTTGAAAATTGCTCTTTGGTGTCACTGTGGTATTTTGGCAGCAGGATGGTGGACAGCATCCTGAAGGGATCAGCCTCCGGAAGGCTTCCCTGTCCCGAGTTCTCTCTCAACCCCATCTCCAGCATTACCTCCATGAGAAGCCTTCTCTGACCTCCCCCGTCGAGTCAGCCTCTCCTAACCCAGGCACCAGTTATGCCCTGTGTCCCTCACCAGACTGAGAAAAAAGGGAGGTTATCCTTGTACCCCCGGGACCTTTGAAATACCTGGCACATGGTAGGTGCCCAATAGATATTTATTGAATTAAATTCCTATTCACAATGAAGACTCCACCACTGGTTTTTGTGGGCTGTGCGCTCTATACTGAGAAGCATTGTGTGTTTGGGTAACCTTAGATGAAAGCTCGTTTTTGAATGTCTGGGATGTTAACTATCGTTACTGTAAGACTTTAATGATGTAAAATCTGGCTCTGAAATTGTGACTGCAGTAGGTGTTCCGTATACGTGATGGTGGATGTATTGCTGTAGCACATCTTGTGTGAGTGGGCTTCCCTCCACTCTGGGTACCGTCTGCATGTGATCAACAAGAGAGCCCAGCAGAAGAAATTACCCTGCAGAAATCTTGAAGACGTAAGTATATTTTGTGGTAGTAACAGCCAGTTCATTCTCTAGCTTAGCTCATAGGAATAATGAGCTCTTGTGTGACTGAAGTACCAGTCGTTTTGTGATTAATTCATTCTTTATGATCCCTGCATTCTGTCTCATTTGTAAAAATTATGATTATGCCAAACAGGCTCATGAGGTTAATCAAGTACACAGCTCATTTAAAACCACAGGAGAGCCCCATTAAGAATATTTATCTGTTAAATAATTCTTTACTAAATTGGAGAATATTTCATAATGTTTCTTTTAAAAGTAACTGCCAGGTTTGTTAAATAGAAATATAAATTGATTAGCAAAATAATTATGTGGAGCCCTAATTGGCAATTACATCAATTTCACTTGGTCAGATGGAAATAAATCTTTTATAAAGGGAAAAAGAAACTATAGCTTGATATTGGTATCATGGAAGGTTTTTCTGATGTTAAAATATTAGTTCTTTCTACTCTATATTGTGTCTCAAAAGTCAGCAGCTGTTTATTCCCTGCAGGTTGACTTCTCAGGTTTTACTCTTTTGTTTTTAGCTTGGGGCACCACGGCTTACAGTCATGTGCTGCTTAATGACGGGGATACCTTCTGAGAAATGTGTCGTCAGGCAATTTTGTGGTTGTGCGAACATCACCGAGTTTACTTACACGAACCTGGATGGTATAGCCTACCACACACCTAGGTCCGTCGTTGATTGAAATGTCATTATGTGGCACATCATGACTGTATTTCTGGTTGTGAGTGTGTGTACAATCATTCATATGTATTTCTTCAGTTAATAGTATTTGCTACTAAGAATTTCAAAAATTTTTAATTGATAAAAGAGAACTATAGCTTTAAATTATTAAAAAATTAATTACAAACCTAAGGGTTTATTTTTTATTTATTTATTTATTTTTTTATGAGGAAGATCAGCCCTGAGCTAACATCCATGCTAATCCTCCTCTTTTTGCTGAGGAAGACTGGCTCTGAGCTAACATCTATTGCCAATCCTCCTCCTTTTTTTCCCCCAAAGCCCCAGTAGATAGTTGTATGTCATAGTTGCACATCCTTCTAGTTGCTGTATGTGGGACACGGCCTCAGCATGGCCGGAGAAGCCATGCCTCGGTGCGCGCCCGGGATCTGAACCCTGGGCCGCCAGTAGCGGAGCGCGCGCACTTAACCGCCAAGCCACGGGGCTGGCCCCCAAACCTAAGGGTTCATGATGTCAAATTTAAATGACATGGCATTGGCTATATTTTCAGTATTAAGGGGTCAGATCAGCTGTTATAATTGATCAGAGCTCCATTTAATTCACTCTTGGCTACGTTAGCACCTACTGCAGATAAATTCTGAGTAATTTCACATCAGACGTACTTTGGTCTTGAGTAGTCTTTCTTTGTGCTTCTCATTTGTGCTTGGCAGTGGTGACCAGTGATCACGTTTCCCAGTGAGTTGCACTTCACCTCATTTGTTCATCGTAGTGTAGCAGAGCTTGGGGGATCAAGAGAGCATCTGGAATTCTGCCTTCGACTCGGGCATTGCTATGGGCTAGTTATTGGTCCTTGTTCTTGTCGGTTAATTTCTGTCTCTGTTTGTCTCCTTTCCTTCCTTTACCTAGTGAGATAATGGTGTTGTGTGCCACTGGAGTCAGTGGTTGCAGGATCCTACATTATTGAATTTCTCAGACAGTGAGAGTCGGGTGGAAGGATGAGATGTGAGGAGTGGCTGAGGAAGTTGGGATGGGAAGGGAACTGGACAGGAGGTTGTGGTACTATTCTTATTGCACAGCTCCAGGGGGAGCCCTTCAGACTGTAGTCTCTGGAAACCCCACCCTCTGGGTTGGTGCAATTGATCCTTCTTGCCCCAAGTGTTTGTTTTTTTTAAACCAGCAAAAGCCATCCTTTGTTGAACGCTTGCTCAGTTCAGGGTATGTGCTGAGTCCCCGACCCATCAACGCACATTTGCCAAGTGTCTGAGCCACGGTGCAGCAGTCTGAGGTGCAGTGCTGGTGGACACGGAGTTTCCCTTCTAGCAGGAGAGATGGACGTGAATCAGATAATCACACATAATTACAGACTGTGAAAGGGCCCTGAGAGAGAAGTGCGGGATGCTTGGAAACATACAAGGGGCTCCGAATGAGAATGTCAGTGAGTGGAGGGGTGGTGTGGAGGCTTCCCGAGCAAGTGACGTTCAGCTGAGATCACAGAAGTGTGCAGGGGCTAGCCAGGAGGAGGGTGTGGGGGAGGAAACGGCGATTTCACTGCTTCACTAATACCAGTGAAGGCTGGAGGTAAGGGTGTCCAAGACAGGGCTGTGTTAAGAATTTTGGTCTTTCTCTTAAGAACAAAATCCTTAAGCTTGTAAAAAGATTTTAAACAGAAGAGTGGTGATCAGATTTGTGCAGACATGCCTAGAAGTTTCTACCCAGAGCTGTAGCTTTTCTCTGGAGTCTCTGAGCTGACCTGGAAGAGGAGAGATGAAGTCAGCTACACGTGAATGCTGCTCTGGAGCTTTCTGACGGGCAGCTCCAGAAAAGCATTATAATACATGGGAGATCAGACAGTCTGGTAGATAAGGAGTGTGAGAAGAGAATCAGAAATCAGGACGCCGGGTACTGTGATCGTTAGAAGAAGGTAGGGAATGGACTTTTTGAAGTTTAGTATAATAAAATATATGGCTAGTAGATGCAATTTTCAGTTTTAAAATTTAAAGATAGTTTCTCCTGCTGACTTTAGAAGTAGTAGCTCTTTTTTTTTTTTTTTTCTTTTTTTGCTTGAGGAAGATTAGCCCTGAGATAACATCTGTGCCAGTCTTCCTCTATTTTGTATGTGGGACACTGCCATAGCATGGCTGATGAGTGGAGTAGGTCCACACCCGGGATCCAAACCTACGAACCCGGGCTGCCAAAGCAGAGCACCCAAAACTTTAACCACTCAGCCACGGGGCGGCCCCAAGAAGTAGTGTCTTTTTTATTCTTCTTAGCACGATACTTTCTTTCTTTTGTAGTAAAAAGAGCTACTGTGATTTGTCCATAATCAGTGGTATTTGAGAACTCTTAAAGAAGAACTTAAGATGCAGCACAGTGTAGAGAAAGGGCTCTTAATAATAACTAGAAATAAGCTATCTGGAGAAATAAGTTTCTGAGCTGTGAAGATACAAATGACTAGTTGACATTTGCCACTGACATGTCTAATCTTAATTAGGATAGTATACTGAACTTGCATTTCTGATTATACAATCATTTTCTTGAGCTGAATTAGTATGTTTTAACCCTTATTCATTAGGTCTTATGTCCATGATAAACTCCATAGGTAATCAAAACATGGCGTGATATAATTACAGCTCTCTGAATTAGAGTTTAAGAATGTTATTACAATAGTATACATAATTTAAATCTCCCCTAATGGCAAAGATTACTAGCATAAATGTTCTGGTAATGTGCAGTTCACGTCCGGGTTGATTTACAGTTGGGTAACTTTTAAAGAGCTGACGGCATTTGTGCTGCGAGTTCACGAGCAGTGTTACCTCCTGGTCAGAATGTCCCCTGTGATTTAGTGGCAATCACGAGGCCACTCACAGTGGCGTGTGTGTGGTGTCTGTGCCGAGAGAAGTTGTTATATCCATGACAGAGTAAAGTAGGTGCCTGGCTTCACAGAAGCCCATCAGGAAGTTAGCCGCGTGGGAATGGAGTAGCAATATTGGTGGGCTTGATAACCACACCCCGGGGCAGTTCTCCACGGCTTTGGTGTTTGCTTTTCTTTTAAAAAAAAAATCACTGACACCTTCACACAGAGGGATATACGTTTTTGAGCATAGTTTCTTTTCTCGAATCTTAAACTCTACCATTACAATGGATTGCTCTAGAAAGACTTGGGCTGTGAATACTGGAATTGTATCTGTCAGTCCCTTGCCCAGAGCTGATGCTCATGGCCAGTCTGAATAGAATAGGAAATAGACTGGGTATTCTTTCCTCAGTATTAGAGCTGGATTTGTGAGGATGACGAAGTTAGACCATCCAGTTCACCTCTCCCCACCCTCCCCAATTACCAGGCCCTCTTGATGCACACGCGGTGAGAAGTGACTGATGGTGACCAGAATTCCAGTCTCTGTCTATGGGAAGGTGTCAGGCTTTCTGGATTACACAGGGATCGAACCAGTGACCGCATGGAGGAGACCAATGAAAGTCAGTCAGTCCTGCTCACGAGTGAACTGTGTGGCTTAATACTAAGCAGTTGCTCTGAGTGTGCTTTGTACAGCAGAGAGATGAAAAACAGGTTCCAAAGGCGCATATATTTCGGAACCCTTGTGTTAAAGTAAAACACATTTCTTTACTCAGAGTTGATGAGAGCTGTTAATATGCTGGGATGCTTCGTGTCCGTCTCAGCAGGAGCATAGAAGGATGTGGTATGCAGCCCTTCGTGTCTACCACCTCCCTCCAAACCAGTAACATCTCTTGGCACCAGTGGTTCAGAGGTTTGGGAAACGGGGTTTGAGAAACCCATCTTAATGGGATCCCTCTGGGAGAGCTGCCTTCAGAGGGTTGTCGGTGGAGGAACGTCTGTGTTCTTGGTCTTGGTAGACTGTGTTAAGTGAGAGAGAGAAGTTAAACCTTCTAAAAAGGATTTTTTTTTTACTTGGGAATATTACTTTATTTTACTGTGAACTGAAGAGAAATGATAATTGTGCTTCTGATGTTCATTGGCGATAAATAATTAAGGAAAATTTAAGTTACAGAGGGTATTTTGATACTTGCAGAAAGACTATAATTAACAAAATGGGCTGTTGGTGTTTCTTTTTGTAATTTTTCATTCTTGTGCTCACACTCATCCTCTGAAAGGATGCAGACATTCAGTCTGTTACTCTCTTCAGACTGCAGTCAGGTGCACGTTTTTCCTTAAGGACGTAATTTCTCTCTGTTGGAATTCTGTTTCAAATCTAAACAAACGCCCTGCGGGGAAAGGACTTAGAGATGCAGTGATTCTTGCGTGTTACCTGGGTGGAAAGTGATGTGTGGCAATCACCCTGACATCTGGTTTCTACTTTTTAGGGAAAGCAAACTCCTTTCCTGAGAATGAGAAACATAAGAATGGCGTGATGCTGTGCTGACTCATCTTTTGTTCTCCAGTGAGAACCCCCAGTTTTCTTTATATTTTAATCTCCAATCACAGTGTGTGCTTTGGGGAGTGTTCTTAAAGAGGAAGATAATTTCTGTTCATTTTAGTGGGCATCATATTTGTGGTTAGGGCAAAGAGTTTCTAAATGTCAGTCAGACATTGTCTTGAGCCTGAGCTTGGAGATGTGGTCAGTTCTCAGTTCCCTGGGCTCTGTCAGTTATCCAGGTGGAACTCTGCCTCTGGCTGTTGTACTTCATGGCAGCGTCTCTTCTAGAGAACGTAGAGGAAAATTAAAGATGAAAACTGCTTTCCTTTTAGTTTTGGGAAAAATATTTTGTAGTAAAGAAGATAAAACTGCGTTGTGTGGAAGTAAATGAAGAACCAAATGAGAATAAGCAAAGGCTGTTCATTCAGAGGTTGCGGAGCACGGGGGTCGGCCACCATCAGCTGTGCTTGGCAGGGACTCAGAGGCAGGCGGGGGGCGGGATGGCGTCATGGTGGGAAAAGGGGGGCTTGGCTCTTCCTGACGGGGGCTATGGGCGGGGGAAGCTGGGCAGCTAACTAGAAGCCCGGCTCCTGTGTGATTGGTTGGGGGAGCATCCTTGGCTTTCTCTGGTCCCCACGTTAGAAGTGGTGGCAAAAATTGGGAAGCTGGCAGATACTGATCAAGTTCTGACCATCTGGGGCCAATTGCTGCAGATTACGGTTCTCTTCCTGGGCTGGTTGCTGCAAGTTGCAGGTCAGAGTTCTGTTGTCACGTACAGTCTGGCTGTTGTCCCTTCACATAGTCTCTCAGTTGGAAACATGAAATTTTGAATGAAATGTGGATGGTCCAGTCTATGTTTTTCATTACCCAAAACACAAAAGTTGGCTGTCGCAGTCCTGAGTCCATGCTGTCATGCTGCTGTTACTTGATTTAAATAAAACTTGTGAAGCATTTCTACCATATAACACATTTTCCATAAGAGGTTCCCAGTTATGGCCTCGGGGGATTGTGAAAGGAACCTCAGATGACCACACGATGCCTGAGTTCTGGTCCTTACTCTGCTTCTCTCACTGTATGGTCCCGGTGAATCGTTTCACTTCCCTGGGTCTGAGGTCACGTGAGTGTGGATGTGATGAGGTCCACTCCCCATTCTCCCTGGAATATTGTGATGACACAATGAAAACCTTGACAACGGTTGAGGAGACCTGTATCAGTCTCTTAGGGCTGCCATAACAAAACACCACAAACTGGGTGGCTTAGAATAACAGAAATTCATTGTCTCCCCGTACTGGAGGCCAGAAGTCTGGGATCAAGTTGTCAGCAGGGCCGGGCTCCTCTGAAGGCTCCAGGGAAGGATCTCTTTCTGGCCTCTCTCTCCCGGCGTCTGGTGGTCCCTTGGCTGTGGCAGCAGAGCTCCTGTCTTCACATAATGTTCTCCCTCTGTGCCTGTTGGGGGCCACATCTCCCCTTTTTATGAGGACACCAGTCACATTGGATTAGGGGTCCTCGCTAATCCCGTGTGACCTCATCTCAACTAATTACGTCTGCAGTGGCCATATCTCCAAATATGTTCACGTTCTGAGGTGCTGAGGCCAGGACTCCGACATGTGAATTTGTGGGGAGGCAGGTCAACCCAGAAGAGGATCCCTGAACACACATTATTAATATCAACCACACAAGCCCTTTGGGTTCCTTGTAGCTGATGGTGCCCCAAGTGCTCCTGGGGGGACTGAAGCCACAGCTGGGCGTCTCTGGGCACGTTACCCCATCTCTCAGTCTGTTTCCTGCCCTGTGAAAGGAGGGTAATGATGCACACCTCCTGCAGTTGGAAGGGGTTAAGAGAGAATGTGGGGAAAGGGCTTAGCCCAGTTCCTGGGACATGGCGATCCTATTATTATTTATTGGAAACGCAACCAGCACCCCACCAGTCTGCAGGGCTGCGTGGATAAGTGCGGAAGTAGGAACACGCATGTCTCGGGAAGGGGTTGTCCAGGTTCTGCCCGTCCCCCTGAAGGCCCCGCCCCCTTTCTTGGCCTCTCTGAAGTTTCCCGACATGGGAGGCTCCTCTCAGGCCTCCTCCTCACGCGGCAGTCTGTGACCCTCAGGGAGACCTTTCCGGGCCCACTTGTGTGGTGGGCATGCTTCTGCTCCCCCAGCCTGGGTCCGTGCCTGAGGGCAGGCCTTGTTGTGAGCCTTCCCCACACACTCCACACCCTGCCTCGTCGCCAGGCCTCTGGACAGCTGTTTGTGGCCTGGGTGCAGGGCCCAGTGCAGACTGAAAAGGCGGGGCCCCGTGTGTGAAAATTGCTCGGAGTTTCAGGACGGCGCGTGAGGGTGGCTCAGCCTGAGTGTGGAGTCCTCTGTGGTCACGCTGTTCTTGGTCCGTGAAGCTGGCTCTGGCTGGCGTCGCTAAAGCGGGAGTTTCCAGCAGCAGACACGCGAGGCTCATTGACATGCCTGGATGCAGAGGAGCGCAGGAGGAAAGGAGACGCCAGCTCCCTGCTGCGCTGCCCGGGCCTCTCACCTCGGCTGCCGCCGCCGCTCCCTCCCCAGCGTGGGGGGCCGAGGCGGGGACGCCCTGATTTCCCTGCGCTTCCTTCTGAATGATTCTTGTTATGACAGGTGCCGTGTGCCCTTCCAGGGAGCCGGCGGTGAGACCAAGCAGCCTCTGCACGAGTAGGCCCCACCGTGGTGTTCACTGATTCGTGAGTCACTTGTAAAGCAGAGGAGAAAAGAAGCAATTGTGTGCTGAAAACCTCGTTTTAATTTCCTAAGTGGATCCATTAAACTTCTACACTGGATTAGTACACTGGAGCGGCCGCAGGGCTGCCTGGGAGAGCCTTTAGCTGCTCTGCCCGCGTCCCCTGGGTGTCCTCCGGTCCAGGGTATGTGTCGGCTGCACTCACCCTGAGGCAGACAGCGTGAGCACCTCCTGTCATAGCCGTTTGTTTACTTGTGTGCAGAGGATTGACCACAGAGCGGCCAGCTTTGCCCCGGGCTCCTGGCGGGGGGTCTCCAGGCTGCTGGAAGGTCCTGCTGCTAGAAGCTCTCTGTTCTCCTGGGGCCTTGGGCCACACCAGATGGTCCTGCTGACAGTGGGATTTAGGGTGGGGGCCATGGGTCACGTAGCATCAGCCTGACCTCCGAAGCGGCTGGAGACTGAGGGTCATGCCCCAGCCCAGCAAAGACTCTGGACGCCAGGGCTGGGGTGGGCTTCCCTGGTTGGCGAACTCCGTGGTATTGCCACATGTCGATGCCAGGAGTTGGCACTGTCAGACTCCACTGGGAGGGGACAATGGGAAGCCCCACACTTGGGACTGTCCTGGATGCAGCCCCCTGTGGCTCTTCCCCTGGCCGGTTTTAATCTGTATCCTTTCACTGGAGTAGACAATAGCCATGAGTATAGCAGCTTTTGGTGGGTGCTGTGAGGTCTTCCAGTGAATTATCAAACCTGAGGGTGGTCTCGGGGACCCCCAGAACCCTGCAGTGGGTGTCAGAAGTGAGGGTGGTCTCGGGGACCCCCCGAACCCTGCAGTGGGTGTCAGAAGTGAGGGTGGTCTCGGGCACCCCCCGAACCCTGCAGTGGGTGTCAAAAGTGAGGGTGGTCTCGGGGACCCCCAGAACCCTGCAGTGGGTGTCAGAACTGAGGGTGGTCTCGGGGACCCTGCAGTGGGTGTGAGAAGTGAGGGTGGTCTCGGGGACTGCTCACTCATCCATGTCTCCCCCCTGGAGAAGGAGCCTCTTCCTCCAGCTCTGGCACAAAGCAGACATGGAAGTGTTCAATGACTGTGAGAGGAAGGAAATGAGTGAGAAGCTATTGTTGGAGGAAAAGCCCAGAAGAGAGTGAGTGCCTCTGGGAGAGCCTTCGCAGCAGGAGGAAGAAACGCCCACCTGCGTGGACTCTGGGAAGGCCAGGCGGTTGTCCTCTGTGACCAATAGCAGTCATTCCCACACCCCTGAGGCCAGGGACACCAGTGTTCATGCAGCCCCGTCATCCCAGCCTTGCCGTCCCGCTCTCGCCCTGATTTCTCCAAGTTCATGTGCTGCTCCTGAGCAGTGAAGCGCAAGTTCAGAAACAGCAACGATAGGTCTAAGTGGAGGTTCTCTCTGATGGGCCAGGAAAAGTTGTGGAGTTTTGTGTTGGGAACTAGGTGGTGCCCTCACCCTTTGAGCAAGCACCCTTTGACCCCTGACCCTGGGGGGTACTGTACCCCATGGGCTCCCATATGGCCAATGGTTCCAGCCCTGGTGAGAGGACTCTGTGAGCCCTGGGAGTTTAGGCTTGTCTGTGAGGGCCTGAAATAGAGCTGGCTCCCAAATCTCTATTTTGCTGCTGCCACTTCTGACCCATGCATGGCTGAGTGGGAAGAATGACCAGAAGCCTTTCTAAACCTTGGCTGACTGAGGGCCTCTGGGCTCTGCTTTTTCCAGGGTTGACTCATCCTCAGGCCAGACTCTCTCATGGCAGCACAATGGCTGTTGCAGCTCCAGGCCTCACATCCACATGCCCCACCACCAAGACTAGAGGCTGTCTTTCCGTGAGTGTTGAAGTGCAGCCAGACTTCTTACCCAGATGTCCTAGAAGTCACCTCTGAGTCTCCTGTGGCCTAACACCAAATCAATTGCCATAGCCAGGGCCTGACCCTAGCAGGCCCCCCGCTTGTAGCTGAGGGAGGTGGTCTATTTTCTTCAAGACTCCTGAGCTGGCTGAGGGAGATGTGTATCAGATAGACAAGAAAGTGAAGAATTTAAAATTTGTGAAAATGCATCATGAGTATATGATAAGATTTTGTTGGCAGTGCGCCTAGTGGTCCTGGACTGTGGGTTCATTTGGAAAGGGAAACTCTCGTCTCCAGACAATGAAGCGAGGACAGGATTTCAGAACAACTGTGTCCATAGATTTCAGGCAAGAGTTTTTATAAGCTATTGATAAATTCAAACAACATTTATCTGCCTTTTACTTTTGCAAGGCTGTCTTTTTCCCTAGCGTCTTCTATTAATAAATGTTAGCGTTTTCCACAGTGCGTTGGCAGGCATTGAGGTTGTCCTTCAGAACTGGTTAGCCTCATTTTCCATTTGCAAAGCATTGGTTGTCTACGGATAGAATACATTGAAAACAATAAGTTAATTCAACAGTTAGGTTGGAAGGAGATTTTAAGAAATACCTGCTCTTGATAATTTAAAATTGAAATAAGATGCACTGCAGAAAGCTTGAAGAAGAATACAGAGGTTTAGTACAGAATTCCTGAAGGAACGGGGCAGAGGTTTGCATACAAAATACAGCATCCTAATGTTCTATTTTCCCAGGTATCAGGGTTTTAGTTACCGACCACAGAATCCCAGTTAGCTTTTTAAGGGAACAAGAGCGCGAGGTGGCCTCAGAATACCCGGGAGGGACAGGGACATGGCACGTGCCCCAGAGCTAGGAGCACAATCACCAGGAGAATGGCTAGAATCCATCCAGAAATGCCGTTCCACCAACCTGCCCTCCCCTGACTCCCCACGTAGCTCCCAGCCCTGCTGCCACCCCTGAGCTGCGGAGGCTGATTCCGGTGAGGGCTGCCCTCCCACTGCTGACTTCCACCAGCAGACCCTAGTTCCATGTGGAACGCCAGCTGCAAGGCTGTCTGGGAAATGGGACTTCAGCTTTTCTGTCCCGATCGTGCAGGACACACACGCGGATGTGCTTGGGCAGGAGTTGATTTCCACAAGCA
Organism: Ceratotherium simum simum; assembly: GCF_057802395.1. Taxonomy (NCBI): domain Eukaryota; kingdom Metazoa; phylum Chordata; class Mammalia; order Perissodactyla; family Rhinocerotidae; genus Ceratotherium; species Ceratotherium simum. Next base: position 105,719,682 of record NC_141900.1, read on the forward strand.
CGGCTCCAAAGTCTCCCCTCCTGTCTCCACACTCCCCCCATTCCACCTCCCGGCCCTGGCCTTCAATTCCCGCATCTGCCTCAACAAGGGCCTGCCCTGCAGCTGTGCCCCATCCTGGCAAGTGCAGCCCCACCCTGTCCTTATCTTGTGGGAGAAGCTCCCTGGAGTTCTGGGGAATAAAACTTTCTGTCTCTGTATATCTCTATCATTGCCAACAATGTTTGGTTGTGGTCTGGAGCTGAAGTTTCCATGTCAGTCCAAGGTTATGAAGTGTGTAGGAAGAAGCTTCTCTACCTGCCCTCCTGGGGAGATGGTGGCCTTGTGGGGAGATGGTCCCTCCTGGGGAGATGGTCCCTCCAGGGCTAGTGCGTCCTCCAGGGAAGGTGTTCCCTCCAGGGGAGGTGGTCCCTCCAGGGCTAGTGCGTCCTCCAGGGGAGGTGGCTCATGCTGCTGCCTCTTGGAGAAGACAATTGAAAAGCCCATTTCTCTTCAGGCTTCCTCAGGCCTTAGCTCTTTTTCTGCCTCCATTTGGCACCAATCTGATCCTAAACGTGTTGGTTCATTTCCTATGTTGGTGCGTCAGAACTCTGTCTCTGAAGCAGTCAAAAGCAATTGAGTTCCTCCAGGAAGCAGCACGTGTAGGAAAGAGGCCGAATGCAGGGGCAGTTGGAATCATTGGGAAGGGACAAAGGAGGTAAAAGAAGAAGAGAAACGATTGTGTGGGAAGGAAACACCCAGCTGTCCCCTGTGTCACTGGATACATGCAGCATAAACCTAGTTCCAAATTTCGGTAAATTGCATTTTTTTATAGAATCAAATTCTTTTGATATTTTTAGAAATCAAAGTGTTATCCAGGGCCGGCCCCGAGGCTTAGCGGTTAAGTGCGTGCGCTCCGCTGCTGGCGGCCCGGGTTCAGATCCCGGGCGTGCACCGACGCACCACTTCTCCGGCCATGCTGAGGCCGCGTCCCACGTGCAGCAACTAGAAGGATGTGCAACTATGACATACAACTATCTACTGGGGCTTTGGGGGGACAAATAAATAAAAGTTCAAAGTGTTATCCAGTGACTGAGAACCAAGAGCAGAAACTACCCTGGTCTGCTGAAGATAGAGGCTTAATTTTACTATTAGATTGAAATATTAGACGTATCCAAGTATTAGAGCAGTAAAAAACCAGAAAGAAATAATTTAAACTGCTCTTATTGTAGTAGCTTTATAACCTCTCCTTCAGGGTGAGTAATGATTCCTGTCTGGCAAGTAAGAAAATATTCCCATTTCATGAATCTAATTATCCACAAACAAGCTTTCCAGTAGAGGAGGTTGGTTAAAAATACTCGGTATAGAGGCCTAATTTTTTTCTGTTCATATATTTATTAGGCTGATGTAAGAGTGGAGTTTTTATTTGTACACAAGAGAATCCACTTATTTTGACTGCATGTGACAGAAAACCCGTATCGATAGTAGTTTCAATACATAAGGCTTTATTTTTTCTTGTAGGTGGGCTGTCCATGGCTGGCATCACAATTTCCATGAAGACTTTAGGGACCCATGCTCCTTCCAATGTTTATGGCCTACCATGCCTAGCTTGTGGCCCTAGTCCTCATAGCCCAAAGTGGTGGCTGGAGCTCCAGCTGACACACCTGCATTCTGGCCAGCAGGATGAACAAAATGACAAAAAAGGGTGTGCTTTCTTCCTTTTCAGGGTACTTCAGAGAAGCACCATCCAACACTTTCTAGAACTTGGTCACATGGCAACAACTAGCTGCAAGGGATGGTGGTAAGTGTAAACGTTTAGCTGGGTGGCCATGGGCCTAGCTAAGAATCAGTGTTTTATTGTTAAAGAAGAGGAGAGCGGGTGTTGGGCAGTAATGAGCAATCTCTGCCACAGCTGAGTTGAAGGATCAATTTTATAGATTTTTTTTTAGAAAGAGTGGGCTGATAACTTCAAGGACGATAGGGCCCTGCCTCCTCTTGTGCCTTCCCTGTCCTGCCATTTCACACGCGCTGACATTAAATGCCCTTTGCCAGGAGTCGTTCCAGTTAGCTTAAAGTGCACCGATGGGCTCCATGGCTCTTTTCTTTGATCTCAACTTAAGGAAATTGAACACTTTTCTGCATGACGCTCACTGCTGGCCTTTAATTCCCCTTGAACACAGCCAATTCTGTCTTGTTGGCCCATTGAGTGTAGGAATGAGAAACAACTGGAGGAATCCTTTGCTTTAACCTCCTAGTATCCATCTCCTTCCTTATCCCCCTTTCCCTCTGACTACTATTTAAAACAAACAAAACAAAATGAAATGAAGCACCTGTGTTAGTGTCCCAGGGCTGCCATAATGAACTTCCACAAACTGGGGGGCTAAAAACGACAGGAAAATTTATTCTCTCATGGTTCTGGAGGCTGGAAGTCTGAAATCAAGGTGTCGGCAGAGCCACACTCCCTCTTCTAGCTTCTGGGGATGGCCGGCAATCCTTGGTGTTCCTTAGCTTACAGCTGCACCACTCCAGTCTCTGCCGTCTTCCATCTGTGTGTCTGTCTTCACCTGACATTCTCCTGTGTCTCTCCTCTTCTTATAAGGACACCTGTCATATTGGATTAAGGGCCCACCCTAATCCACTGTGACCTCAACTTACAGCTTAATTTCATCTGCAAAGACCCTATTTCAGGATAAGTTCACATTCTCAGGTACCAGGAGTTAGGACTTCAATATATCTTTGTGGGAAACACAAGTCAGCTCAGAACAGCACCAGTCCATGCTGCAGGCTGTACTCAGTGCCCTCAGGAGTGTGTGCCAGCGTCTCGTGGGCGGCATCTGTTCCCAATGAACCATCTGTGGTGCTGATGTTTACATAGGTTAATACCATCGCTGTACGCACTTCAGCTTTTAGATTCTCTACTGGTTCCAGCAGCGTAGGGATCTTGATAGAAGAGGAGGAAAATAAATGAAAAGATCCAGTTTTCCAAAGCTCTTGGTTATGAGGCCCAGAATAAAAGAGTTGACCTTCAACACGATTGTCCAGAGGAGACTGGACTCTTGCCATTCACAGTGCGCTCTGTGGACCAGCAGCCTCGACACGTCCCGGGAACTTGTTAGAAATGAGGAATCTCAGGTCCCATCCTAGACCTACTGAATCTGACTGCATGTTTTAACAGGCTCCCGGTGACTTGTGTGCACGTTCAGGTTGAGAAACTCTGGACTAGAGGACGGGGGGGAGGAGGAAAGAGGAGGGAGAGCCACACTTCCTTGGGGCTGATACTAACGTGCTTTGATAATTCTAGCAAAGTCTGACCCTGGTTAAATCCAGCAAGGATGGGGGGTGACATCAGCAACATGGTGCAGTGAGCTGTTCCCTTTGTCTCTCCCCCTTTGAACTACAACTAAATGGACATTCATTCACCAATGGAGGATACCCACACAGCACAACGGGACGCCTGAGAGACCTAGGCAGCTATACATCTGAAGGTGGGTGGACTGGCTCCCCAGCAAGTGGTGCAGATAGGTGTGCACTCCCCTACCCTTCCCTCGCAGCCTTGTATGCATGCCCGAATGCTTTCCAGGATGGTGTGAGCGCCTGTAGTATTGCTGCAGCCCTGAAAGTAGGAATGTGCCTCAGTGCGACTGTGGGAAGGGGTGGTGGCAGCCCTGGGCCCAAGAGTGAAGGCTTTCCTGGCTGATGGGAGAGCCTCCCCTGCCACTGTGGTCCCGAGTGGCCCAGGCTCGGACCATGTGAAGAAGCCCCACCCACCCAGCACAGCGGCTGGTGTGACCATAAGAAGAGACAGCAGCAGATGTACGCGCACACACGAATGTTTTCCCAGCTGGCATGAACACCCATAGTACTGCTGCAGCCCCACACGTGGGAACATGCCTTGGTGTGGCAGCAGCCCTGAGCCCGTGTGCGAATGCTTTCCCAGCCAGTGGGAGCACCCACCATACCTGCACAACTTCCAGCAGATGGGGTGGGATAAGAAACACACCTCCTGCTTCCCCCCAGTGGTAGCAGGTGGAATCTGTGACCTGATACTACCACAAATGTGCTGGCAAAAGATTAGTTCATCAGACACCATGAGAAACCACAGCAACAATTCAGAAAAGAAGGAAAAGGACAAATCTTAGAAACCAACTCTGAAGTCGCAGAAATTTACAATCCAAATGACAGGGAATTCAAAATAGCTGTCATAAAGGAACTCAATGACTTATAAGAAAACTCAGATAGACAGTTCAATGAGCTCAGGAATAAACTTAATGAGAAGGAATGGTTCACCAAAGAGATTGAAACTATATATATATTAAAAAAAAAAAAACCAAGCAGAAATTCTGGATATGAACACAAATAATGAGGTAAAAAATAATCTAGAGTCCTTAAAAAACAGAGCTGACATTATGGAGGAAAGAATTAGTGATTTAGAGGATAGAAATATAGAAATGCTTCAGGTGGAGGAGGAGAGAGAACTAAGATTTTAAAAAAATGAAGGAATTCTTTGAGAAATATCCAACTCAATTAGGAAAAGCGACATAAGGATTATAGGTATTCCAGAGGGAGAAGAGAAGGAGAAAGGAGCAGAGAGCTTGTTCAAAGACATAATAGCTGAGAACTTCCCAAACCTGGGGAAGGAACCAGAGATACAAATACATGAAGCCAATAGAACTCCTAATTACATCAATGCAAAGAGACCATCTCCAAGGTATATAACAGTAAAACTGGCAAAAGTCAACGACAAAGAAAAAATATTAAGGGCAGCAAGGCAGAAGAAAACAAAGCCTATCTGGCTTTCAGCGGATTTCTCAGCAGAAACCTTATAGGCTAGGAGAGAATGTAATGATATATTTAAAATACTGAAAGACAAAAACTTTCACCCAAGAATACACTATCCAGCGAAATCATCCTTCAAACACCATGGAGAAATAGAACCTTTCCCAGATAAACAAAAGTTGAGGGAGTTCATTGCCACTAGACCTCCCCTATAAGAAATGATTAAGGATGGCTTCATACCTGAAATAAAAAGGCAAAGGTCTACAAAGCTTTGAGCAAGGAGATAAGTAGACAGACAAAATAAGAAAACTGCAGCTTTCTTTCAGAACAGGGTAGCAAACAATTATAACTTAAAAGATAAAGGGAAGGAAAGCATCTAAAGCAACTATAAACACTTCAACTTAGTCACAACTCACAACACAAAACAGAATAATTTGTGACAACAATAATTCAGAAGGGGAAGAGGAAAAGGACGGAACCTGCTTAGGCTAATGGAGATAAGAGGCAATCAGAAAAGGGACTATCTCATTTACGAGATTTTTTTTTTTTAATTTTTTGTTTATTGCAGTAACATTGGTTTATAACATTGTATAAATTTCAGGTGTACATCATTACACTTCTATTTCTGCATAGATTACGTCATGTTCACCACCCAAATACTAATTACAACCCATCACCACACACATGTGCCGAATTATCTCTTTCGCCCTCCTCCCTCCCCCCTTCCCTTCTGGTAACCACCAATCCAATCTCTGTCTCTATGTGTTTGTTTATTGTTGTTATTATCTACTACTTAATGAAGGAAATCGTACGGTATTTGACCTTCTCCCTCTGACTTATTTCACTTTGCATAATGCCCTCAATGTCCATCCATGTTGTCAGAAATGGCTGGATTTCATCGTTTCTTATGGCTGAGTAGTATTCCATTGTGTATACATACCACATCTTCTTTATCCATTCGTCCCTTGATAGGCACTTAGGTTGCTTCCAAGTCTTGGCTATTGTGAATAACGCTGCAATGAACACAGGGATGCATGTATCTTTATGCATTGGTGTTTTCAAGTTCTTTGGATAAATACCCAGCAGTGGAATTGCTGGATCATATGGTAGTTCTATCCTTGATTTTTTGAGGAATCTCCATACTGTTTTCCATAGTGGCTGCACCAGTTTGCACTCCCACCAACAGTGTATGAGAGTTCCCTTCTCTCCACATCCTCTCCAACACATGTTGTTTCCTGTCTTGTTAATTACAGCCATTCTGATGGGCATGAGGTGACATCTCATTGTAGTTTTGATTTGCATTTCCCTGATAGTTAATGATTTTGAACATCGTTTCATGTGTCTGTTGGCCATCTGTATATCTTCTTTGGAGAAATGTCTGTTCAGGTCCTTTGCCCATTTTTTAATTGGGTTGTTAGTTTTTTTGTTGTTGAGATGCTATGAGATCTTTTATACAAATCTCATGGTAACCACTAAACAAAAAATCAGAGCAGAGCCACAATTCATAAAAAAAGAGAAAATGGAGAAAACTTCCACAGAAAACCACCTAAATGAAATGGCAGTCAGAAATACAAAGGAAGAGAAACAATAGAAATATAGAACAACTGGAAAACAAGAGATAAAATGGCAGTACTAAGCCCTCATATATCCCTAATCACTCTAAATGTAAATGGGTTGAATTCTGCAATCAAAAGACACAGAGTAGCTGGATGGATTAGAAAATAAGACCCAAAAATATGCTGCCTCCAGGAAACACATCTCAGCTCTAAAGACAAACATAGGCTCAGAGTGAAGGGATAGAAGACGATACTCCAAGCAAATGGCAAACAAAAGAAAGCAGGTGTTGCCATACTTATATCAGACAAAGTAGACTTTGAGATAAAAATGACAATGAGAGACAAAGAGGGGCAGTATATAATGATAAAAGGGACACTCCACCAAGAAGACACAACACTTATAAATATATATACACCTAACACAGGAGCACCAAAGTACATAAAGCAACTATTAACAGATCTAAAGGGAGAAATTAACAGCAACACAATAATAGTAGGGGACCTCAACACCCCACTTTCATCAATGGATAGATCATCCAGACAGAAAGTCAACAAGGAAATAGTGGATTTAAATGAAACACTTGATCAGATGGACTTAATAGATATATATATATAGAGCATTCCATCCAAAAACAGCAGAATATACATTCTTATCAAGCACACATGGAATATTCTCAAAGATAGACCATACGTTGGGAAACAAGGCAAGCCTCAATAAATTTACGAAGACTGAAATCACATCAAGCATCTTCTCTGACCACAACACTATGAAACTAGAAATCAACTACAAGAAAAAGGCTAGGAAAGTCACAGATATGTGGAGACTAAACAACACGCTACTGAACAACCACAGGATAATGAAGAAATCAAAGGAGAAAGTAAAAGATACCTGGAGACAAATGATGATGAAAATACAACATACCAACTCTTGTGGGATGCAGCAAAAGTGGTTATAAGAGGGAAATTCATGGCGATACAGGCCCATCTCCACAAACAAGAAAAATCTCAAATAAGTAATCTTAAACGACACCTAACAGAACTAGAAAAAGAAGAATAAACAAAGCCCAAAGTCAACAGGAGGGAAATAATAAAAATCAGGGCAGAAATAAATGAAATAGAGACTAAAATAACAACAGAAAGGATCAATGAAACTGAGACCTGGTTTGTTGAGAAGATAAACAAAATTGACAAACCCTTAGCCAGACTCACTAAGAAAAAAGGAGAGAAGGCTCAAATAAATAAAATCAGAAATGAAAGAGGAGAAATTACAATGGATACCACAGAAATACAAAGGATATAAGAGAATACAATGAAAAACTATATGCCAACAAATTGGATAACCTAGAGGAAATGGATAAATTCTTAGACTCATACAACCTCCCAAAACTAAATCAAGAAGAAATAGAGAATTTGAATAGACCAATCACAAGCAAAGAGATTGAAACAGTAATCAAAAACCTCCCAAAAAACAAAAGTCCAGGACCAGATGGCTTCTGTGGAGAATTCTACCAAACATTCAAAGAAGATTTAATACCTATCCTTCTCAAACTATTCCAAAAAATTGAAGATGGAACACTTCCTAACTCATTCTTTGAGGCCAACATTACCCTGATCCCAAAACCAGGCAAAGACAGCACAAAGAAGGAAAATTATAGGCCAATATTGCTGATGAACATAGATGCAAAAATCCTCAACAAAATATTGGCAAACCAAATATAGCAATACATTAAAAGGATAATACACCATGATCAAGTGGGATTTATACCAGGGATACAGGGATCATGCAACATCCACCAATCAATGTGATATATCACATATATAAATTAAGAAATAAAAATCATGTGATCATCTCAATAGATGCAGAGAGAGCATCTGACAAGATCCAACATCCACTTATGATAAAAACTCTCAATAAAATGGGTATAGAAGGAAAGTACGTCAACATAATAAAGGCCATATATGACAAACCCACTGCCAACATCATACTTAATGGTGAAAAACTAAATGCCATCCTCTGAGAACAGGCGTGAGACAAGGGTGCCCACCCTTGCCACTCCTATTCAACATAGTACTGGAGGTTTTGGCCAGAGCAATTAGGCAAAAAAAAAGAAATAAAAGGAATCCAAACTGGAAAGGAAGAAATGAAACTCTTGCTGTTTGCAGATGACATGATTCTATATATAGAAAACCCTGAAGAATCCATCAGAAAACTATTAGAAATAATCAACGTCTGCAGCAAAGTTGCAGGGTACAAAATCAACTTGCAAAAATCACTTGCATTTCTATACACTAATGAGGAACTAGCAGAAAGAGAAGTCAAGAATACAATCCCATTTACAATTGCAACAAAAATAATAAAATGTCTAGGAATAAATTTAACCAAGTAGGTGAAAGACCTACACACTGAAAACTATAACACATAGTGAAACAAACTGAAGATATAAAGAAATGGAAGGATATTCCATGCTCATGGATTGGAAGAATAAACATAGTTAAAATGTCTATATTACCTAAAGCAATCTACGGATTCAAGGCAATCACAATTAGAATCCCAATGACATTCTTCACGGAAATAGAACAAAGAATCCTAAAATTTATATGGAACAACAAAAGACCTCAAATAGCCAAAGAAATCCTGAAAAAAGAACAAAGCTGGAGGTATCACAATCCCTGAATTCAAAATATACTAGAAAGCGACAGTAATCAAAACAGCATGGTACTGGCACAAAAACAGACACACAGATCAACAGAAGAGAATTGAAAGCCCAGAAATAAAACCATACATCTGTGGACAGCTAATCTTCAACAAAGGAGCCAAGAACATACAATGCAGAAAGGAAAGTCTCTTCAACAAATGGTGCTGGCAAAACTGGACAGCCACATGCAAGAGAATGAAAGCAGACCATTATCTTGCACCATACACAAAAATTAATTCAAAATGGATTAAAGACTTGAATGTAAGACTTGAAACCATAAAACTCCTAGAAGAAAATATAGACAGTGCACTGTTTAACGTTGGTCCTAGCAGCATCTTTTTGAATACCATGTCTACTCAGGCAAGGGAAACGAACAAATAAACAAATGGGACTTCAGCAGACTAAAGAGCTTCTGCAAGGCAAAGGAAACCATGAACAAAACGAAAAGACAACCCACTGACTGGGACAAAATATTTGCAAATCACATATCCGATAAGGGGTTAATTTCCAAAATATATAACGAACTCATACAACTCAACAACAAAAAAACATACAGCCCCATCAAAAAATGGGCAGAGGAAATGAACAGACGTTTTCCCAAAGAAGATATACAGATGGCCAACAGACACATGAAAAGATGTTCAACATCACTAATTATTAGGGAAATGCAAATCAAAACTACAATAAGATACCACCTTACACCCATCAGAATGGCTATAATTACCAAGACAAAAAATAACAAATGTTGGCGAGGGTGTGGAGAAAAGGGAGCCCTCGTACACTGCTGGTGGGAATGCAAACTGGTGCAGCCGCTATGGAAAACAATGTGGAGATTCCTCAAAAAATTAAAAATAGAAATACAATATGATCCAGCTATCCTACTACTGGGTATTTACCCAAAGAACTTGAAATCAATGATCCAAAGAGATCTATGCACCCCCTATGTTCATGGCAGCATTATTCACAATAACCAAGATGTGGAAGTAACCCAAGTGCCCTGCTACGGATGAATGGATAAAGAAGATGTGGTATATATATAATGGGATACTACTGAGCCATACAAAAAGACAAAATCGTCCCATTTGCAACACCATGGATGGACCTTGAGGGTATGATGTTAAGTGAAATAAGCCAAACAGAGAAAGACAAATACTGCATGATTTCACTCATGTGGGAGATAAACAAACACATGGATAAAGAGAACAGATTAGTAGTTACCAGAGGGGAAGGGGGTTGAGGGGTGGGGAAAGGGGTTAAGGGGCACATGTGTATGGTGACAGATAAGAATTAGACTACTGGTGGTGAGCACAATACAGTCTATACCAATAGATAATGTACACCCCAAATTACACAACGTTATAAACCTTTATGATTTCAATAAAATAACTGAAAAAAAATCCGGAAAGGCTGTTGGTTTAATGGTTGAGAAGTTCTCACGAGAACCGAAGAAGGAAGAAGGGCTAGACTGTGGCAGGGTGTGTGAGGGACAGAGCAGTGTCCTTCCACTGGCCTGACCTGCGGCAGTTGGTCGAAGAGGTGCAGAGAGAGGTTGCGGTCGCTGGTGGCACCTTCACGGCTGAGTTGCGATCCAGTGTGGGGAGAATGAGAGAGGAATGTGGGGTCAGTGTGCACCAGGAGAGGGCCAGGGAGTCGAGGACGAGCCTGAGAGGGCACTGGCCGGTGCTCCCCTCACAAACTGACCCCCCCCCCAATTTACTACCCACTTTGTTTTTTTTCCCAGCTTTATTGAGATATAGTTGATGTACAGCATTGTGTAAGTTTAAACTGTACAACGCTACCTACTTTTGAATGAATGTCTAATCAAAGTTTTAAATTGTACACTTAGAATTAACTCACTTAAAATGTGAATGTCCTGCTGAGGTAGTTAGCTTCTTGAATAAGTGACAAATGACAAACGTTCTTTCCCCAGAAGGAGAAGGAGAGCAGGACGGGGGGCACGTCTCTGATAACATCTGGTTACTTCCAGTTCTACGAAGTATAATAGAAGCTGATGCCTGGGGGTTTCTGTGCTGACACCCCCCCCCCCCCCCCCGAGCTTGAAGGGAATAGAGTCCTCGGTGCTGCACATGCAGCAGCCAAGTTCAGACAAGTCCCGTGTGGACACTCACGACCTGTGTAACTGAAGGCCTGATACTCAGTTTCCCCGCTGACAACACGAGGAATCTGGTTACTGAGCTTACAGGATGTTGGGAGAATCAAGCAGGATGATGTGTAAAGTGCTCTGTCAGCTACAGTTATGATGATGTTCAAAATCTGGCAGACGTCTATAAAGGAGCATCATTCTTGGAGCATCTGTTGACCAAAAAAATGGGATGTAGGCTATGGCTGCTGTTCTGAGCATTTGCAGTTCTGCTGCAGAGACGATTGCCGATGATGCTGGGGGTCAGGGCGCCAAGAGTCAAGGGAACAGGAGATCACGTGGGCTCCTTCATGGAGGAAATGAGACTCAAATCACCTTTTGTGAGTCGGACAGATAAAGCTAAGCAAACGGAGAGGCTCACTTGCTGGCTTCCAGCTATGGGTCAGCTGTGTGAAAATCTGTGGGCATCTGCAAGGGTGACCTCATTATACGGGTCTGATGGAAGGGTGTGTTAGGGGACCAACTAGAGAGGCTGGTGCATAAATTTGATCAAGAAGATTAGAACATGACGGAGGGGATGGGTGATCTGTTTTTACAATGGTGCTCTCAGAAATTCTAATTAGTGGTAGCAATTGGGTTCTCTAATTTTTTCTCTGTGCAGTCTCAACAAAACCAATTAAGTCTTATTGCACCTATACATTACCACCTGCACAGGCCATGAACAAGAGAAGCCCTATTTAGTCTAACTGTTGCCTTTTGGCTTTTAATGGAAAATCAATTTATTTCAGCTTATTAAACTATTAGTGTGTATTGGATATTAACTTCCACTTCCCCTTTCTCAGTTATGGGAAGGAGACTCTTGTGACTTTAAAAATGGCAAATGGGAGATCTCCAAGAGGCAGAGGAGTGAACCAGGTGCTCACAGGATGTTTCTTTGGCCCTCAGGGAACTTTCTGATTGAATTATGAAATTCCTCAAGGCTTCTGAATTCTATGATCAAGCATCAATTTAAAAATTCCATGTTCTGTTAAGAAGTGGTACCATTGAGAACCTGTCAGATGAATGGCGTAAGCCTCACTCTTAGGGTTCCATGAAGGGATTGGCAGATTAGATGAGGCAGGACTTTCTAAAACAAGGGTGGAAGATTCATGGTACCTGTGATGGCTAATTTTATGTTTCCATTTGGCTGGGCTCTGGTGCCCAGTTGTTTGGTGGAACACCAGTTTAGATGTCACCATGACGGTATTCTGTAATGTGATTAACATCTACAATCAGTTGACTTTAAGTAAAGATCACATTCTGTAATGTGGGTGGGCCCCAGCCAATCAGTTGAAGGCGTTAAGAGCAAAAACGGAGGGTTTCTGGAGAAGAAGGAATTCTGTCTCAAGAGTGTAACTTAGAAGTCCTGCCTGAGTTTCCAGCCTGCCAGGCTGCCCTACAGATTTCAGACTCAAGACTGCAACACCCACTCCTACCTGAGTTTCTAGGCGGCTGGCCAATGCTACACGTTTCAGACTGGCCAGTCCCTACAATCGTGTGAGCCAATTCCTTAAAATAAATCTCTTTGGCCCCCGCCCTCATACGTCCATCTCTCCTATTGGATCCGTTTCCCTGGAGACCCCTGATTGACACGCCCGAACCACCCACCCCCTCTCTCAGGCCCGGGGCTTCCGCGTAATTGCCGACGATGCTCCTTCCTCCCAGCCCAGATGAAGCCTCAGAATCATCTAGAGGAGGCCATGACTGTGACTGTTCCAAGTCGGCACTGGAGGGGGAACCTGTTTGCTGTTCTAATTCTGGGGGATTTTCTTTGTGGATGTTGGCTAGTAAGACCAATGATTGTTCCTATATTAAGTACCATCTAATTAATTTTTCAGCTAATATTTGTGGGCTTCTGATGCCAAAGTACTGTGTTTAGTATTAAGCGGATAAAAGACGGAAAGACCCCGAGCATGGAAAGATGCGGGCTGAGCTGCGAGCTCACCGCGGGCGCAGTGGAGGAGGCGGCCGGCAGGGGTGGCCGCACCAGTTCCCCGGCCCCCACCGGTCACTACCTTCGCGGGTGTAGAGACGGCGGGGCGCTGCGAACTTGAGGCCGGAGCCCCCGGGGCCACGGAAAAGAGGACACGCCCGCCCCACCCCACCAGTCTTAGATGCTAATGTTCATCCAGTGACCTCTTCAAGTCGGCTAGAGATTACAGTGACAGCGGCCACTGGGCGGGGAAAGAAGCGAGTTTCTAACCAGAAAGGAGAGAGAGCAAGGGGAGGGCTCTGGAATCGCTGGTGGGCGCGCGCGCGGTGCCATGGCGGTTATGGGGTATGATTGAACTAACAAACGATGCTATTAATAAATGAGGAGGAGCTTTTACATTAACAGCAGCCCAAGATTGGAGATTAACTTTTTAAATGTTTCCTAACAAGAAAAATGAAGCAAATAAATTCCGACAATTAGGAAGTAATGAAGACCTTGCAAGAATAGCTTATTGCCAAAGGCGGATAAGGGAATTCTCGGTGGGTCTGAAGCCGGCGTAAATCAGCGGCTCCGATACATGCATCTGCAGGCATTAAGGGAATTGGTTGCTCGCTTTTTGAACCCAAGTAGTCATCTTTGAAATATCTTTCAGAACGTGCAGAGAAAGGCAATTGTGGCCGAGGAAGTAAGGTTCCTGCCCATATGCCCTGCTGGGGACGTCAAGGGGCACGTGGTAATGAGCTAGGTCTGCATCTGTCTGATGCTCCTGGGATGTGCCGACCTCCTGGACAGTGGCTGGTGACCCCTAAGAAATGTGAGAGAGGCTGCTGCCAACTTGGAAGGGAGCAGAGGACTTAGGAGCCTGGACACAAGGAGGATTCTGGGGTCTGCAGAGAGTGAGCAGTGGGCCATGGAAGCACCACGCCTCACAAATCAGGAGCGTTTTAGATTGTGGGCTGCTAGCTTCTGCGTTTTTTGTATCTAAAGCACAGACTCATGAAAATTTCCCCCTTAACTCAACTTGTTCAAGCGGGCCCTTTCAACATGGTAAACCACCACGGCCTCTAGCTTTCTGACATCCTCAGATCCCTTCCTCTTCAGCACATACCCTCCTCCAGCCTCTGGACACTGATGCTGATGATGGCACCTCTCCACGCACTGCCTCCTGTGGCCTGATTTCTTTGACCCGATTTACCTTTCCATGAATCTACTGCTTGACTCCTGCTGTATTAAACGCTGTGATGGCTGCAATTGTCTTGTGTTCCGCTTTGTAAGATCCAGTAATAACAGTAGTCATGACCATAGGTAACATTTATGCAGCATTTACAATGTGCCAGGTCCACACATGAATCCACTTAATCCTCATAACAAGCAGAGGGCAGGCCCTGCATCTACTGAGTGCTTGCTGTGTGCAAGGCACGGAACTAGTGGATTTGTGGAGGTTTGATTGTATAATCCTCAGCTCCACCCAAGGGCCTGGTACTCTGGTTCTCATTTTATAGATAAGGAAGCAAAGAGGTTGACTGATGCTCCATCAAGCAGGAAGTAAGTGGAGGGGGAGGATGTAAATACACCAGATCCGCTGCCTGAAGAAATGCAGCACCCTCCACCCCTGTGTACAGCGGGGGCTGCAGACGCCGGTGTCTCTGGGGTCAGGGGGTAGGTGTGAGCGTGGGGCCTGGGCAGAGAGGGTGGTGAGCTGAGGCACAGGCTCTGCAAGGCATTTGTTAGGGGCTGAATTGTGTCCCTCTAAACTCATATGTTGAGGTCTTAACACCCAGCACCTCGCAATGTGACCTCATTGGGAAATAGGGTCCAAGTGTAACTAGCAGGTGTAATTGGTTAAGATGAGGTCATGCTGGAGTAGGGTGGGCCCTAATCCAATGACTGGTGTCCTCACAACACGAGGGGAATTTGCGCAGGATGTGCACACGGGGAGAAGGCCGAGTGAAGATGAAGGCAGAGGTCAGGTGATGCTTCTACAAGCCGAGGAGCACCAAGGATTGGCAGTGCCTCTCCCTCCCAGCCTCAGAAGGAACAGCCCTGCCTACGCCTCCATCTCGGACTTCTGGCCTCCAGAACAGTGAGACAATACATTTCTGTCATTTAAGCCCCTCAGTTTGTGGTACTTTGTTGTGACGGTCCTGGGAAATTAATACAGTATTCATACTCAAAATCTTCAGAAACGCCGGGGCCCCCAAACCAGCCTGACTTGGCCACAGTGGCCTGCGGTCTGTGCAGGTTCGAATACTGGGCACCTTCGTGAGAACTTTCCATGAACGTTCTGCCTGAATTGACCAGCGATCTTGGAGGTAGAGGGGTCTTGATATTTGTCTAGCCAGCTTGGAAAAGAGGGAGAAGACTAGAACTTTGCCTCAACTTAGAACAAGTATCTTGCCCCGGACGTCATCGGGCGCCTTTTAGATAATAATAGTGACCCTGGCTGGTTTGAGCGCTTACTCTGCCGGACATGGTTCTAGGTGCTTCACGGGTGTCGACTCCTCTAATTCCCACAGAAACACAGTGACTCAGCGCTGTCGTGCCCTGCCGTCACAGACACGCAGACTGAACCGTGCAGAGCTACTGCTGACTAGCACAAACTTCATAAAAAGGTCGATTTTATTTTTTTCCACCTGAAAAACCCTAAGGATTAGCATTTTGTTTTTGTTTTTGGTTTTTTTATTCACTATTCAAATGAAATAATTCTGGTCCTCATCTCCAATATTCCTGGGAGGACTGGCATCTCACTGATATTTTGATGATTTTGTGGGCAGAGGTAATGTATGCTCACGTTCTTCCATGCAGGAAAGTTGAAAAATCTTACTTATTTTTCAATTAGGGATGGGGATAGAAAGGAAGCTGGATGGAGACAAATGAATTAAGAACTTAGAAAGCCAGCTCAAATGGTCTGCCATATTTACATTCTTCAAGATCTTGCCCCGGCAAAGATATAAGCTACGCTCAACATAGTAAGACATTGTTCACCTTTGGATTACGGATGGGTTCGTCAGGAAGCTGCCTGGGGCACTGATCTATAATACGTATTTAGACAGTATTTGAATAACCCAGAAACACAGTACCACTTTCTCCATGTCCCCACCTAATGAACAAAGTGTACATTATTAGCCTCATTCATACAAAAGTAGATTCATAAAAAAATTCATTACCATCAATTTCAAATAGGGTGAAATATTATATTACATTCAGGGCATTTAACAAATGTCTTATTTTGAATATAAAGAGGTATAAGATGTTTATTAATAAAGAAGTCATTTCTTCCCACCTCCATTGAATAGACACTGGTCAGATATTAAAGATTATTGCTCTGAAGGGGTACCATGTGACCACTTTTCCTGGTGTGGCCTCATTTCTATCTGGCTCTGTTCCACGTCTAATTTGGGCTGGCCCCCACGTGTGTGTGTTGAAGCTTCCTCTCACCCCTTTCTGGACCCCTCCCACGTTCTGCGACCCCCCCATCTCTATTCCTCACATCCCCACATCCTAGAGCTGCTCCCGTGGCCCTGATGGTTGCCCCAGTCAGCTTTCAATTAGGGTTGTTGGATAAAATACAGGACACTCAGTTAAACTGAAGTTTATGAGAAATGATAGATAATTTTTTTAGCATAAGTATGTCCCATCCAATATTTATAGCACATTGTAAATACCACAGGGGACATACTTATGCTAAAAAATTATTCAATGTTTATCTGAAATTCGCATTTACCCAGGTGTCCTGTATTTTTATTTGCTAAATCTGGCAACCCTACTTGCAACGTCTGACTTCGCTAGTGGTTCAGGGTCATTTCTTGGAAGAAAGGTGTGTGTGTATGTGTGCGTGCGTGTGTGTGTGTCGTGGAATTGTATAACTTATTGATTGGGTAGGTTAATATTTGGTTTATAATTTACCAATAAAACTATCTATTTCATTAGTGAGAACAGAAATATGAGTGGTAACTCCACTGTGCAGAACACCTTCCTCACATGTAACATCATTTAATACTTTTCACAATGCTTACGAGGAGGTGTGTTTCCTTTCCTTTTATTAGCGAGCACCGGAGAAGTTCCAGTGTGTGTTCCACACTCTCCACCTCTCCACACCACAGGAAGTTTCCTGTTGGTTCAACCCACTCGTGCCTTCCATCTGTTCTCCTCCACTTATTATTTTATAACAGTATTTAGAAGCCCTGACCTGAGAATCTGGAGACTAGGACTTTAATCTTGGGTCCTCATTTATTAACTGTGTGAACGTCAGTGTATTTCTTAACTTCTCTGACCCTCAGTTTCCTGGTATCGGAAACGGAGGAGGTAAATCGAGCTGCCAAGGTGGCCTGGAGGCAGAAAGGTGACAGGGATGCCAGAGGGCTGAGATGGACATCTCTGGGTACCGGTCCTTCGCTCATTCCTCCCTTTGCTCTCTGAGTCGGTAGGTTTCCAGGGAAGGGAGCGTCTCCTGTGAAGGTGCACCCACGTGATTGCCGATGCTGGTGGCCGGTTCTGGTGGCCAGTGCCCAGGGTCAGTCTTGGAAGCGGTTTCCAGGCCGCCTGTCCCAGAGGCGGACGCCAGAGGGCGTCCCAGCACCGCTGACGGCCCCGGTTCTGGGACCAGCTTGCGGGTCCTGCCTCTGGGCTGACAGCCAGTGTGCAGAGCCCGCGTGAATGAAAGCGCTGAATTCACGACCCATTCTCAGAGGTCAGTTCTGAGCTGAAATCTGAAGGAACGGAGAACAAATTGCCTGCATTAGCCCTTCCAGATTATTTTAAAATCTGATCTTTGCATGGAGTGGTAATGAACCAAACGGGATTTGGGTGACAGAGAGCAAACTATTTTGCAATTTTACCTTCAGAGCAAATGTGCCCATAAAATCCTCTTGGTTGTCGGAAACTAGAACCTAGAGGCAAATGCAAAGCCTGGGTCCAGGGGCGCCCTGCCTCTCTGCTGCTCATATCCCCAGCGGCCTCAGCCAAGTGCAATATGCCTGGAGGGTGGGTCGGGCGCCCTGAACCCCAGGGGGCTGACGCGAAGCTGCTCGCAGCCCAAGAGCTGAGGGTCTAGAGCCGCGATTTCTTACACACACACCTCTGACGAATCACCAGCCCTGGCCTCTGAGCACACCGGGAGCAGCAAACCAGAAGGGGGAGGAAGAGGCTGCTCTCCGCCTGTAGGGGGACCGGCGATGAGGGGCAAACACTCGGCTGAGCACATGGTTAGTGTGCACAGTGATGATTCTGAATGACGGGAGGAAATACGACCGCACTCACCGTTCACGGAGGCGTGAAGATGCGTCCTAAATTTACGAGAGCTTTTGGGTTACAGTGGCTAAAATACGGTTTTGGTGAACGAATAAACAGAACTAAGTGATTCATCTAGAAATTTTGGTTAAGGTACCATCTTGTTCCTTGATGATGCCTGGAACAGAGAACCTGCTAGGCTGATTTGTAGTGACAAGTGTCTCCTACAGGTCTTCCATGCTTTGCAGGCTTTAGTGGACAGTAATGATTTTAGAAAATTCCCCTAACACCTTCTGGTTAGTGGTGAGCGGGCACCTGTGTATTGGGTGGGGGTGGAGCTGTGACACGATGGTGAAGTGGGGGGGGGGTTATGGCGGTGACCATTCACACTTCTGGGCACATGGTGACGGAGGTCCTTGCCGCTGTCGTCGGAACCCCTCCACCCTAAGATTCCCCAGGAGGAGAGGAGGGACTGGAGGCTTGGGGACTGAAGAGGAAAACAGTCCAGGCCCACCTGGGAGCCGCTCGCAGGCACTCTGCCCACTGGTGTGATGCTGGAGGCTGGGCTGTTCTGGGGTGTGAGACAGGCGGCAGCTGATCCAAATGCAGGAGGAAGAGTCTGCAAGGAGGGAGGATTGCCTGGTGAGGGTTGAGCCCACGGCTCTTCCTCGGTGTGGACTCTCTTGGTTGGGTTTCTCTTTCCTCGCTGCAGCCCTGGGCTGCGCCCCTGAGTGGGTTTTCCAGGGTCTGCTAATGGACCTCAGGACAGAAGGCGCAGGGGAGAGAGGCTGATGCCCGGGGGTGGGGTGGGGGGCCGCAGAGGGCAGGGTGAACGCCATGCAGTCTCCACACGCCCTGGCCTTGCAGCCCCCTCCGCAGCTCGGGTGGGTCCATCTGGTGGAGTCGCTCCCCTCCATCGGCTCGCGATGCTTCTCTCTCTGCTCCTTTCTCGCTCATCACCTCTCCGTTTCTCCCGCGGTTCTGACAGTCGCTTTGCATTGCGGTGTGTGAGGCTGCATTTTAGAAACCCGTCCTCAACTTGCTGGCTTCCGGGGCGCCCCCCACTCCGCTCATGGACGGGGACTGTACTTCCATCCCCCGTGTGTTGATCGTGCGTTCAAACTGACCACCCCTGAGTGTCTGGGTGCCCGGCGTTGAGCTAGGCACTGTGGAGATGGAAGAGAATATTAGGCACGGTCTCCACCTGGAGGATTTTGTAATCTTATTAGAGAAACTATAGAAGTTAATATGTAATCATGGTTAAGGGCTCTGATCTAACTATAAATGCTGTAGAATTTCGGAGAAGAAATGAGGGTGAAAAGATGGTATTTGGCTGGGCTTTGAATGTTGGGTGAAATTTTTGGAGGGGAGCCCTGGCGCGGAAGCTGGCGTTATTCTCATCATCCTCAGTTTGAGAAGTTGGGGAGGTGGTGTGCCCGCTAGTGTGATGATGCAGAGAAGCCACATGCTTTCACACAAGGAGCTTTTGATCCAACAGGAATGCTGAGAACACAAACAACCCTCTCCCTTTCAGAGACTAGACCAGCTTGTGTACATGTGCACAAGTGTTGCACATGCCCCCCCGTGTGCACGCACACCCACGTGTCACACAAGAACAGAAGTTGGAGAGACAGAGGTTGGGGGCTCCAAGGAGGCTGCTGCTCTTGGGCCATGTGTCAGGCACAGTGTGTTGTGGATGGAACAGTGGATAGACAGACAGACAAATACTGACGATGCTGGGCCCCAGCTCGTTCCTCCACGGAGGCAATATTCATAGCTTTGCAACCCCAGGGTACACACGTTGCCCTCTGCAGAGCATTACTGATGACAAAGTATCGGACTGTGGTCCCACGGCTCTTTCACTTCGCCTTCGTAGGAGTCTAAGGTTGACCAGCAGATTTAACTGAAGTTCTTTCAAAAAAGCATATAGTCCACATCAGGTTTTAAATATGAAAACAGAAAAGTTTGGTGGGGTGTGTTCTTTGGACTTTTATGTCATATACACATCTGGGGCATGGAGCTGTTGCTTTTGAAATATATGCAGCACCGCCTGACTCCTGCCCTTGGGTTCTGCAGTCGCTTCCTCGGAGATCTGGAGAAGTCTGAATGTTCTTCATTACCAGTGGGCTCCGAGGTCAGAGGCTGCAGGCGGCAGATGAAACTTGTTGTTCCTTCCAGCTTGGTGCTCGGAGATAAGAGGTTTGCAGAGCTCATTGCAGGCCCGGACAGCAGAGGAAAGTGCTATTTTTCTAAAGATCCGAGATGGCTTACTTGCAGGATATTTAATTCAAAGCAACAAAAATTTATTTGTTAGATGTCACTTTTAAAGATATTGTGCCTAAGTAGTGGGTGAGAGTCGGACCATACCCACTGCCTCAGACCCCACCCAGAGTCAGCTGAGGTCTCCATTCAGACTGCATCGTGGCTCCACTTCTCCCTCTGCCCAGTGCCCTCCTCCCCTTCCCTTCTGCACTTGTGAATCCCAAGAGCAGCCCCCGATAAACCCCTGCATGCTCATCTCCATCTCAGAGTTGGCTTCCCAAGACCCATCCTGACACAGCAGCTTATGATTTCACAAAGGGGACAGACCTGTGGTCACGTGATGGCACATGAGCTGTAGGTGCAGAGGTGCACACGCCTGAGAACGTGGGGAACTTCCTCGGGCATGGAAGGATGGCTCAGGGGCCACGTTGGCCTGAAACTTGAGGGACTTTTAAGAACTGTGTGCAGAGGGAGATGAGCCCTGTAGCCCGAGACTGGGGGTGGCGTGGCCCCAGGGAGGCGGTGGAGAGACCAGGTGGGTCCTGTGGAGCTCAGGGGTGGGGATGTCACCCTGTAGCCAGTGGAGGGCCATGGATGGATTTTAAGCATCGGAGGAACACGAGCATATTGTTATGTAAGAAAGACCACTTCACACGCACAGTGCATGAACCGGGGATTGGGAAGACAAGGTATCCACTGACAGGTTGCTGGAAGTCCCAGCTCTCTCCTCTCTGCCTTCA
The DNA here is from genome assembly GCF_057802395.1 of Ceratotherium simum simum. Taxonomy (NCBI): domain Eukaryota; kingdom Metazoa; phylum Chordata; class Mammalia; order Perissodactyla; family Rhinocerotidae; genus Ceratotherium; species Ceratotherium simum. The sequence goes on from NC_141900.1 coordinate 105,740,990, forward strand.
GATGCCCCCAGGCCTTGGAGATACAACTGGGATCCCATCTCCTTTGAAAGCATTTCTCCCTTCCTTAACGCCCCCAGACCTCGTGGTGAGCATCACACAACTCCGTTACCCTGTGGACTCGTGTGCAGTCCTGATAAATCCACTGGTCATAGGGGTGCCATTGGTCATAGGGGGTGCCATCGGTCATCGGGTGTGGCATATTTGGGGCTACCTCTGCTCTCTGGGCCAGATCATACTTTGACTTCTTTTAATCATAATTAGAAGGAAATTTTAAGACACCAAGACATAGAAACTGGCTAACACATTTGCACAACTCTTTATGCTCTAAGGGCAATGCTCAGACAATTTCTGCCTCGTTCTGCTTCCGTGCCTCCAGGTGGGGACTTATGGTTGCCTGAGCAGCACTCTGCCCCAGGGGTGCATAGTGACCCTCAGAGCAACAACAGAGGGGCTGTCTCCCAAGACAGGCAGACAGGGCCTAGCCACCTTTCCAGCAACAGCAAACAGGAGTTCTCCCCGTTTCTGTTGTTTCAATCAATTAGAGACTTGACGTGAAAACCAAGGACAACTTCCCTTTGCTTATTCGGAATACAAAGAGTGTGTTTCTCCCTAATCTGTTACTTTTTTTAGAAATTGTCCGTCTTGGAGAAATCCAATTACAGGTTTCTTTTCTCTCTAATCTACACATATCAGAAAGAACCAAGCAGGGTTTCCTACGAAAGGGACAGCGGTCAGGAGACAACAGGGTGGTAGAGACTTTTCCTTGGGTGACATGGGGCCTGTCTTCCAGGAGAAAGCTGGCACCTGGGGTGGACCTTGCTTAAGACACTGGTCAGCTCTGTTGGTCTCACTTGCTCCGGAGGAAGGAAAAAGAATTCATAGAAGTTAGGAGCTTCCGTCCCTTTCGGGGGTTTTCCAAGTAGCTACCATTATATTGTTTATTTGTTCTTCAAATCTTTATTAAAGATGTATGATATGCCAGTGGATTAGATTGCTAGGGCTGAAATAAAACAACAGAGATTTATTGTCTCACATGGTTGGTCCCCCCTGAAGTCTCTCTCCTCGGTGTGTAGATGGCCATCTTCATCTTCCCATGAACGCATGTCTGCATGTCTTGTACGCGTGTCTGTCTCTGTGTCCAAATTTCCCCTTCTTATAAGGACACCAGTCATACTGGATTGGGGCCACGCTAATGACCTCACTTTAACCTCATTAGCTTTGTAAAGACCCCAGATCTTCCAAATAAGATCACACGTGAGGTCCTGGGAGTTGGGACTCCAAAATATGCGTTTTGTGAAGAACACAGTTCAACCCATAACAACTGGCAAGGAATGCTGTCCTTCAGTGTGTGTGTCTATATTTCTGTCTATGTTTATATCCATATAATTTGCGGTGAGTGGCGGTGTGGTCCCGAGACCATGTCAGGGAGGTGAGGAATTTCGTTACTATCAGCGGGTCAGTCTCAGGGAATGACAGCACGGAGAGAGAGAAACGGGAGCTGGGTGTGAGCCAGCACCACCGGCGTGAGGCTGGGTGACATGTGCACCTGGCCTCTCTGTCCCCAGATGCACTCACCTCCAGAGAGTCCCCCTCGTGAGAATGTCCCTTCCCTGAGCCTTACTTTCCCTCTGGAGCAGGAGGCTCTGTGCTCAACGGCTCTGCTCCATGTCCTTAAGCACGACTAGTCCACCCTTTCATGTTCTTTCCTGAATAAAAAACCCTTCTCAGTCAAGCTTGGAGTTAACCACATGCGAAATCTGGTGGCAAAAGATCAAATACATCTGATATTTGCAAGTGTAATATGTGCTCAGTGAAACACAGTCCAATGAGTGCTTCCTCTCTCCAGGGAGCTGGGTCAGGCTGGTCCGCAGTGGGTTTCCAGCAAGGACTTGGTACTTTACTGCACGGTTTTTCCCCAAGGGGTGGGACTGCTGGGGTGAAAGAGAAGGGGACTGGTCTGGTGGCTTTAGGAACGTGTTTGCAAATTTTGTTTTTTCATTTTGGAAACCATCTGGCAGTGTTACCTGGACTGTTTTTAAAAATTAAATTACCAAATTACCTGTCCAAACTTTCAAGTTTAGAGCTGCAGATGGTGTTTCAGTTTCAGGATGATTTATTTGGGACTGGATCTGTAAGAACTAGTCAGGGTGCACCTGGAGAGGCCCATGCCACACACGGGAACTAAATCACCGTGTTTGCTTGGCTCTTCTCTCTGTACATCACACCTCTGCCCTGGGACTCTGGGGACCCCTGGCATCATCAGAGAAGCTCACTGTGTCTGAGTTTCTGATCAGACCATGAATCTACTTGACCAGTTCCAAATGAGACAATTTTGCAGCTCCCTTGTAGAATTATATGCTTCTAGAGTTTTCTACTGGAAATCTCTGAAGAGATTCTGAGAGCTAATAGCTTACTAGTGCGAAGATTCTCACCTGCCTATTCTTTCTCTCCTCACCATGAAGGATGTCGGCCATAAAGTTAAATGTGATCATGTGTCTGGCCATAGTCACCCGGTTAAAGCATTATTCCTTTGGGGGGCATCTCCCGGTTGATCCTCAGAAGTGGCTCAGAGACCCTCCTAAGTCTCTGCATAGCCTGTTCTCCACTCCCCACTTTCCTGTGTTTGTTTATTTATGTCCCTAAAAATGGCCACCAGGTTCCCTGAGTCTCAATCACTCTCTTCACTTCTACTCTTGGGGAGGGATAGAGAGGGACAGATGTGGGACAGGGAAGCAGAGCTGGTGGGAGGAGCAGGGAACGAGGGGACGATCTGTCCTGTTGGACCTGAAAGTGGGGACGGGAGTGGGGTGGAGAAGGTGTCAGTGGCTCATTGTGGGGACAAGGGGATGGAGAATGTGTCAGCTCCTTATGGCTGGGGGATCTGCCCTAGGCAGCTGAGGGGGGCTCTCGGGTAGCCGGGGGGTGCAGGGCTGGTGGAGGGGCGGGTGTGGGAGTGGAGGGGAGAGCAGGTTCGGGTTAGGAGAGCAGGTGTGGGTTAGGAGAGCAGGGGCTCAGAGGAGGTCGGATGCAGAGCCCTGGTGTGCTCCCGCAGGGTGGTGGAGGGCTGGGCCAGGCCGCAGGAGAGCCGTGCCTACCCTCTTGGGGGTGAAGTGGGTCTTGGAGAATTTGTAGGTAGATGTGGGGAAGGGATAGAAGAATGGGGTTGAGGGGTTTGTGGTGATGTGGAGAAGCAAGGGAGCGGGTTCCCCGAGCTTCCCCCTCACCCAAGCTCCTGGATGAGTGCCGAGTGGCCAGGCCCTGCCCATGCCGCCTCAGCTCTAGGGGGCTGCGGGGCCAGTCAGTGCGTCTCACACGGGGCTTGGGGCCTGACTTCCTGTGCTATTCCGGGAGGTCACCTTCAAATCAGGCGTGGACCTCCATTCGGAAAATATAGTTCATGGATACCCTCACTTTTGGGGAGCAGTCATATCCCAAAATGCGTTCCTGGCCTGTTCTGAAAGACCTAAAATGTGTTGAACCTCATGCTCTTAGATATCTGACATCCCGCCTCAGGCCCCGCGCTCCTCGCCGCCTCCAGGGTTGCCAACCTCTGTTCCGCTTGCCCTCATCGCTTTTTCTTCAAAATCTCCCTGTGGCCTGTTCACCTCAGGACGTCACCAGGTGGGTAGTTAGCCATTCTGATGGACCATGAGCAGCACTGACCTTGAGAGGCTGGGATTATGACAAATGGGACAGGTGGCCTTTGTACAGAGGCCTGGCTGAGGAGTTTGGCTTTGATTACTCTCTCAATTGCTGAGTGGTGTGTCAGCGCACATGCGGCTATTCTGACAGTGCCGTGCTGCTGTGGCCTGTCGCTGTGACGAGAAACCTGAGGTCCCCGAGACCCCTGTCTGGCCCTGACCTGCAGGTTGGCAGTAGGACTGAAATGCAGATACAGCCGGTTCAGCTTTATGTGACAGATATGTTCCTGGAACTCCACATGTTACCACAGACTTTCCCATGGAAAGTGATGGCAGGTAAGGCTGACTTAGATGGGTCCCTCTGTATTTCTCTATTGTCTATCAGTGTAATACTTTCAACAAGCGTGTATAATAATAACATACATCAAATGACAATGAAAATATATATGGCATAGTGTGGGGGCCAAGAGTTGGGGTTCTGGAGTGGGACTGGCATCAAATTCCAGCTCTTTTCTTATGAGTCAAGAGATCTGTGGCAAGTTACTTCCCCTTGTCTGTGCCTCTTTCTTCACCTGTCACATGGAGTTATTAATGTTGTCTACTTCCTATGGTTGTTTGAGAATTAAAGAGTGTACAGGTTGAACAGTGCCTGACTCATTACAAATGCTCAGTGACTTTTAGGTTAAGATGTCCCTATAAAATGAAAGGGATAAAGAAATACACGTGCAGCTTCCTTCAGTATTATAGGTCTGTAGGACTCGCTGGAAGACAGAGATGACCCTGGTGAAGACGGTGGTGGTGATGGGTGGTGATGAAGGAAAAAGGCAAAGGGAAAGGAAGGAGGAATAGAAGCAGAGAAGGGCCGTCATGACATCATCAATGCATCATGATGACACCATGATGACATCCTCAAGATGTCATCTTCTGCAACCATTGTGTTGCAGAAGGAGATGGTGCTGGGACTTCTTGAAGCTCAGACATGCCCACAGAGTGAAATGAGGGCAAAGTCTTCTCCTTGTGCCACTCGCTTGCCCTCTCAGGACCAGCAAAGCCTGCCCCATTTTTCTATGCATATCTCTTTATAACATCACATTTAATGGCAAAGAGAAAATTTTTTGTAGTTTATGGCACCAGAGCTTCTTGAAGAAGATTCTCTGATGTCCTGTCAGACAGGCAGCATGACAGGAGAGAAGCCAGGTGCACTGTGCAGCCCTGGTAAACCCAATAGAGCCTGGGGACCGAGAGAACAGGAGGGAGCTGGCAGGAGGCAGTTATCACACCCTAAGCATTGTGGCGCCTTGCAGCTCACTACAGTCCTGTGGGCCAGCCCACGTGCATGGACTTCAGAGGGCTCCACAGTTTAAATGAAACCGCCTAACAAGAGGAGGACGGCTGCACTGTGGGATCAAGACGCTTTCACTGGGTGCCTGTTTGCAAGGTGCATGCTGTGAAGAACGGGATTTCTCTTTGCTTTCTGGAATGAATGCTCAAACTTCCATTTTAACTTTACATGTGTTGTTGGCAAACAGAAAGATCCAGACCTGTAATCTGAGATATTTTGTAAGCTAAGCAAGAAAATTTATTCAGTTTATACAGAGGTAATTTTACTCGTAAGAGATTAGTTAGGTCCAAGTTACTGGGTTAATTATAACAACTTGGTAAGTGAATTCAGTTTTCTGTGGCAAACATTGTTCACAACTCTAAGAGGACAGGCATGACTTTCTGTAGCAAACATGTTCTAGCACGTACAATTTCCTCTAACAATCGTTGAAGGGAATCTGGAGTTAATCTAGATTTAAGGTCTTAGGTAGGTCGTGAGGACAAATCTCTGAAGGTGGAGGCTGCATGTCGTGGAGCCTGCAGGGATATTGATCAGACGTGGAGCATGCTAAATTTGACCGTGAAGGAAACTGTGGCCCCTTGGCAGAGAGTATGTTTTGTTCTGCTGCAGCATGTGTCGCAGTGACGTGAGCGACCCATGAGCAGGCGGCGAACGGGAGAAGGTTTTCAGTGCAGTGCAGAGGCCCCATTTGCATCAGTGATTCTTCCTAGCAGATGAACCAGAAAGGAAGAGCAGAAGAAACTCAAATTAAGCAGAAGAAAGGGGACGATAAAGATAACAGAAAATAGTGAACTGGACAGCAGATAAACAAAAGAGAAAATCGATGACACCAAAAGTTGGGTCTTGGAGAAGATCAACCACATTGATAAATCTCCAGCAAGACGAGTGGGGGAGTAGAGGGATAAGAGGCCCAATTACCAACATCGGGAATGGGACAGGAGTATCCTACAGATTCAGCACACATGGAAAAGATAAGAGAGTATTCTGGACAATTTATGCCAACAGATCCCACAACTTAGATAAAATGTGTACATTCCTTGAAAGATAAACTATCAAAACCACTCAGGAAAGAGCAGATATATGGAATATCCCTGCATTGACTAAAAATGTTGAATTTGTAATTAAAAATCTTCACCCAAAGAAAATTATAGCCTTATTGGCGAATTCTACCCAAATTTAAGAAAGATGTAATGCCAATTCCACACAAACTTTCTGAAAGCTGAAGAGGAGAGAATACTTTCCAATTCATTTTCTAAGGCCAGGGGTACACTGATACCCACACCAGAAAAATACGAGAAAGTAAAACCACAGACCAATAGCCATCATGAACTCAGGTGCACATATTCTTAGCAAAACTTTAGCAATTTGAATCTAAAAATATATAAATATATAATACATCATGGCCAGGAAGGATTTATCCCAGGAATGTGAGGTTGATTTGACATTTGAAAATCAGTGTAATTCACCATATTTGCAGATTAAAAAAGGAAAACTATATGATCATCTCAATAGACGCAGAAAGAACATTTGACAAAATCCAATATCCGTTTCTTTTTTTTGGTGAGGAGGATTAGCCCTGAGCTAACATCTGTTCCCAATCCTCCTCTTTTTGCTGAGGAAGACTGGCCCTCGGCTAACAGCTGTGCTCATCTTCCTCTACTTTATATGGGGCGCTGCCACAGCACGGCTTGACAAGCGGTGCGTCGGTGTGCGCCCTGGATCCGACCCTTCGAACCCTGGGCCGCTGAAGCGGAACGCGCGCACTTAACTGCTATGCCACTGGGCCAGCCCCGAAATATCTGTTTCTGACAAAAAACTTTCAGTGACTATTAATAGAAGAGAATGTCCTCAACCTGATAAAGACAATCTACAAAATATCTACAGCTAATGTTTTACTTAATAGTGAAAGAAACTTGATGCCAATATACTTGAATATTTACATGAAACATAAGAGTTCCTAGAAAAAATTACAACTTACCAAAACTGACAAAAGACTAGAAAACAATAAATCACTACTATTGAAGAAGTAAAAGTTAAAATTGAAACCTTTCCAAAAAAGACGACCTCAGACCTAGCTGGTTCCACTATTGAATTCTACCAAAAGTTTATTGAAGAAATAACCCCAATCTAAACTCTTTCAGAGAATGGAAAAAGAGGAAACCCTCTTAGACTCAAGGTCGCAATAACCTTGATATCAGAACCTGACAAGACGAGGCATGAGAAAGAAAACTTACAGACCAATATCGCTCTTAAACATAGAAGCAAAAATTCTAAATACAAATTTAGCAAACCTAATCTAGCAATATGGTAACAGGATAATACATCACAAACCAGTTGGGTTATTCCAGGAAGGCAAGATTGGTTAAATATTCAAAAAATCAATTGACCTAATTTATAACCTTAACAGAATAAAAAAATTAAAATCATATGATTATCTCAACAGAGTCAGAAAAAAGTGTGTGATAGATTTTGATAAAATCTGTTTGCAAACTCAGAAGTGTGGAAGGCTGAATAATGGCCCCCAAAAATATCCAGATCCTAATCCCTGGGATCTGTGGATACTACCTTATATGGCAAAAGGGACATTGCAGATATGATTAAGATCTTAAAATGGGGAGATTATTCTGGATTTTCTGGATGGGCTCTAAATGTAATCACAAATGTCGTTATAAGAGGGAGCCAGAGGGAGACTTGCCTGTGGAAGGAGGCAATGTGATGACTGAAGCAAGGAGGTATCCTGCTTGCTTTGAAGATGAAGAAAGGAGCTGTGGGTCAAGGAATGGAAGGAATGAGCTCCAGAAGCCAGAAGAGGCAAGGAAACAGATTCTCCCCTTAGAGCCTTTGGATGGGGCACAGCCTTACGTGCACCTTAATTTGGCCAAGTCATGGTTTTCGACTTCTGACTCCAGAACTGTAGGAGAATATGTGTGTTGTTTTAATTCACCAAGTTTGCGGTAATTTGTGATAGCGGCCATAGGAAACTAACACAGGGAGAGAACTTTATATGAGAAAAAAGCCTCTATCTGGGGGTGGGGGGGTCCCTATAGTAGACATCCCAGCTGTGTTAGTTCACTGGGGCTCCTTAACAAAGGATCACAAAGTGGGCGGCTTAAAGAAGAGATTTGATTGTCTCACAGTTCTAAATGCTGGAAGTCTGAGATCAAGGTGTTGGCAGGGCTGGTTCCTTCTAAAGCTGCGAGGGAGTCTGTTTCAGGCCTCTCTCCTAGCTTCCAGTGGTTTGCTGGCCATCTTTGGTGTTCCTTGGCTTGTAGAAGCATCACCTTCATCTTCACGTGCCGGTGCTGCATGGACTACATGACAGACCCCCAGTGAAACTGTGGATACCAGGGCTTGGGTGAGCACCCCTGCTTGGCAAGACCTCATATGTGTTATGTTGTCACACATTGTTGCTGGGAGAATTAAGTGTGTCCCCATGCAAATCCACTGGGAGAGACACCTGCATGCTGGTGGCTGGTTCCTCCTTGACCTCAGCCACAAGCACGTTCTCATCGCTGACTTTAATCTGTATCCTTTGTAATAAACCATAACCACGAGCATAAGAACTTTTTCTGTGTCCTGTGAGTCCTTCCAGTGAATCGTCAAGCCCCAGGGTGGTCTTTGGGACCTCCCACAGAAAGTTATATCACACACACACACACACACACACACACACACACGTCTTGTGAAAACTGAAATTGCTTGGGTGAGAATGGAGTTCCATAGGCAGTGATGAGCCACTATAGTCTTTGCCTGGGGAGCACATGATGATAATGGTGTTTGGGGTGTTGAGAATGGAATGGGAGTGTCAAGAGAATTGGCAACAGATGCATCAGCTCTATGGCCCAAGTGATGCTGTGTCTTGGTCCTGCAGCAGAGAAAGGATGAGAAGGCTGAGGTTTGTTTCCCTGGTGATGGTTGCCAGGCAGTCATCTGTTAATGGGCTGTAGGGAGCTCTCTTCCTGTCCTGTGATAGTGGCCACAGGGGCAGGTAATGTCCTGGGTTTGGAGCTGGCCAATGGATCCATAGAGGACTTGGTTCCTTGCACCACTTCAGGACTCTGATGGAGTGCTGCGCTGTGGAGTGTGAGATCCGTCTTCCCTGATGGCTGTCCAGAGGTGCCTGTCACACAACCTTGAGGAGTGAGGAGTAAATGCCCCATGGGGTGAATTTAATCAGCAAGGGAAAGAAGATGGCAAGGAGCCAGCGTCCTCTCACTTCCTTCCCCAGATGACTGGTTCCAAGACGCAGAGGTTCTATACCTTCCCATGACATCTCTGATGACTGAGCAACTAGGTGTGTTTTTTTGTGAAGATGTGGCCAGTTCCGTAAAGCACCACCTTTTAATTGCTTTCTCTCCTTCCCTGCTTCATTCCCCTTCACTCCTGCTTCCTTAGATCACACCTGCAATCAAACATGAGCACGTAATCTGTGCTCAGGCTCTGTCACTAGGGAATCTTGGCTAACACAGCATCTGTGAAAACCAGATGGATCACAGGAAGTTGTGATGAATGGAATTGCACAAAATGACTTGCCTCTGTCGAGGGAGAGGGGCTATCCTGCCTGAGTCGTCATAGAATGATGACTACCAGTTCCAGGGGTTGGTAGAGGGATAACCTGGGTTTGGCAAGGGGCTCAGTGTTTCTCTATTTATATTTCATACTGATTTAGGATATGAGAACACTTTTTAACATAAAATGTGTCCTCCTTTGCCTCTCCAGATGCAGTCTCTGCCCTTTTCCGCTTGCTCTGAGCCCTGGGCAGCTGATCTGCGTGGACTCTCCGAGTCCTGGCCCTGGGCTGCCCGTGGGGATGTAGGGAGGTCTGAATCATGTGTTGATTCCTCCCACTCCGCCCCCTGCCAAGCTGCCGCCTGGCTGCTGTCTCCCACAGCTGTGTCTGCCCTCTCTGGGCTCTGGACACGGTGCCTCCTCTGGCCCCTCTGATCTGGAGATGGTAAGCTCTCCCCTGATCCTAGCTCTGGGGAGCATGCCCATCTTTTCTTGATTTCCCTGAATTAATAGTCTTTTGGTTAAACTCTTCTTTTGCCTCTCTCAAGTGTGCCATTTATTTCCTTCTGGGACCCTGATGAGATAGTCTATCTCGAGACAGCTCATAAAATCAGAAATATGCTCTATCTTTAGGAATGTGTTTAGTGCATTTATATTTTATAAATCACAATAGCATCACATATATTTCCAAAATTGCATGCACAATCAGTACTGTTCATTCAGTATTCAATCAATGCTTGGTTTGCGTACAGATTTGTAGATCCCTTGTAATTATTTCTCAGGCTCCCAGCAAGGATCCAAAGCCCTGAGTTTGCAAACCCCTGTCATAGATGATTGGAAATCAGAGGCATCGATCACCATTGCCTTGAAAATTACTTGTGACTTAAGTCATGGTCCCCAACCTGGCTGGTTAACAGAATCACCTGAACCTTTTTTTTACACCCCATCTCCTCTGAGTTTCACCCCAGGTGCCTCTGATGATCAGCCATGTTTGAGATCAACGATTTAAGTAACCAAGAGTCCCCCACAGGGACTGGGGAGTTTGATTCCTAAAAGTTTGGCTTTGAAAATAAAGGTCAGCAGTGGGAGTGACCAGTTCACTCATGGTAAAGCCAATGCACATGACGCCCCTTCAGGCTCACAGGATCCCCAGTGCTTCCTCCCTTCCTGGATACACAGAAAACCTTTCCTGGCCCCATGGCACTGACTAATTCCCGCTACTGGGCTGGGAGCAGAATAGCATGCCTTGGGAGAAGCAGGTAAAAGCTGCTGTGGGGTCCTCCATACGCTCCTCCCCCTCTGCAGCGACTGTGACGTCACCCTCAGGAGGGGCCACAGTGTGCATGAGTGGGTCATCCACGGAGGACAGTCTCCAGACCCACAGGAGACTTTGAGTGAGCACAAAATAAACCTCATTGGGATAGTTTGGAATTGATTGTAATCACAGCAAATCCTAGCTTACCTAACTGACTTACCATCGTTGAGATATTGCTCAACGATTGTAAGTTATAATTCTAAAAACTGTACAGCGTCATGGAAGATTGCTTACAATACAAGGTTAAGAGAAACAATCGGGCTACAAAACTGCATGTGGTGGATATATAATTATGTAAAAATATCCATGCGCATGGGCCTATGCTGGACAGGAATGCATAGAAATTAAAATACTGTGTGAAAGTGATGGGAATTATGAGGTATTAAAATGAAAAATAATTTTGCTTTTGAAATATCTTTAAAGTCTTTGAAATGATTATAATAGTTTCCTCCTCCTCTTTCTTCTTTCTTCTTCTCCTTCTTCTTCCTCTTCCTTATTTTCATTTTTGAAAGAAGTCAGAAGGGAGCACTTCTTCATGGCAATGGCAAGCTGAGCATGGGGACGCTGCTCCCGCATGAAGAGCTGGAGTGGGGAGGAGGGAGGCCCGCTGAGGCTGTGCCCACCGGGAGCTGTCCTGGAGCAAGGGTGTTTGGACGTCGTGAAGTTCTTGGAGGATTTGAATGAGGTTCTTACAACGTAAACCTAGACTTTTAGATTGGTCATATTTATGCTCTTTATATTTTCTATAATTACTATTTTTTTTTTTTATCAGTGCTCAGTTATGTTCCATTTGAAAACAGTGACCCAAAGCAGTGATTCTCAACCAGGGACACCTTTGCCTCTCTGGGGACGTCCGGCCACGTCTGGACACATTTTTGTTTGTCATGACTGGGTGGGGGTGTTGTCTGGTGGGTAGAGGCCAGGGAGGTGCCCCCACCCTACAATGCACAGGTCAGCCCCACAACAAAGAATTATTGGGCTCAGATGCCAATAGTACCACCGGGGAGGAGCCCGGCCAAGGGGAAAGAAGGAAGGAAGGGTCTTCTGTCCCTTCCTGCCCTGCAGCTTTCTAGGAGGAGCAGCGGGTTTCCACCCAGGGAACTGACGGCCTTGGAAATGCGAGAGCTCCAGGGAAACACAAAGGCTCTGGCGACCACCACTCGCGCAGCCGGCTCCCCACACCGGCGTCCCCACATCTGCTTCACAGGGTTGCGCTTGCTTTTACAGAAGCTCTTTCTTCATTCCTTCTAAGATGTTAACGCTCACATCTTTCTTTGGTGACTGGCAGGACCGGGGATCCCTGGGAACGGTGAGTTTCTGGGGAGCAGACAGGCGTGCTCAGGAGGGGAAATAGGGGTGCTTAAACCGGTCTCACCCACCGGGAATTTTCTAGACCTTGACCTAACCCCTACCCACTAGTAAAGTATTTGTAGAGCTCTTTTTGTGGATGATAAAGGTCAAAGGAAGTGGGAATTGCTGGAGAATTTCCCAGCGAGAGCCTCATTAGAGGGAGTGCTAGTGGTGTGTATTTTGTAGGGACTCTGGAGGTGGCCACCCCGTACCCCTTCAAAGAGGGGACCTGCTGCCCCAGCTGCTGGGAGAGCTGTCAGGACTTGTCTCGGCGACAGAGTTGCCTCAGCTGCAAAGACTTACTGTCTTCCTGGATGGGCCCCCTCCAACGACTAGTGGTAGCAGGACATGGAGGCTGGGCCATTTGGCCCACGGTGGGCAACTCTGCAGTGGCACGTGGACTCCAGGGTGCCCGTGGGGTTGGCCCAGGCTTTGTGGAGCCAGAAGCTCCGTTGACTCCTTCTTGTGTCCAGTGCTGCGTCCCTCCCTCCACCAGTGTCTGTGCCTGACAGGTGTCCCTCACTCAGACTCCATCGCAGCATCCGCTTCCAGGAAAGCCGGCCTGTGACGGGGGAATGGAGGATTCTGGAAGTTCAACACTCTCAGTGCTCAAGGGCTTCCAGAAAGGACTGGAGCGTTAGACTTACTAACAAAAAGAAGCCACTCGGGAATGAAAACGTGAAAGCCGTTTGACACGAAGGCACTGGAAACGCTGAGACGGCGGGTTTAGTTCGGGCTTCTTTCTGCAGCAATTATTCATAGCAGGCCATATATCTCCCGGCTGTGCTCCCCCTGACAAGATGAAGTGCATTCCTGACGTACGGAATTTCCCAATAAAGATTTCATTGTCTCGTTCCCCTGCGAGGAGTGATAAGTGAACTTGATATTTCTCTGTTCAACCTTCATCAATAAAAAATTGTTCTGGTTGGGTTATTCCTGTTGATTCTTGATGAAGTGATGTCTTATGAGTGCCATTCAATTCTAAACTTCAGAAAGAGGCAGGGATATAGGGCACGGCGAAGTGGAGGCATTAACTGTCGAAATGTGTATTAATGGCTGTGTGCATACATAACTCAGTGAAATAAATACACAGTTCTCAGGGATTTAATACACCTCATCCAGAAAGGGATACATCATACATTAAAACATAATTACTGGCTGGAAATGGAAATAGATCACCTGCTAAACCAGATCCATCAACCTGGAATACATTACCCGCTGGACCCGAGAGCGGCCCTATTGGGTCTGACAGATCACCGCCTCGCCCAGACACAGGGCCCCTGATTTAGACCCGCAGCACTAATGGGCTAAATCGGGGGCCACCCCTTGACTGAAATATATTGTCACCCAGTGAGAAGTATCTCTGTGACGGAGCACATTGACTGAAGATTAAATCCGCCCTATGGTCTGGTAGACTCCTCGGGGCTGCCAGAGCGGGCGGGTAGTCGTGTGCGGCCTGGCTCTCTGGGGCCCCAGTGGGGGGCAGCTCCCCGCCTGTAAGTCAGTCAGCGATGGTGGCCAGACCCTGTCTCTAGGGACATGGAGGAGGCCCAGAGCCGGCCGCCCTCCCTGTGGATGAGGGGTGGCTCCCCATGCTGGCCGTAGGGCCCGCGACCGGGAGGCTGGTTGCAGAGGGAGAGCAAGTTTCACTGTGTACTTTGTGTATCAACTCAGCTTGCAGTACCCCCTTTCTTTAATCTCCAAACACCATTTTGTGGGGGTGTGGGAAGGGGTGGAAAATTCTTTCCATGTGCTGCTTAGGGTTTCTCTTTAAAGACTTTACTTCTCCCAGACCACTCTCGGTGCTCAACTTCAGCAAGTTTAACTCCCAGAGGGATGTGTGTATGTGAACTTGTGTGTGTGCGAGATGGTATGTGTGTATTTGTGTGTTTGCATGGGTATGAGAGTTGATGTGTGTGTTTGTGTGTATGTCTGTAGGTGGTGTGTGAGTTGGTATGTGTGTGAGACAGTGTGTGTGAGTTGGTGTGTAAGTAGGTGTGTGTGTGAGATGGTGTGTGTGTGTTTGAGTTTGTATGTGTGTGAGACTTGGTGTGTGCACTTGTGTGTATGTGTGATGGTATATATGTGTGAGTTGGTGTGTAAGTTGGTGTGTGTGTGAGATGGTATGTGTGTTTGTGTGTGTGTAGGTGAGTTGGTGTGTGTGTGTGTTTGTGTGGACACCAGGTGGGATTTGCTTCAGACTGTGGATTTATGCAGGCCGCTGAACCTGAGCTGGGAGATGAGGTATGTGGAAACCAGGAGCTGGAAGGAACTGTAGAGAACGGCTGGCCCAGCCTCTGTGTTACAGGTGAGGGCACTGTTCTAAAGAGGGCAGTGACTTGGCCATGGTCCCATTCGTTTGTGGGGAACCAAGCTCTCCTAATTCTCAGGCCAGTGCAGGGCCTCAGAGTATCGACTGGGCCTTCGGGGTGTATGCAGGGGTGCGGCTTCTCAGGCAGCAGAAGGGGACTAGCGTGGTGTGGAGTGCAGGGGCTGGATCCTATGATAAGAGTGTGTTTAGTTTTGTGAGAAACCACCCAACTGTCTTCCAAGGTGGCTGCGCCATTTTGTGTTCCCACCAGCAGTGAGTGGGAGTTCCCGTTGCTCCACATCCTTGTCAGCGTATGGTGTTGTCCGTGCTCCGATTTTGCCATTCTAATAGGTGTGTGGTAGAATCTCAGTGTTGCCAAAGGCAGTTTTTAAGAAATCTAGATGAAGTTCTTTCTAATCCTTTCCCTTCCTTCCCAGCACCCTATTTCACCTCCAGCCCACTTTTCTCCTACCCGACGCAGTCTGGGGACTCTCGGGATCCCTAGTATCCATCGACTCCCTTGTGACTCTCTACCCAGCCTGGTCACCATGAGTAGTGTCCTGTGCTCTGGGTGGCCACTCCCCTGCCTATCCCCCTCTATCCACACAGTTATTTTGGGGCTGTCAGAAAGGAAGGTGCTCCATTTACTCAATTCACAAAAACATGTAATTGACTGATAAACCCTGAATTCTCTAGATATTTCCATTCTGAAAATACCAATCTCTCATCTGTTCAGTCTGAATTTTGCTGCTAAAGACCCAAATTAATTTAAAACCAGAATTCCTAGATCTTAGTCTCTCTGTTTCCTCACCTGTGAAATGGTCCTATTGGACTCCAAGGATGAATTTCTAAAGCCTTATGTGACCAAAGTGATTGAAAGTGAGAGAAAACTGAATAAATACAGCAGAGTTTTGGCAGTTGTAGGGGTGGTGGGGTCTGCATAGAGGCAGGCTAGGAATGCCGTCTGCTGACCTGGCCGCGGCCTCTCTAAACCACCCTTGCTCTTCAGTTTCTTCCATCCTCTCCCCTGAAGCTGCAAGGTCTCTGAAAGCTCCCTCTGACTTTTATTCTCAGAGCCTCAGAGGCTCCCCAGCAGCAGCATGAGGAGGCCTATGCCTGGAAGAGTGGGCAGAGCAGAGGCAGCCACTCATATATGTGCTGCTGGTAAACCAGGGGCTCACGTAGGCCCTCTGGTAATTCAATCCCTCGTATAAAGGGCCCCACTGCTCTGAGAGCAAGTGTCAGGTCAGTACAAGGGTGTTGCAACACGCCCAGCAGTTCTCAAAACCAAGCTGTGCAAGGCAGTCCCCTGGAGGTGGTTGGGGGAGAGGCTTGTTAAAAAGCCAGCTTACTGGGTCCTGCCTCCAGAGGCTCTGATTCAGTGAGCCTGGGATGGGGCTCAGGAATCTGTGTTTTTAATAAGCACTTGCTGTGGACCGACTTGTGTTCCCCCAAATTCTTATGTAGAAGCCCTAACTCTCCACATGGTGACTGTATTTGGAGGCAGTCCTTTACAGAAGTAATTAAGGGTAAATGAGGTCAAAAGGGTGGGCCCTGATCAGATAGGATTAGTAGCCTTATAAGAAGAGACAGGACAGAGCTCACCCTCTCTCCGCCGCGTGAGGACACAGTGAGAAGGGGGCTGTCTACAAACCAGGAGGAGAGCTTGCACCCAAACCAAATCGGCTGGCACCTCGATCTTGGACTGCCAGCCTCCAGAACTGTGAGAAAATAAATTCCTGTGGTTTAAGCTGCCTCGTTATGGCATTCTTTTATGGCAGCCAGAGCAGACTGATACAGCACTACAAGCGATTCCGATGCAGGCTCATTTTGTAGCCGAGAAACAAAGATGTCACTGCTGGTTTTGTTGTCAGAATCGACATCTGAACCGGGGTGTACTGGGTTCCGGAGCCGGGGTCCCTCCCCTGAGTGGTTCTGCCTCCTGTTGACCCGACACCGGGTTTGCCTTTATGATGGGAGATTGAGGGTAGTAAGGGGTGTACATTGTGCCCACAGGGCCGAGGGCTGTGCGGGCGCTTTGCACATGTTGCCTCGCGTTGACCTCACGCCGTTCCTCATGGTTGTCTGGGGTGGCAGTTCTATTACCCTGGTTTACAGACAAGCACGTTGAGGGTCGGAGGAGGAAAGTTGCTGGCTTAAGGTCACCCAGCTGGAGAATGGGAGAGTCAGGATGATTTGGATCCAAAATGTTGTCCTCTTTTTATCACGTTAGGCAGCCATGGGCACTGCCACTGCCACCTCCCCAGGTATCTTCTTGAGTCTCCACAATGGCTCCTCTCCTGTGACTTTCGGGTTACGCCGTTGTCTCTGAGTGTTTGTGGTGGAGCCTGGGGAACGTGCGGGCACACAGCAGCTTGTCTTCTCGGAAGCTCTGAGGGTCATCTGGAGGTGACACGCCTGAATTTACTGGATCCTTTCCCTCTCTCTCCCTCAGTTCCTCCTGCCTTCTGGAGATCAGAAAGGAGCCTCTTCCCAGGGCCACGGGCTGGGTGGTATTTTACCAAAGCTGCTTCTTGGATCTTCCTCTACTCTCGTTAGATTGTTCTCTTACCTGAAGATAGAGAGCCCATTCCGGGAAGGTACGTATATTTTTTTCCAATTGATTTCTTGTCAGGTCTAACAAGATCAATCAAATCATATGGCCAATAAAGCTGATTTAGCACTCATCAAGTCCCATGACATCTCATATGCGCCGAGAATGAATGACAAGGAGGCAAAGCTGCTCTGTGTGTCTTCACCCTCCTGGTCACAGGAGGATACCATAGCCAAGTGCTCACCTTCTAAGGCCCCTTTCTCACCCAGCAGACAGATGCCAGGGCAGACCCGGGGCAGGCAGGTCCTTACTATGCTGGTAGGAAGCAAAGCCATGAAGAGGGCAGCAGGACAGATTTTATCCACGAACTAGCAGGAGGAAAGAGGCAGAAACTACAGCTCTGATGGTGCCATTAGAGAGGAAATAACTGAGATGTTTAGGAGAAAACATAATTGGGAAAATTAATAGTTTACATTTTGACTTTGTATCGGGAAGTCCCACCGCTAACTCCCATCCACCGTCTAATGAAGAGGCATGCCTGCACTGCTGTGACTGGACCATGCGACCGGCCCCTTCTTGGCCATGGCTGCTTGGTCAAGGGTGGGCACACAGTCTGAGATAGGCCACAGAATTCTCCCTTTGGAATTTGAAAGTGGGCATTTAGAGACCGAGCTAAGAGCAGAGGATAGAGAAGAAGCCAACACTTGTAGCGTAGCTTGTCTTGTCAGTGCAAAGGTTCACAGGCTGAGAGTTCACAGACCCTTTGCCTGAGGTCCCTAGAGGTGACCCTGTCCCCATTTCTTCAGCTTCTCTTGGGGCCCCTAACACCCATACCCTACAATAAATTCTCCTTTTCTGGAGAGAGCCTGCATGGATTTATATTCCAGAGAACCAAGCATATCCTGATTAAAACAGGTTTCTCTGAGGAATGATCTGCCCTAGCTCGTATAGATTTTGAAATTGAGAAGTTTTATGTAAAGTGGACTTTAGAGACCATGCAGTCCTAGGATTGCTGATTTGTAGCCTGCGGGAATCTTTCTTGTGGATTGCACTAGAAATTTTTGAATATTTTTAGTTGTTCATGTAGGCTCTCCAGTTTACCCCAGGCCCCACTGTTCCCTTTTGTCCATACCGTGCCTACTTCACGCAGTGTCATTCCTTTCCAGCCCCTGAGGACATTCAGCTTGTGACTCCTGATCAAGCCCAACCCTTGAACTTTACAGAAAGAAGTGACTTACCCAAGGCCACACAGTTAGGTATTATCATGACTGGGGCCAGAATCAAGTTTTTCTGACTTCCAGGAAAAGTGCAAATGGAACGCTAGCAGTGATGGTTAATTTTCCCTTCAACTTTATTGAGCTATAATTGACATATAACACTGTGTTAGTTTAAGGTACAATGTGATGATTTTATACACCTGTATATTGTGAAATGATTACCACAATAAGTTAGTTAACACGTTGTGATGGTTAATTTTATGTGTCAACTTGACTGAGCTAAGGGATGCCCAGATTACTGGGAAAAATTATTTCTGGGTGCGTCTGGGAGGATGTTTTTGGAAGAGATTAGCATTTAGTGGACTGAGTAAAGAGATTGGCCCTCACCAAAGTGGACGGGCACCGTCCAATCCATTGAGGGCCCGAATGGAACAAAAAGATGAAGGAAGGGCGCTTCTCTCTCTCTCCTTGAGCTGGGACATCCATATTTCCTGGTCTCGGACATCAGAGCTCCTGGTGCTTGGGCCTTCAGACTCGGACCGAATCATACAAACCACCGGCTCTCCTGGTTCTAAGTGGTGTGGGAAGCTGCTGGAGGATTTTGAACAGATGAGTGAACTCATCACCTTTTTGATTGAAAAGGGTCACTCTGGCTGGTGTGGAGACTGAAGAGGAGAAGCTATAGGGAGGCAAGGGACCAGCCAGGAGGCTGCTGCCACGGTCCAGGTGAGAGACCACAGCGGCTTTGATGACAGCAGCAGCCACAGAGGTGGTGAGGCTGGTGTTGCCTACTTAGCTTCCTCTTGGAGCTTCACAATGCACATCAGCACACAAAGCTCCTGGAAGCTCCAAGTGACAACAACAAGAACAAACCCTGCTGTTTGGCATAACCCAGCATTTCCCAAATCATGACAGCCCCCCCCCCCCTCCGCCCATTATTGCTATTGATATTCTGCACATCGAATTTCTGGAAAACATAATTTGGAAAACTACTCCTCGCTCTGCTCCATGCAATTTCAAATAATAAGGTCACCAGGGGAAAGTGGGAGTTGAAAGTTCTCCTGTGATGCGTCTTCACCAAGCCATCATCTCATCTACCCGTAGGTATAAATTAGGGCCGTTTGCTACATGCAGTGGGTCCTGCTTTATCAACTCAGTATACTCTGCAGATGACACAATCCCTTCCCTGCAATCTCTCTGGGGAGAAGGATGCAAAGAATCCGCGAATGGTTCAGTGTACACCAGTTTTATTGTATCGAGGGGATGGAGGTGAGGTGATGGTTTACAAATGTTCCATTCACCATTGGTTAATTTGGGCCCCGGTGGTCTTTCCTCTGGCTGTGCCCCTTGTCCCATGCCTCCGTCATCCTAGGCTGCAGCTGAATAAAAGGGCAGCAATATCTAGAGAAGCCTCGCAAGGCAGACCTACCCATTCCCCTTCCTCAAATGTTGGCTCATATGTTACCCTCTGGGAAACCCTAAGTGGACCCCTAAGATGGGTGGTCGTTTTCTGGCGTCTGAGAAGGTCTCTCAATTGCAGCGTTGCACTGGGCAGTATTAGCTCTAAAGCTCTGGCTTTAGAGCTTTGGGGCCAATAAAGCTGGAGCAGGGCAGCTCTTGGGGCCCTAAGACATGTGGAGACTTATTTCTGACACAGATTAAGACAGAGGGCAACTTGAGGTTTGCCAGAGGGTACTTTACGAGCCAACGCTTTGGGAGAACTGGTATGGAGTCTTTTCTGGTGTCTCTGCAATGACGTCACCTGGCTGGCTACCTGCCTTTCACGAGTGGCCTTAGGGCCATGTCTACACGTTCATGGACATTGACAACCTGAGTCCCACAATGCACCCTGAAAGCAAACCCAGTGCCTGGTTCTTCCACTTGGCTGGTGTCATTGGCAGAAATTTCACCTTCCTTGTCTGTGAAGAGACGAGGCTGTCTCCAGGCCTCCCACGCCCACGTGCTACACTTCAGTATTGACTGTCACCATCTTGTGTGTCCAGCTCATTTGAATCTCCACCCATTCCCAGCAGTGGGCATTCTGGGGATGATGAATCGTGGCCTCTTGTCATCTGGTCGTCTCCCCCTGATCAACGACCGGGGGCTCCTAGTGGGAGCCATGCGAGTCAGCCATCCATCACAGCAGCCTGTCAACAGAACGCCACGGCGGGTGATATGTTACCGCCATTCCTCACAAGGTGCTTGGCACCGTCAGGAGCTGCACGCCGCACACGGCTGGTGTTTGGTTACACCCCATTTTGTGTGTGTGGGTGTGTGCGCACGCTTGTGTATTTTCCACTCCTCTTCATTCAAGGCTTAGACAAAGATGCAGAGGCACTCGGGGAAAACCCACACCCCAGAACCAGAATTACAGAATCCTAAATGTGTGTAAGTGGGAGAAATCTCAGAAACTCGAAAGCTCTCTACACTGTGATGAATGAAACCAATCCACATGGCAAATACTTTTGATTGATAAATGACCTACATGAGTTTTTGGGACCAAGAGCAGCAAAATATATATTGCAGCAATTCCCAAGCAACGCCCTATAACAAATACCTATTGTTTGTGGCATCGATAAAGTAGTAATTCTGTGACCTCCCACCCCAGGCTCAGGGTGTGTGTCCTCAGCTAGCCTCTTGTAAGCAGCAGCTGCTTCCCATGGAAGCCTGAGCATCTTCAGGTGCCAGGGGACCTGGGGGTGTCCAACCTGGGATGGGTGAATCCCTTCCCTCTACGAGGGCTCTCCCCTGCTGCTTCATGACTCTCTACAGGAAAGAGCCAGAATCTTCCCACCTGCATAAAACCCTGGGCAGGGGAAGTAGAATTGAGGGAGATGGTAGTACCCCCCTGGGCACACATAGTGTTACCAGACCTACCCAATTAAACTAAAACCCGAGGAAAGTGGACCCTGGGGCTGAGTGAGGTGCTCACACACATACACTGGATGTAACTCAGATGCTGAGGGCCTAAGCGTTTCAGATCACAGATATGCGCACGTGAGGGCCTGTCCTGTCAAACATTAAAGTCTAACTTCTCAGATAGTTAGAGAGGTGAGATCAGATTCCAGGTGAGCATTTCTCAGAGTTAGAGGCTGGGATTCCCACTGCGAGATGGGAGCCGTTCAGAGCGTGGGCGGAATGGAAGAGCTGCTGCCACTGCCCCACGCCCCCCGGGGCTGTGTGTGCCGGCAGGGGCTGTGTGTGCCCCCCGGGGCTGTATGTGCCAGCAGGGGCTGTGCAGAAGGGGGCCAGCTGAGTGGTGGGGCAGTTCCTCCTCAATGCACGCGTGCCTGCAGATGGCACGGATGTGCCTGGGACGTCTTAACTCCCACTCCCCTCTCCCATGTGAGACCCCCAGCGAGTGGGGTTCTAGAGCCTGCGGATGCGCTTGGTGTGGCTAACAGCAGCCGTCCACTTCCTCTGGTTCTCGGGGAAGATCCTTTGTTCTGTCCCACAGTGGGGGTGGGGCTGCGCTGCATTTCGTGGGAGACGAGCTATTGGTGTTGAATATGGTGCTGCTGTAAGGAGTTTTAGAGGGTCCTTTGGCAATTGGTGATTTTCATATACTGTGCTGGTTTTGGGAACCAGCTCTGATAAGCTGTGTCTCTTCTGTTATTCAAGTCCCAATCCCTGCCCACTGGGGTCCAAAGACGGCTGACGACTCGCTTTCCACGTGTCTGTGCAGGTGTACTCATGGCTCTGCAGGCCTTGTTCTCGGTGTGGGGTAGGAGGCCGGGGTGGAGGGGGGCCGTGTGAGAAGCTGGGCCAGCTCTCCCTGCCCTGGCCAGGCACCTGGATCCTCTCCTTACAGTGACAGGTGAGGAGTCCCCGTGCGTCCCCAGGGAGAGGGGACAAGGCAGCTTCATTTAGGGAGAGAGAAAATGACGGAATCAGTGTTTTCCTGAGAGCAGGTTTTGCTGGAAGAAAGTGGGCAGGGGGAGACCATGAGGGCACTGAACACCCCACAGAGGAGCAAGGTGGGTGCTAGCAACTGGCTGTGCCCGTCAAATTCATGTGTTGAAACTTAACCCCCAAGGTTGTGGTGTTTGCAGGTGGGGCCTTTGGGAGATGCTGAGGTCACGGGGGTGGAGCCCTCAGGAACGGGATTAGTGTCCTTATGAAAGAGACCCCACAGAGCAAACCTGCCCCTCTGCCCTGTGAGGACACAGTGAGAAGACGGCCGCCCACGAACCAGGAAGCTGCCCTCACCAGACACCCAATCTGCTGGCGCCTCGATCTTGGACTTCCAGCCTCCAGCACTGTGGGGAGTAACTTTCTGTTGTTTATAAGCCACTCAGTCTGTGGTATTCTGTTATAACAGCCCGAGTGGACTAAGATGGGCGGCATGGGAGGGGAAGGATCAGCGAGGAGGACACCAAAGCCACGGGCTGGAGACATGGGAGGCGGGCGTCTCTGGGATCTGAGTGGGCCCGTTGCAGCTCTGCACACACACAGCAGACGCTTCATAAATACTTCCCATTTGCCTGGGTAAGCTCATTGCTTTCTAGCCCCCCTTGAAAAAACCCTGTGAAGTGTAACGACACGAGCGAACGAGGGGAGAAGCTGGAGCCTCTGACAGGGAAAGGGCTGGGGAGATTAACTGGGATAGCGACAGTGGATGGAGATGCAAAGTGCAGGCAGAGCAGATGAGCGCATGTTGATAGAGGAGGAATAAAAATAAAATACAGGAATGGATGTAATTTCAGCGGAACAGGAAGCTTTATGAGGAGTTATTGCCCGGAGCCAAAGAATCAGAGGCAGGCAGTGGAAAAAACAGCCGCCAGCGAAGCTGCAGGAGAGCAGTTTGTGATTTTGAGAGGGTCGGGCAGAGGAGCCACGTCTTCAGTGTCGGAAGGGGGCAGCTTTCTCCTTCCGAGCTCAGTGACCTTAAGACTCCCAACCAGATCGTAAGCAATTCAAGGATGGGGTCACGTCTCTTTTTAACATTTCTTGTATCGCCTCTTGCCCCAAAATCATTCTCTCCTGCAGCCCCCATAGTTGATGGTTTTCCCATAATTGTCACAAATCCAGAATACGGAGGGCCAGTGGACTGGTGTCTCTTCAGCTGGGAGATTGGCCCCTGATCCTTCTGGGGCTCACTTTCAGAGCACCTGTGTCCAGCCAGCATCGTCTGCTCGATGGTCTGAGTGCCTACAAGTGCTGGCCAGGAGAACAAATGGCTGGAGGTCAGACGAGGAGCACCGAGACCCAGTCGCACCCAGGACCCTTGTCAGGACGACTCAGGCGAGGGGAAGAAAGGATGAGACATCACTGCTGGCAAGCACGGGGACGGTCAGGGCCGGGGCCGCAGGGCCAGCTGGCCTTCCATGGTGACATTCATTGGGATGAGGGGAAAATGCCAGAGCAGCTCGTCATTGGCATAGTTTCGAACCCCCCTCCCAGGCTTCTTTCTTTGTATCTATAGCATTTAAATTGTGAGGAGACTCGGAGCTAAGGGTAGCGCTTAATCTTAATAGATTTCCTAGGCCTAGGTTTTCTGGTAAAATTATTTTACTCTTCCATCTTCTTTGAGTAGATTTTGTCATTTTACCCTCATTTTAATGCTTTTCATTGTGTTCTTGTCTTTCGGTAAAAGGCATCTCAAATTTTTTGGGTGTAGGTACTACTTCACGGACACTCTGATCTAGCCAAATCATTCCTTCGTTGCCTGAAGGATGCCTTTCTGTCTTCGCCTTGTCTGAACCACTCTCCCCTTTCTTCTCTTGGCTTAAAGCCTTCCCATTTTTCTCACATTCTTCACCCTGCATGAAGTCCTCCCCTTCTACAGTGGACCCGAGTGACCGGTCCTGCCTCTGACAACTGGTGCTCTTACTCTCTGACCTGCTCACTTGATCCACAGACACACGCAGCTCTGTCACAGATTTGGCTTCTTGCACTAGTAACAGGCTTTGCTACTGTTTTCAACTTGTCGTAAGCGCATGCGTGTCTGAGCTAAGTTATAAGTTCCTGGAGGAACATCATCTTTTCGAAGGAGGTGTATGTAAATGTGTAAATATCGAGACTCGTTGTTCAGGCTAATTGGGGTAAAGCCAGAAGGAATCCGTGCAGTCTGAGTTACAGCATTCATTGACACAGGTGTCTCACCTTCACGTTTACACAAAACACGAGTGAGATTAGCAAAATATCATGTATTCACCATGCAAACTCCAAGGCTCTGTTTTAATGAATGAATGGGTCATTAATGATGATTTTTGTTTGATTTTGGCTTATTGTATATTAACCAGTCCTTTTGTGTATTCGAAAATAGTTTGTTCTATTAAATTAGGTTAAATGTGCATCCTGCAATCTTGCTCACGCTATTTCTTGGCAAATTTCTTTCTTTTATATTTTTTATACTAATAACTTTCAGAACACTCAGAGCTAAGTTTTATATTTGATTTAAAAATTAATTTAGTATTTTAGCAGCGCAGGCTAAGGTCAGTGGACACAAATTCCAAATGAGTAGGGTCTGAGAAATGAGATCTTAATTTTCTAGCTCTGGCTCTAGGAAAAGGAGCCCAGGATATGTGGCTTCAGGTTGTGTGCTGCCAATGCTGAGCTGGGTGGCTTCCTGCTCCTGAGCAGGTCTGATGAGCACTAAGCTTCCTTCCGGGTCTATGAGTTTAAGCGGGAAGGGGTCAAAAGTGACCTTCCAGGAAGCAGGAACGCAAAAGTGGCACCTCCCGATTGCATCAGCCCCATTTAAGGCTGATCGCAGGGTTTTTCTGCCCAAGTGGAGATCCTCATTTTGGGTGTCATAACTGTGGCCCACCAAGGAAAAACAGCATTAGTGGTCTTAGTGAAGTACCTTTATCTTGTTCTCCCTGGTCTGTTCCAATGCGCTGGAGGAAAAACAAAAGTTGCTGAAGCTAGCGTGTGGTTGAAAGGCAATAATGAGCGCCTGTTGGAAACACTTCGTGTACACACAGCCCAGGTGACTCCTGTGGAAGCAGGGTGGGGAGGGCCATTATCTGACAAAGTAACACATGGGCCAAATTATTTCCCAACTGCCTTCTGAACGGTAGGAGCTGTGGTTGCCTGCCCTCCTCCTAAAGGCTCTTCTGTGGTTGTAATGAAGTAGAAGCCATTAAACAATAGATACGAATCACTGGCTCTTCGGGAGCTCCTGGGGTATTGATTTGAGTGCTACAAGAATAAATTGTCATCCTCTTTGACTTATCCGGGATTATATTTCACCACTAATTGAAGTTCACCTGGGGAGAGTTCCCTTGAATAAAAAGAGCTCTTGGACTCTGGCAGATTCTAGAAACAACTGCTTTGCTGAAGGAGAGTGTGGACCTCTTGCAGCTGAAGCTCTCTGGCCCTACGAGACAGTTGCACATTGCGTGTCGTAAGCAATGCTGTCGAAATCGCACATTATTTAGAATTATTATTTAGAATTCCCAAAATCCATGTGATCTAACAAAATGGACACAGTGTCCGTACAGCAAATTCTTTGCTCATTATTGCTCGAGGTTGACTTCACTGTTGATAGAAAGCCATACCGCTGGATATTTTTTTGTTTGTGGTGTTACAATCATATCTAAACGGCAAATACAATAAAGTCAGCTATAATTTGTGTTGACCATAGGCTGTCTCATTATTTGGAGCAAAGATTGCTTCGAAGAGCTGGGCTGAGATGGTGCTGCCCTCAGTTTTGTAATCTCAGTGATGGCGCCTTGATGAATTTCAATACCATTTGGTTTAAATGCAAATGTTAAATAATTGCTTTGCTGCGGGCGGCAGTCGAGCAGGCTGAGAATATCTTACTATTAAGCACATGGGTAAGACGGATGTTTTAAAGGAAAAGTCTGACATGTTATCAATTATTTCGTGTAGAAGAATTAGCAGAAAAAAATGCTTGTTAGAGCAATTTCCTCTTCTGCAATCCCACACTAAAGAGGCCATTGTTCATTTGACTTGCAAAGCATCGTGACCTCTCATATGGATGGTGCTAACAGTGGTCTTACATTTAATACAGTTTCTTAGGCAAATTATTACTCCTAGGCTCGGTATGTGTTAGCTGATGAGCAAAGACCTTACCGTATGTGGTGTGTGAGTGTGTGTGTGTGTGTGTCTTCTTTTTCTCCCTCACACTACGTCATTTTCTAGGCAAATTTAATTTCTATTTTCCTGATGTGTCTTTAACCACAGGCTACCTATTCACACAGACAAGGGGGTGAGGCCCTCCGCGCCTGCCCCATTGAGGTCGTCCCTCTGGTTGGTGGGGTTGTGCCAAACCACTCCTAAGGGAGGCAGTGGCAGAACCTTGCACTAGCAAGACTCAGTACGGGAGAAGATGCAGCACCTCTCCATCCTGTGCCTGTTCCGTTTCTGTTGCCCTGTCTCCTGGCCCTCCCTGCATCTCTCCAGCCTCCTGTTTGCTCTGCTGCGTTCGGCTTCAGCACGTTGTTTCGCCTGTCCTTGCCATGTACAGGACTGCAAATTTGATCAATATCTGTTGCATCAGACACACCTTTGCAGCACCTCTCATCCCCAGGCCTGGCCTCTGAGTCCAGGCACAGCTACGGCAAACGGCTGTGGCGAGCAGGTTTTCCTGCTTCCCTCGGGCCGTGCCTCACCTGCAGCATCAGCTGTGCCCTGGCCTCCTGCCCTGGCGATCCTCTCCCATCCTGGTGCAGGAGGAGCTCACATCTGTGCAAATGGGAGAGGAGAGCTGACGTCCACGGGCACGCTTAGTCAATGGAAAGTGGGAGCCTATGGATGAACGCTTCTTCCTTTCACCCCTCAGGTGGACAGCTCCGTGACGCATTCCGAGCTGCTCCGCTGGCAGGATGGAGCACCAGCCAGCCATAGATGGCTGGTTGACTCTAGAACACACCCTGGTGTTGGCCTGCCTTCTTTTCCCTGGCTCTTCACTCCTGCATCCTGGATCACTTCCTGAATAAACTAACTGCATGCAAGTTTTCATCTTGGGCTCTGCTTTTGAGGGAACTCTGGCTAAGACACTTGGAAAACCAGAGGCTGGGGATACTGATTTTTGAAAAAAATTACCATGTTGATCAATGTGTTTTTGGCCAAATTGCTTTCTTCCTGGCCATTTACATACACATGCAGACATACACTCACGGCCACACACACACGTACGTATACATACTCACACCCAAGTCCACCTATACACACACACATAGCTCCCATGTGCACACATGCACACACACCTATGTACATGTATGGCCATGCCCACCTGTGCACATGCGTGCCCACATCCATGCCCAAGTGCACGTACACGCACGCACACACACACACACACACACACACACACTCCGTACACTCTCTCTGGTCCTCTGGCTCCTCACTTACTCCCCTCCTCAGCCATGCTGTGCTCAGACTCTTCCGGAGCATTTGGATCCCTCTGACTTGGTCTTGGGACTCTCTTGAGCTGCCCCCACGGAGCCCTGGTGAGGTGTCCTGACGCTCTGACCCTCATTCCTGCTGTGGGGAGCAGAGCATGGGTGTCTGGCAGTAAAAGAGGAAGGGCCAAAGCTGGGCTGGACCGTCCTGGAGAGCTTGGCTCTGGGGAGCGCTGGAGTGTGCTGTGCGCGTCGCTGACACGAGTGTGTGCGGGTGTGTGCGGGCCGACACAGGCTTCAGTGTCAGCTGTTATTATGATTATCGACTCATCTGGTGCCTCTCTACTTTCTGTCTGGATGCTTTCAACTGCTCCTGCTCTTTTGCCTTTCACAGTCGTGTTTCCTTCTTTTACTTGCAGATCATCCATTTCGGGAGGTGGAGGGTGGGTCAATCTTAGAAAAGAGACCAGAACCGACTGTGAGTGGATAAGGTATTGGGAGGTTTCTGGGTACAGTGGAACTTGAGGTGGGTCTTGGAACATCAGGTAAAATAAACAGGGGCAGAGCATTGTGGGCTGAGGGTGGGGCATACGATAAACAAAACTACAGAGAAGTGTTCATGGGAAGTGATGAGAAGAGGAAAAAAACCAGTTGCTTAAATTCAGAGCAGAATGAAAAATATTAGTAGAAATCGCAACTGGCAAGTGCCAGGAAGGAAGGCCTCGTATCTTCTTGGGCATTTGCCTGTAAACCTTATGAGGGTGTGCCCGAGATGATGCAAATCTGGATATACTGCAATCGGCAGTCACTCTCATCCTCTGCTCAGCCCCCTTCTCGAGGGTCGGGGGGCTGACTGAAGTGCTTGTGGTCTGGGAGTGTGGGAAAGAGAGGGTGCAGGGGTGATGCAGACGACTAAACTTCCGAAGACTTTCTTCCTTCCTTCCTTCCTCCCTCCCTCCCTCCCTTCCTTTCTTTCTTTCCCCCAAAGCCCCAGTAGATAGTTGCATGTCATAGTTGCACATCCCTCCAGTCGCTGTACGTGGGACGCGGCCTCAGCATGGCCGGAGAAGCGGTGGGTCGGTGCTCACCGGGGATCCGAACCCTGGCCGCGAGCATCCGAGAGCGGGCACTTAACCACTAAGCCACGGGGCCGGCCTCAGCCCCTGACTTCCTTTCCTGAGAGAGTTTGCTTAGAAACTTGTAAATTTTTTCTCTGCCCTTTTGAGATGTAAATCTTTTCAAAGCCTTTGCTGGTTTTACAACCCAGGCTGTCTTTCTCAAGACCCTGGAGCCATCTCTGAAATGCAACCATCCAGGGAGATAGCATCCCCATTCTTGTTTCTGTGTGAGGATGGGAGCCTAACTTCTGTGGGCCCCTAGCTCCAAGTTGTAGCACTACCTCCTGTCAAGAAGGTAGGAGAAGTTTACTTTCCTTTGGGGTAAAGGCAGTTAGCACACAGATGGCCCACGAACTCCCCTTACCCCAGCTTTTTAAAGACCCTCCTGCCCTTTGGTTCAGTGGAGCTGAGGTCAGACCAAGTTCTGGTCTCTCTCCTCTGGTGCAATAGTCTTGAATAAAGTCTTCCTTGCCTGTTTAACTTTGTCTGGTGCAGTTTTTGCTTTGACAGAAAGGTGGGCCACACCTGGGGGAAGACAGCAGATCATTTCATTTTGGGGAGTGGAGGGAAGGAGGGTGAGTCCCTGTGTCCTCATTTTTGTGGCCCATTTTCTATGAATTGGGCAGTGAAAATGGGAAAGTTGTTGGAATTACTGCTGCTGTCCTGGAAGTACCAGCCAGTCACTGGAACCCAAACTGTTCCTATTAATATTTAATCCAAAAAGGATAATGGTCTCTAGATGACACCAAACTGTAGCTGGGACAAAGACCCATTTGGATCTTGCAGCTGCATCTCCATTTCCTGGGAGATTGGTGCTGGTTGTGAAGCCTGCCCAGACATTTCATCATCTGAGCATTGCTGTCATTGGATTTTCTGGACTCCATTGATAGTGAGGTGCTTGAATTTGGCCCTTGCTGACTTTCTCCCTATGTACTGGGTAAGGAAGCTTTCACAGTGTGGCATGGAGGGAACCTGGTTACTGGTGCTGACCAGCCAATCACAGGGCAGTGCTGTGGGAAATTTCACTTAAGACCAAGAATCACTGGATGGTTTGGGCTTTGATCTGGAACTGAAGTCAAAGATTCAACTCAGCAGAGGCACTTAAATGACTTTCCAACAAAATCATTACATTTTTTTCCTCAGTTTTAATGGTCTTTGGTGGTGTCATATATACATTGCCTATTTAAACTAAATCTTTTTCCCTCTGAGTGTAATAGGCTCTTCACATCCTGTTAAATACATACCCTTTTCACTTCAAAAATTATTTCCATTAGGGCTTGAAATTAAGCCTAGGTTTTTTTCTTTTGCCTATCTGCATTACAGGTAAGGTCCGGCACTCCTGCTGAGTGGAGTTCTTTAGTAAACGGGACGCAGAAAGTCCAGACAAGATCACACTGACTCCAAGAATTTGGTGCTTTTTCATTTTCTCATTTGTGTGTGTCATTGTGTACAGTTGTATGCGTTTTTTCCCATGTACAGATTGGTGTAACCTCCACCAAAATCAATATTCCGTCAATACAGAGGAGACCTCTTGTGGGACCATCTTATATGCACCCCTCTACACACACTACCCATCCCTGTGCCCAGGCCACCACTAATCCATTCATTATCTTTACACTTTTGTCATTTGGAGAATGTTATATAAATAGAATCATACAGTATGGAACCTAGTGAGATTGACTTGTTTCACCGAGCCCTTGAGATCCATCCAGGCTGGTGTGTAATCAAGTTTGCTCCTGTTTATTGTTGGGTGGTATTCCATTGTATGGATGATCCAGAGTTTATTTGACCATTCACCCATTGAAAGACATTTCACTTTTTTGCTGTTATGAATAAAACTGCTGTGAACATGTGTGTACATGTTTTTAGTTTGTTTGTGAATACGTTTTCATTTCTCTGGGATAAATGCCCAAAAGTGTGATTATTGGGTTATATGGTAAGTGCATGTTTAGTTTTATAAGAAATGACCCAACTATTTTCCAGAGTGGCTGCAAGTTTCACATTCCCACCAGCCATGTAGTGGACACCCAGTGTCTCTGCATCCTCACCACATTGGGATGAGAGTGGATTTTCTGCCTCCATGGGATAGAAAAAGAATTCCCTCCCCACCCAAAATTTCTAGAGATGGGGACTAGAGAGAAAGGGATAGAAAGCTGATCTGCAAACATGGTTAAAAAAATTCAAACAATATTGAAATAAGTATTCTTTGTACATATACTTCTTTGCTGTTTTATTTAATCATGGTGGTGGTGGTGGGGAGGTTGTCTGTAAGACTTCTGAGTGAGCACTACTTCTTACCTTCTCTGCACACTACTCCCCTCTGTGGGTTGGGCCCTGCCAAAGGGCTCACCTTGACCTTGTCAGGGTGATAGAAGAGTGTCAGGGAAGTTATTAGCATCTCCCCTCCTCAAAACTACTACCACGACAAC
Organism: Ceratotherium simum simum; assembly: GCF_057802395.1. Classification (NCBI taxonomy): domain Eukaryota; kingdom Metazoa; phylum Chordata; class Mammalia; order Perissodactyla; family Rhinocerotidae; genus Ceratotherium; species Ceratotherium simum. Next base: position 105,772,087 of record NC_141900.1, read on the forward strand.
TACCACCACTACTACAGTCCCTCCTACAACTGCTGCCAATGCCACTACCACCACTACTACCATTACCACCACCACTACTACCAGTACTACCACTGCCACTATTACCACATCATCATTACCGCCACTGCTACCATTGCCACCACCCCTACTACCAGTACTACCACTATTACCACATCATCATTACCACCACTGCTACCATTGCCACCACCACTACTACCAGTACTACCACTGCCACTATTACCACATCATCATTACCACCACTGCTACCATTGCCACCACCACTACTACCAGTACTACCACTGCCACTATTACCACATCATCATTACCGCCACTGCTACCATTGCCACCACCCCTACTACCAGTACTACCACTATTACCACATCATCATTACCACCACTGCTACCATTGCCACCACCACTACTACCAGTACTACCACTGCCACTATTACCACATCATCATTACCACCACTGCTACCATTGCCACCACCACTACTACCAGTACTACCACTGCCACTATTACCACATCATCATTACCACCACTGCTACCATTGCCACCACCACTACTACCAGTACTGCCACTATTACCACATCATCATTACCACCACTGCTACCATTACCACCACCACTACTACCAGTACTCCCCCTGCCACTATTACCACATCATCATTACCACCACTGCTACCATTGCCACCACCACTACTACCAGTACTACCACTGCCACTATTACCACATCATCATTACCACCACTACTACCATTACCACCACCACTACTACCAGTACTACCACTATTACCACATCATCATTACCACCACTGCTACCAGTACTACCACTGCCACTATTACCACATCATCATTACCACCACTGCTACCATTGCCACCACCACTGCTACCAGTACTACCACTGCCACTATTACCACATCATCATTACCACCACTGCTACCATTGCCACCACCACTGCTACCAGTACTACCACTATTACCACATCATCATTACTACCACTGCTACCATTGCCACCACCACTACTACCAGTACTACCACTGCCACTATTACCACATCATCATTACCACCACTGCTACCATTGCCACCACCACTACTACCAGTACTACCACTGCCACTATTACCACATCATCATTACCACCACTGCTACCATTGCCACCACCACTACTACCAGTACTACCACTGCCACTATTATCACATCATCATTACCACCACTACTACCATTACCACCACCACCACCATTACTTCTACCACTACTACTCTTACTACCTCCACTATTACTATTGCCAACTACCACTACTGGCATCACTATCATGACTACCACCACCACCACCACCACCACTATTCCTCCTGTACCACCATAACCACCACCAGCTTTTACTGTGAGTCAAACACTCTGCTAAACATTTAAGATATATGTTCACATTTACTCCTCAGTGCAACCCCAGGTAAATCACTATTTCCTTGTTGAAGCTGAGGGATCTGAGGTCTCAAGAACTGCTCCTGGACTCAGCAGCACATCGGCCTACTGCTGGCTCCACTCTGACCCTGAAACCCAGGAGCTGACTTCCTGTCTCATTCCCCTGACTGGTTCCTTTCACTTCTGGGTTTGCAAACTCATTTTTCATCCACGTGTTGCCCCTTCCATCACCCAGGGCTGACAGTGCATCTACAGTGCGCAGGCTCCGTGTCAGCCCCCAGCAGGCCCTGGTCTGGAGGGAAAGTCTAGTGGGAGGAACGAGTCCTGACAACACCCACGGAACACGACAAGTAGCCACAAAACATGCATAAGGCCCTCCACCCTGCTCCCGGGGACTGCCTGCCTCGCCTTGTACTGCAGTCTTTTGGGGAAACGGATTTCTCTCGATGACTGACTGAGCTTTCAATTACCGTCAGGATTTCTGAGTCCTTATTGACTTTCTGTCCTTATCTTCGCCATCGGCTTGTCGATTGAACCATCTCCCAGCTCTGGGCCCGGAACATAATGCGTGTTAACAAATGTCATTTCTAAAGAATGAAGCAGGTCTCCTGACCATGTTCCACCTGTTTTTATAGACTCCCTGTACATCTCATCTGGGCTTGGGCTAATGATCCTCAATTCCCGCCTGCCCTTCCCCACTGCCTACTCTTCCCGCCCCAGATGCTCCCCACGTTCCCAGCCCCTTGACTCCCCACATTGTTCTCCTAGATGGACCATCCTCAGAATTTCTGCGTGTGAATGCCAAGAGCAACCAACGCCCGGCCTTGCACGTGTGATCCAGAATCCTCGTTCTGTCCTGTTCTGCACGATGCCCGACCTGGACGTCAGGTCTCTGGAGACCCCTCCGCCATTCTGACTTAGCATGGCTAAGGAAGAGAGTGCTTGTTTGAAATATTTAGATGGAAAAAACCTGCTTTTGTGATGCAGTTAGATTTCACAATATTTTAAGTTATTTTCCTGTAGGTTTTTGTTTGTTTTCTTTTGAACAGATTGAAAAATAATGGGACAAGCGGGGATACTTTTAAGTTTTGCTGCAGTCTGGAGGGAATTAATTTATCCCTTTGTAATTGAAGATTAGATCCAAAGATTATTTTTAGCTGGAGGCTTTCTTAAGCCTTATAGAATTCCCGGCAATCAAACATTTTGAGTGTTTTTTTTTCCTTTCTTGAATTTCTCTTTGTTATTTCCTGACTGGATTGAGGCACAAACAGATGGAGTGTTTTCTAACGGTCTGGCTCCTGCCTGAAAATAATATGCTTTTTTTTCTCTTGTTCTGAATAATAAAAACAAAATCAAAATGTCTTTTATGAGTGGGATAATTTAAATGTCGGATCAGTTGGAGTAAATAACAGAAGTCTCTGAAGTGGTGGGGTAGACAGTGGTTTGGAGCAGACTCTGTGGCCAGGCTGCCTAGGTTTGAGCCTTTGCTACTTATTCGCTGTGTGACTGGGAAAATCATCTAATTTCTCTCTTCTCAGATTTCCTCCTCTATAAAAATGAGGATAATAGTGAGACTTATTTTCTAGGGTTGTTTTGAAGATTAAAAATAATATTTATACCTCACTTAGAACAATGTCCTGGTGCATTGTAAACATAATAATTATTGTTATTGTGAACGTGTTTTTTCTCTTCTGGGAAACAGTACAATTACTTGGAGGAGGAGTCTAATTGCCATTGTAAAAACCCTGATTACGGAAGGCGGGTGGGAGAGCAGCTCGCTCGCTCAAAAACGTAATACTTCTTGATAGTAATCGACGTGCACTGGGAATTTTCTGTGCCATTGAGTCTTTTCTTCTCCCCCCCACGCACAATCTCTCTCATCCTCACACCACCCCAGTGAGATAGGTGCTACCATTATTCTTATTCTGTAGACGAGGAAACTGAGACTAAAAGGGTCTAAGTGAATTTCCCAAGGTGGCAAACATAGTAAACAGCAGAGCTGGGATCAAATCAGATTTGAATGACATCAGAGTGTTTGCTGATAACAACGACCCCTGACTGCCTCCTTTGTGTCATCAACAACAAATGATCTATTGGTGAATTTAGAAATCAAAATAAAAAATAATTCCCCAACTTGACTTGCTCTCCAAATTATGCCCTGTTTTCAGTCTAGTTAGGTTTAATTAAGGAAACTGTAAAGAGGGGACCAAACTTTTTTCATTGGAATCATAAATGGTACAATCTGGGAGAAAATGGTGGCATATTCTTGTAGCATTCATTTGTTCATTTATTCAATAAACGTTGACTCAGACCCACCGAGTGTGAGCTCCGGCCTTGGGTACATGTGTAGGAGCAGGCAGAGGGCAGGAGAACTGTCCGTCCTGTGCTGCCTACTGGGGGACCCGTCACATGTGCAAAAACATGTGCAATAGAGCCAGATTCTAATGACCTTGGGAAATTAGCATTTGGGCCATATCTTTCTCAAGTACCACAACCTAAGCCAAATTTCCCCAGAATTGTGTTCAACATAGCTAGCCAGCTGATTTCCCACTGGGCCTCTAAATACAGAATTTCCTTTCCTTCCAATTTTTAGGGTTGGGAGTGGACAGCATTTTCTGATGGTTGGGTGAGTTCCCTCAAGAACCATTTAAGGCTGCCTGAAGTTACTCATGGTCAACTATTCCACACGGGAACACTCTTCCCCTCTAACAGAAGGCTTAACGCAGACCCCGTGCAGTCCTTAACCTAAGACCGTAGAGAAAGATCCCCTTCTACTTTAATTGTGGGGTTTAAAACAGGCCTTCAGCTTCTGGAAACGCTAAAGCTTTTGGCTAGCTCGCACCACAGGGCGGGAGAAGGATGCTGCCAGGAGGGGCTGACTGAGTTACCAGCTTATCTAGCGGCCTTGAGAAATGCTACCTACTTTGCTCTTAGGTAAGGGCTGGCTGCAACATGTCATATTTCACACAAAACCAGGTCTAGGGTCTCACAATCTAGAGGCTTCATTTAAAAATATTCCATTTAGAGCTCTGTGAGATCTACTATGCTGATGGGTATCGTCAGTCTCTAAGAGGAGGCTCTCACACGCCATTTCCCAAACCCATGGGGAGTTTTCCAGAGACATACAGCCGCCACGATACCCTCCTTGGGGCGCTAGTCACATTACAGTCTGCATGACTGGAGTTCCTGGTCTTGCTCATTTGTCCCTTATTCCTCAGCTCTTTTGGGCTTGTTTTTTATTTTACCCATGTAACATAGCCGTGCATAATAAAAAGTGAAAGATCTGTTCACCTCACTCCTCCAATTCATTCCCGGAATCCATATAGTCAATTCTGCTATAATGTGACATGTGCGTTCCTAAAAATTACCATGCTCTGCAAAATCATGCAGTAAAAGCCACAGGGCTTATATGAAAAATGGGTTAGAGGAATAACACTCAAAAATTTCATCAGTGACACGTTAAAACAAATATCGGCATCTAAGGAAAACAGTAGCTCAGTTGTACACATGTTAAATGGCTAAGAAATACATAAACTCTACAATAAATATGGAGCTTTACCTTGAAAAATTCTGAATTTTGCTTGTGGATATGAGTGTCAGAAAGACTGCAGTTTATGATTTATTGTGAAGTGGTGGAAGGAGGGTTATCTGAAGTTGAAGGAAAGTTCACCAGGTGTGGATGGGTGGAGCTTATAACACGTGTGAACTGAAGTGGCTGATAGATTCCTGAGGGGCATATGTGAATGCACACGTGCATTTATGCCTGTTTTATGTACTCCTACAGTGCTTGGTTAAGCTGGGGGCAGATTTCTGAATTCATTTAGTGTTTCTTGTGGACAAAACTGCAAATAAACAAATACAAAATTCTCATTATGCTCATATTATTCCCTAATATATTAAACACATTGGAACAAATACATGTTTTTAAAAACAAGCATTATATAGCAGAACTGATTGTAGTATGAATATTTCAGGGTATTTCCTAGCAAGTGTTTTCCTTTGCAGGTAACAAATTGATACACTCACACACATACACAAGCGTTCTTCTTCTTCTCCTTAAATAGGACTATACCACACTTCTTATGGGACTTTGTCTCATATTATTTACTTACTTATAGAGCACGGCTGTTTCTTTCTCTGCCGGTCTCTGTAGCTCTGTCTCCATCTTTTCTATGCGGTTTAGTTTTCCAGAGTATGGATGTATCATAATCATTTAACTTTTTCCCTTTTGGTAGTCTCTTAAGTTTTTACCATTTATTTCTTTTCCTATTGTAAGTTGGGATGAAGACTATTCTGTCTTCAATAGAAGTCTTCAATGAAGACTATCCCAGCTTTCGCTCAGGATGTAGAAATTTGGAAAGCACATCACTCTTACCCATTACAACAACAAAAAATTAATTGCTGGACAATCTCCAGATTCACGATATCTCTTGAATTCATTAGAGAGCTGAAGTCTCACAGGGCGACCAACTAACCCAAAACCTAAGGAAAGACAGGAGTGTCTAAGGACGGACGGGACACGGACACTTGCTTACCTTGCACGGTTGCTGCCAGACACCATACGGGCCAGTTAGAAGAAATTAATGTAAATTTCTAAGGAGTCATTAAAACTTAGAGTGGGCTAGCAGGAGAATATAAAAACCCTGGGAGCTGCAGGGGACGTGCTCCCGCTCGTGGACTCTGCTCTACAGCCCCGTGGGGCATTCCCAAGACAGACTGGAGACAGAGAGAATCTTAAGAAGCCTCCCCAACAGCGCACATCTGGAGGAGGAGCAGAGGCTGCAGCATAGGCGTGAAGCCCTACCCGCATCCTCCTGCTCTCGCTCTCCTATGGACCAAGAGCCTCAGCCGTAGAGGGAAAAGCAGGGAACCCCATCACCTCTGGAACACCGCACATGGCTGTGCGATTTGGTGCCTAAATTTGAGTTTGTGCTAATATTAAGCCCAAGTAAGGTCCTAAATTGACAAGATTTAAGTTTTAGAAATTTATATTGAGGTGTAACATATATACAGCAAGGGCACGAATCTTAAGTGGACAAGTTGATGAAGTTTTACATAGTTTTATATGTGTGTAAGCACCACTCTGAGATCAAGATGAAGAATGCTTCCAGAACCCAGAAGGCTCCCAAGTGTCCTCTCCTAAGTCAGTACTGGTCTTTCCTGCCCAGTCTCCCAACCAGAGGGAGGCAGTTTTCTGACTTCCATCTCCATTGATTAGTTTTACCTGTTGCTGTATTTCCTAAAAATTGTATCATAGCGTGTGCAACATTTTTCTGTTGCCATCATTGCTCATCATTATGTCTGTGAGATTCGTCCATCCTGTGCATGAAAAAATTGTTCATTTCTTTCATTGCTATGTACTGTTCCAGTGCATAATTATATCACAATATTTTAAATCCATTCTACTGTTAATAGACAGTTGGATTTTTTCCAGTTTTTGGATATTACAAATACAGCTATGATACATTCTTGGATCTATCTTTTTGGTAGACATATGCTCTGATATTGGGTACATATATATTTACAGTTGTTATTTCCTCTTGATGAATTGACCCCTTTGTCATTAAATAATGACCTTCTTTGTTCTTGTGACAGTTTTTGACTTAAAGTCTATTTTGTCTAAGTAGAGCCACCCCAGCTCTCTTTTGGTTACCATTTGCATAGAATATCTTTTTCCATCCCTTTACTTTCAGCTTATGTGTGTCCTTAATGTTAAAGTGTGCCTAATGTTATAGGCAGCATATGGTTGGATCTCGTTTTTGTTTTTGTTTTTTTAATCTATTCAGCCACTCTATGTCTTTTAATTGGAGAATGTATTTTAATTGGAGAATTAATCCATTTACATTTAAATTAATTATTATAGGTAAGGCCTTATGTATTGCCATTTTGTTAATTGTTTTCTGATTGTTTTGTAGTTCTTTTATTCCTTTCTCTCTCTCTCTTACTGTCTGCCTCTGTGATTTTTTGTGGTGATATGCTGTGATTCCTTTCTCTTTAACTTTTGTGTCTGCTGTTATTGTGATCACCATGAGGTTTACAGATAACATATATACAGAAAACATTATAACAGTTACAGAAGTAAGAAAATGAGCTCATTCTTACCTGCTGAATTTGAGGCACCTGTGGGTCAGGCAGATGGAGATGTCATCTGGAATTTAGGAGAGAGGACTGTGGTACAGATGACGGCCTAAGATTATAATCCTGGCCTTGGAATAACTTGACTATTTAATCCTTTAAATCTTTAACTTTGGAGACTTACAATATTCTTAACAAAAGTAGAGGCAGCCATTGGTTATGAAAACAGATTTCCAGTATGAAAATGATTATTCCCACAGCTGGAGAAATACCAGTATTCTTGACCTCATGACCTTTCAAGATCCCACGATGTTTCAAAATTGGTGTTGGCTTTAACACTCTGTTTCATAACTGGCTTTGTCTGCCAGTTTGTTCTGTGTGGTCCCGTGGTCCTGCTGATTTGCTTTACTTTGAACTGTCTTGGTCTCCAGCTTCCATATTGTTCCATTTACTCTTTCGGGCCGTATAACAAATCACCCCGAAACTTAGTGGCTTAAAAAATGAACAAGTATTTTGCTCATGAATCTGCAATTTGTGCAGTACTTGGTGGGGATAGCTGGTGTTTGCTCTAGTCAGCATCAGCGGGGGTGGATTGAAGACTAGGGGCTGGAGTCTTCTGAAGGCTCCTTCCCTCACTCACTCGCCTAGTTGGCAGTTGATGCTGGATTTTGGCTGAAACCGTGACTGGGACTCTTGCTGGAACACCCTCCATGTGCTCTGGGCTTCCTAAAAATGTGGTGGCTAGGTTCTGAGGGCAAGCAGAGAGAGGGAGAGAGAGAGAGAATTGCCTTTTATAACCTAGCCCTGGAAGGCATACGGCATCACTTCCCTTGGGTTCTCTTGATCGAGGCAGTGACAAAGTCCCTCCCAACTTCAAGGTAACTAGACTTCCCCTCTTGGTGGGGAGTGGCAAGGTTCTGGAAGAGCATGTGGGACCGGAAGTATTGCCGTGGGCTTTTTGGAGGATGCATTCTGCCACACACGTGTTTGTGGTCTGCATCACTCCTGAAGCTGCCCCCAACTCTTCATCTTGCCTCTCCTGGCTCCTGCTGCCCTCTTTCCTTCGTCGTTGCTGACTACAGCTCAGACTCACAGGATGGGCGGGGCATAGTTGTCCTTTGTTACATTCTCATGTCCAAACAAACAAAGTGATCAAAGGTGACAATATCAACTTGACAGCCACTGGAAGGGAATGCCAAAGCCAAGAAAAATGTCTGTAAAGTCTGGGCCTTCCAGATTTTCTTCTCTTGTCAGCAGAAACAGTAAGATTTAGGGACTTGTAGTTTGCAGTGAGATTTAAGATGTTTGGTCACACAAATCAAAAACCACAGGTCTTCTCGGGTTAACCAGGACAAATTTATGATGGAGAAATTATGTTTAAAAAAAAAAGAAAAGATTTTGTGAGATGAGCTAAGATTCCTCCGCCTGCAGGGCAATTTTTCCGTGTGAACTTTTGAATTTCTCATCAAGGTGAAGGGTACTGTTGGTGACCTTGTTTATGACTGAGAAAGCAATCTATTTGCAAAGTGAAGTTCTTCCCAGGAAGTTAGTCTGCTCCTGACTTTTGTGGCAGAGCTGCTTTGATTTATACGCAAGCCAAACTTTCCCAGCAGAAGGGATGATTAAACTGGCCAGCAATTGAAATATGATACAGGGTGATTCTGACTGGGTGGGGCCACACGATTGGGACAGATAATCTCTACCAGGGCCTGGTGACCCTGAGCCAGGTGTTTTGAGAAAATTTATGGGATGAATGGAAAAACAAAGAAACTGATGGAAATGGAAAAAATAAATCCCTATTCTGAAATCAGTGAAAGCCAGAGAATTTGAGGAAAACTTTGAGATAAAAATGAATGCCTTACCAACATTTTTAGAAGCGATTATGCAAAACATGGTAGAAAGCAAGTAGTATATTTGTATAAAAAAATGATCAAGCACTAGCCACAGATGCTCAAAAGTGGTGGTAGTGATTGTAGAAGAGTGGGTAGGTCAGTTAGTTCATTCATCTGGCAAACTTTGATGAGCCTATTAACTTACTAGGCACTGTACAAAGCTCCTGAAAATACAGTCTAAAAGGCAGTTTTCACCCCTTAGGAGCTCATAGTCTTGTAGAGGAGTGTGGTGAGCTGGATAATAGCCCCTAAAGATAGCCTGATCCTGTGACTCTTACCTTGTATGGCTAAAGAGACTTTGCGATTGTGATTAAGTTAAGGATCTTGAGCTGGGGAGATTATCCTGGATTTTCTGGGTGGGCTCTAATCACAGTGTCTTTATGAGAGAGGGGGAGGAAGATTGGCTAGAGAAGAATAAGACAACATGAAGATTGAGGCAAGATGCTATGCTGCTGGCTTTGAAGATGGGGGAAGGGGCCATGAGTCAAAAAATGGAGGGAATGCAGCTCCAGAAGCTGGAAAAGGGAGTGTGGCCCTGCTGACACGTTGGTTTTGGTCCAGTGCAACCCAGTTTAGACTTCTGACCTCCAGAACTGTAAGAGAATAAATTTGTGTTATTTTAAGCCACTAAGTTTGTGGTAATTTGTTACAGCAGCCATAGGAAACTAACACAAGGAGTTAGTCTTAGTAGATATCTATATGATATAATTCTAAGGAATGTCCAGCTGCCTTGCAGAAAATGTTTATCATCTAACTGGTGACAAATAAAAAATTTCCACTGTTGGTTTCTTTGGCTTTAGTTAATAATCAGTAGTCAACAATTAAATACCCATGGAGTTAGTAATTTCAGCTCCTTTGTCAGTGCTCTTGTTAGAAGATTGTAATGATGGTACCGGAAAAGGAGAGGGGAGTTGGAGGAGACTCATTTAAGACAAGTCTCCATTTTGGAATAGGTATGATGTCATGAGATTGTTTTTTTTTTTTTTAAAAAAACTAGATAGATTGAAACTTATAGATCCAAACAAATTTTGTCACCATCACATGTCCATTGGGGATATTGTGTAGTAACTCTAATGGTCCTGCCATTGCTTAGAAATAAAATAGATTTTTTTCCCTTCAGAGCCTTTGAATCACCTCAATGGTGGCAACTCTGCCATCCAATAAAGAATTGGTTTTTGGTGATAATTCCAAATTGTCTCCAAAGTTCAGTGATTAGGTGGGGTATAAAGCTGTCTATTACTATTTTGGGTAGACAAACTGGTTCATGCATGCGAACAGGGCCCTACCCCAGGGCGTGACTCTAATATAAAGTATTGAGTTTCATTTCTGTGTGTGTCTCTGTTTGCATGGGTGATATTTCACTGAATTCAAGTTACCATATTCTGTGAGAAGCTTGTTATTTTCTGTCTCACTAAGAAAGAAGGTAATCTGCCAATTAAACAGTGACACACTGCTTTTCTAGAACTTTTATATTTGTTGAAAGAGATATATTAGCCTTATTTAGACATTTGTTTTTCATTTTTCCTTCTTTGCACGTCTGAAAAAGAAAATCTGAGTAAAATTTGTGGAGATGGTCCTGAGACATCTTTTCAATCAGTCTGACTCTCGTGAGTCATTTTTCGACTCAGGGTCGCTAAGATCCAGGTCTGTCAGCACAGTAGTGTCCTCTGTGCCATGAAGAGCACTGATGAAGGCATGTTCTAGAAGAGTGCTCCACTCTATTCTGTGGGCTCTTCCTCAGGCTTCTCGCACCCACTGTGCACATTTGATGCTGGTGACCCTTCCTCTGGTGGTGACTGATCACTTTGCTGACTGCACGTTTGCTCCTAGCTGCTCTCTTTCCACGCCTTTCTGTGCACCCAATAACGTCTGTTTTAACGCAGAATCATAATATCATCTTTTTTTATGTAGTAATTTTTTTATTAGTAGACTTTTTTTTAAGAGCAGTTTTAGGTTTACAGAAAAGTTGAGCAGAAAGTACAGAGAGGTCCTAACTCCCCCTCCTCCCACATGTCATCTTGAAGACATTCTAACTAGCAGTTAAACTCAACACGTGTAGGATGGACGACGCATGCTACTCAGTGGTAGGAAGGATAGGTGAGCAGTTAAGATGGGGTCTGCCCGTGAACAGGCGATGGCAACTACGTCATGACCATTGCTTGGCTGACAGTGACTGTAGGAAGGGCATGCATTGTACAGAAGCAGATTGTGAGTTGCGTATTGCAGCTATTATTATTTACTATATTATGAATAAATGACAACTTAGAAAGCAAAGGGATTTGCTCAAGGTCAGACACATCCAAGGACGTCTACCCCTGGTCCAGAGTCAGTAGGGCAATCACTCTGATTTTTTTCTTTTCATGGCGATGGGATGCAATGCAGCATGCTATTCTTAACAGTTTTTAAGAAACGGAAACCTGTGCCTACAAATTTAATATAAGAAGACAAGTACTCTTGCTCTTGATGTTGATTCCTGCATGGTTGATGATAACTACTGAGAAAGCATTTATGCATTTAAAAGTTCAGTGGGATAGAAAAGGGTCTTTATATATTCAGTTTAGCATTTTCAGACGGTAATTGACTTTTTAGACAACTGAAGACAATTCTGTTTCCTTCCTTTACTCTCTCCTACTTGCTAATTTATCCTCAAATGTTAACCCCAGTAGGAATGAATTCCAGCTTTTTTAAAGGTCTTTAAAATACTTTCATTTAAAAACCTAATTTGCAAGGACTATTGATTTAATTAGCCTGAGGTCATTTGTTGGATTACTAATGTCTCCGTGCTCCTTTCTGCAAGTAGAGAAGTGGGAATTATGGTGGAAGAAGAGTTTATTAGCTTAGTTCCTGTGAACAGCTCAGCTAAGGTCTCCTGGTGATGTCTACTCTGCTTTTTCAACCGTATTTAACGGCTATGGACCTCAGTTTGCCTGACTCCCACAGAAGGCACAAAAATTACTGGTAAGCGCTGAAATATACGAAGTTGAGAAGAGACGGCATCACAGGATACTCTTTAGCCAGTGAGTTGACCCTTTTGGACTTCCATAGCTAAAATGGAGAAATCACAAAGATATGATTTACGTGGTGGGGGGGGGGCTTCTAGTATTCACTCTCTTATTTCTACTCAAGCATTTATAGAGCATGTATCTGACATGATGGTGGGGATTGGAGAGGCAAAGATGAAAAAGACAGAGTTCCTGCTCTCGGCAGGCTCATCCGTTAGCAGCAGAGGCAGACATAACAACAGACGGCTTTAGTCCAAGGCGGTCCGTTATCCGATAGCGGAGTGGAGAAACAGAGTCGCCACCTAGTGGAGGGCCTACCCCAGTGTGGCTAGATAACTCCATGCCTTAAACTGAGGAAATTTGGTACCGGTGACTGGGAAGAGCTTCTACAGGGCAGGACTTTTGGAGATTCGAGATGGGACTTTGCACAAGACCCAAACCAAGATTCCTCTCCCTCATGAATTCGTCCTTGATACCCTTTTCCTAATTATTAATTTTAAAATTTGGTTCACATGTGTTTTCTTTGTTGCCAGAGATTTCCTTTCCCATCATTTTTATAATTTCCATTTGAAATTATTAAACGTACTGATGCAGAATATTTTCTAGCTGTGAAGCACCATGAGTGTTAGAGGAGTGAAACCGTGGTTACAGAAGAAACTAGAAGGAGGCCTATGGTTGTGCAGGGATGTCCCCCCCTTCCTCAAAACTGAAGACACTTCACAGTTTCATCCCAGGGCCCTTCTGTTTATAGTTTTCCGATTGGGTGGATAGGAAGACAATTTATAGTTGTGCTAATGATGTAAGATTTTAGAGAGTGGAACCTTAATTAATGTGGTAGAAATCCTTATACTCTGGTGAGGTTCTCCATGCTCATACGTATGTGACATATGAGTGGTTCTGCCTATCTGGTTCATTCATTCATTCAAACATTTATTAAACACTAACCGAAAATCACGACTGAAGTCTTTTTCTTGTTCAGTTAACTCTCTGCTGTATTGATAGTGTGATCTCTTTCAACTTTATTCATTTGCGATTTAAACTCTGCTTTGGATTCTTTGACGCCATTGTAGCTGCATCTTATCCTAAATTCTCTGCCTATTTTTCTCAGTCTTGTTCTTACTCTGTCTTTCCCTTAACGTGGATACCGTTACCAATCAAGGGCTCTCTCCACCACTGCGCACAGAAGCCGATCTTGTGTACACGGGTCTTGGAGGGAAGAAAGTTTATTATGCAGTTGATTGGCAGGCAGACAGGAGGACCAGCTCTCAAATCTGTCTCCTTGATCCAGGGTATAAGGTAAGGTTTAAGGGATCAGAGAGGGCAGGCTGGTTTGCCAAAGCGATGGCAGGATGAGTTTCGATTGGCAGATCAAAATTTTCTCTCCTGCCCATACTCCTGGCTGGCTCACTGCCTCTGAAAAAATAGCCTTAACATTCTGTTGTTACGATGAGGTCAGCATGGTAAACAAGTGTAAAGTTGTTGTGTAGATTTGTCATTCCTTTCTCTATTGATAAGAGTTTCTAGAGATTTAGTCGTGCTCTCATTCCTGGCTCAGAGACAAAGGCACCCTTACAAATGGAGATTTCTCTTATAAATGTAAATTTCCCTTACAAATGAGTCACTTCTACCAGGTTTTCAGAGCTTTTCCCTGTGTCTGCTGTTTCTTAAAAATAATCAGCCTAAAATAATTCTTGTGCCAAAGAGCCATATTTTAGGGTGACAAATTCTGTTCCTGGTCCTGTGGTTACAATACCTTTAGTCCTTTTCTCTTCTCACTGATCCTTTCTTTCTCTACACAATTGTGTCCTTCTTCATGATTTCACCTAATATCTTTATGTTGGTGATACACACACATACACACAGACATTGAGAGAGAGAGGGGTGGCAGAGGGGTGGGGGAGAGAGAGAGAGAGATAGAGAGATTCCCAGTCTTAGTCTATTTCCTGATCTCTAAATCTGCATATTACAACCTCTCTTGAATGTTTCAGAAACTCGACATGTCTGGAACTGAGCCCCGTCATCTTCCCCTGCAAAAGGTAGTCTCGATTATGGTACAATTAGAGGTGTTCAAAGTGAAGAAGTACTACTTAATGGATCTGTACCAGTACAGAGGGATGTCCCTAGAAATAATAATGGAGTTCTTCCTTCATCTTGTCTTTTATTGGTAATTTGGGTATAGATATTGATGGCTGGTTGATCAAATATTTTGGGTGAAAAGAAGTTTCTTGGGGGATAGCTAATGTGGTCAATGACAGAATCACGGCCCTAACTGATCTCAATTGGCTTTAATGTTTGACCAATCCTGACAAAGTAAAGTTTAATGTGGACAAATGTAAAGTTTTGTTTCTGTGGGAGATCAAGATTTGGCCACCCTGAAATTTATCTCTTTACCTTGATTGTTTTCTCTGAGGGACATTTGACCTCCCCCACTAACTGCCTAAAGAATTTGACATGGTGGCTCCTTCCTGGAACAGATCTTCTCTCATGATGGCTATAAAGATAATGTAGGATAGAGGTTACAATAGCAAAGGCACCAAGTCTCTTTTATCAAAAAACTCTGTCTCTCCCTGACCACATTATCTATAGAAGACCCCAAAAAGAATTGTCCTCCTGCCCTCTGAAGTCCCAGGCCACTACCCACCCCCAAAACGCTCCTCGCCTTTAGCTGCAATACTTAAGCAAGCAGCTTAGACAGAGGGACGAGTTGCTCATTTCTGAGTTTCTCCCATGTATACATGTTATTAAACTTGGTATTATTTTCTCCTGCTAACCTGTCTTGTTAATTATTTGGCCAGCCAGAAGAACCTTAAGGGAAAGGGCAGAGGGAGATTCTCCCTCTTCCCCCGACATTTCCATGTCCAAAAAAATCCAACCGTACAAATTGAGAATAGGAGAGATATAACTGAATCAACAAGATGTGAAAAATATGTAGTTTTTGCATTTAGTTGACTATAAGTTCAACATGAGTTGGCAGAGCGATGTGTCTGCCTTTAGAGCTAATCTGTTCTAGGATTGCATCCCATCTATCACTTACAAGGAAAACTGATGCAACAGATTATTATCAGGAAGAGGGGCTTTGACAACACGTCCTATGAGGCCCAGGTAAAAGAAGAGAGGTTATTGAATTTCTCAGAAAAACTTTCTTGAACTAAGAAGAATGAGAGAAGCAATACCCTCTTATTAACTAACATGTCTGGGAATAGGGTGGGTAAACATCTGGGGCCCCAGGAGGTAGGGGAGATGAGAAGGTGCCAGTGCTTAGCCCCATCATTGTTTTGCATAGAGCCTTTTTCATTGGCTAAGAGGCCAGTTGACCCCTGCCAACTATCTCCTGCCATCACCTCTGAGCATCTTACTGATTAAATATAATTGGTTTTTATAACTGATTAAAATATTATATATCCCGAAAGGGAGGAAACACTAAGGTGGGTGACTTAAGCAAAGGAAGGAAGGTAAGAAACTCTCAGTGGAATCAAATCATGATTCTGGGCTGAAGGTCATATAGAACTTGCTTTGTTAGGGAACAGATCTGTGATTTATCTGGTATCATCTCTGACTGCACTTCTTTTCCACCTCCCAGAGTAGATGGATGTAAATCTAATAACTAACTAATGGCTGTGTAAAAATAGCACCACTGTTTGATTTTTATAACAAGCCCATATTTAGACAGGGCCATAGTTATGGTTCCACTTTATAGATGAGGAAACCCAGGAGAGAGTTTAAAACACGTGCCCAAGGCTACTAGTTGGTGACAAATATAGGGCACCTAACCCTCCACTCTGGGGATGAAGCCTATTTTTGTTTGTCAAGATGCAGTACAGTGGGAAGGGGTGGGGAGTATTGAAGAAAATAACCATCAGCTGGGTCTCTGCATCATTAAACTTCTTTCTTATGAGTTGTTTCTCTTAAACTAAGAAGATCAACTTCCTGATCAGGCAGGTACTTTCCAGATGTGCTTAGCAGGACTATACATCTAGGATGGCTCTTCTCAGTTTCTATGTTGATTTGGGCACTTGGACAGCAGTTACTGCCACTGCTCTTCCTGCTCATGGAGAAGTTGGCATTGGTGACTTCATCTTGAAATAGCTGTAGCTGAAACAGCTTAAAGGCGCTTATATTTTCTAAAGCTTCAAGTTGGTAAGTGTATTAATTTCCTACGGCTGCCATGGCAAAGTACCATGAACTGGTTGGCTTAAAACCACAGACATTTAACACACCTAAAAACACACCTAAAGGAACTAGAAAAAGAAGAACAAACAAAGCCCCTAATCAGTAGAAAGAAGGAAATTATAAAAATCAGAGCAAAAATAAATGAAATAAAGACTAAAAAGACAATAGAAAAGATCAACGAAACTAAGAGCTGGTTCTTTGAAAAGATAAACAAAATGGACAAACCTTTAGCTAGACTCAACAAGAAAAAATGAGAGAAGGTTCAGATAATAAAATCAGAAAGGAGAGAGGAGAAATTACAATGGACACCCCAAAAAGATGAAGGATCATAAGAGAATACTATGAAAAGCTATATGCCAACAAATTGGATAATCTAGAAGAAATGGATAAATTCTTAGAATCATACAACCTTCCAAAATTGAATCAAGAAGACATAGAGAATCTGAATAGACCAATCACTAGTAAGGAGATCAAAACGGTAATCAGAAACCTCCAAAAAATAAAAGTCCAGAACCAGATGGCTTCTCTCATGAATTCTACCAAATATTCAAAGAAGATTTAATACTAATCCTTCTCAAACTCTTCCAAAAAATTTAAGAGGAGAGGATGCCTCCTAATTCATTCTACAAGGCCAACATTACCCTAATACCAAAATCAGTAAGGACAACACAAAAAAAGAAAATTACAGGCCAATATCACTGATGAACATAGATGCAAAAATCCTCAACAAAATGTTAGCAAATCAAATAAAACAATACATTAAAAGGATCATATACAAAGATCAAGTGGAATTTAGCCCAGGAATGCAAGGATGGTTCAACTTCTGAAAATCAATCTGCCACATTAACAAAATGAAGAGTAAAAACCACATGATCATCTCAATAGATGCAGAGAAAGAAGTCAACAAGATCCAACATCCATTTATGATAAAAACTCTGAATAAAATGGGTATAGAAGCAAAGTACCTCAACATAATAAAGGCCGTATATGACAAACCCACAGCTAACATCGTAGTCAATGGTGAAAAAGTGAAAGCTATCCCTGTAAGAACAGGAACAAGACAAGGATGCCCAATTTTGCCATTCTTATTTAACATAGTATTGGAAGTCTGCCAGAGCAATCAGCAATAAAAAGAAATAAAAGAGATCCAAATTGGAAAGGGACAAGTAAAACTGTCACTATTTGCAGATGACACAATTTTATGTATAGAAAACCCTAAAGAATCTACCAAAAAAACTATTAAAAATAATAAATGAATATAGTAGAGTTGCAAGATACAAAATCGACATACAAAAATCAGTTGCATTTCTATACACTAACAACAAACTAGCAGAAAGAGAAATCAAGAATACAATCCCATTTACAATAGCAACTAAAAGAATAAAGTACCTAGGAATAAAGTTAACCAAAGAGGTGAAAGACTGGAACACTGAAAATTATAAAATGTTGTTAAAAGAAATTGAAAGGGCCAGCCCCATGAAAGAGTGGTTAAGTTCAGCGCTTTCCACTTTGGCAGCCTGGGTTCGTGGGTTTAGATCCCAGGTGCAGACCCACACCACTCATCAGCCATGCTGAGGCGGTGACCCACATACAAAATAGAGGAAGATTGGCTCAGATATTAGCTCAGGGCTAGTCTTCCTCAAGCAAAGAAAGAGGGAGATTGGCAACAGATGTTAGCTCAGGGCGAATCTTCCTCACCAAAAAGAAAAAAAAAGAGAAATTGAAGAAGATACAAAGAAATGGGAAAATATCGCATGCTCATGGATTGGAAGACTTAACATAGTTAAAATGTCTATACTTCCTAAAGCAAGCTACAGGTTCAGTGCAATCCCTATCAAAGTCCCAATGACATTTCTCATGGAAATAGAACAAAGAATCCTAAAATTTATATGGAACAACAAAAGACCCCAAAGAGCCAAAGCAATCCTGAGAGAAAAGAACAAAGTTGGAGGCATCACAATCCCTGATTTCAAAATATTCCACAAAGCTATGGTAATCAAAGCAGCATGGTACTGGTACAAAACCAGACACACAGATCAATGGAACAGAATTGAGAGCCCAGAAATAAACCTACACATCTATGGACAGCTAATTTTCAACAAAGGAGCCAAGAACATACAGTAGAGAGAGGAAATTTCTTCAATAAATAGTGCTGGGAAAACTGGACAGCCACATGCAAAAGAATGAAAGTAGACCGTTATCTTACACCATACACAAAAATTAACTCTAAATGGATTAAAGACTTGAATGTAAGACCTGAAGCCATAAAACTCCTAGACGAAAACATAGGCAGTATGCTCTTTACCATCGATTTTAGTGGTATTTTTTGTATATCATGTCTCCCCAGACGAGGGAAACAAAAGAAAAAAGAAACGAATGGTATTACATCAGACTAAAAAGCTTCTGCAAGGCAAAGGAAACCGTCAATGAAATGAAAAGACAACCTAACAATTGGGAGAAGATATTTGCAAATCATATATCTGGTAAGGAGTTAATATCCAAAATATATAAAGAACTCATACAACTCAACAACAACAACAAAAAAGACAATCTGGTTAAAAAATGGGCAGAGGATCTGAACAAACATTTTTCCAAAGAAAATATACAGATGGCCAACAGCCACATGAAAAGATGTTCAACATCACAATTATTAGGGAAATGCAAATCCAAACTATGAGACATCATCTTATTCTTGTCGGAATGGCTATTATTAAAAAGACAAGAAATAACAAGTGTTGGAGAGGATGTGGAGAAAAGGTAACCCTCATATACTGCTGGTAGGAATGCAAACTGGTGCAGCCACTATGGAGAACAGTATGGAGAGTTCTCAAAAAACTAAAAATAGAACTTTCATGTGATCCAGCTATTCCACATCTGAGTATTTATCCAAAGTAGGTGAAAACACTAATTTGAAAAGGTATTTCCACCCCTATGTTCATTGCAGCATTATTCACAATAGCCCAGACTTGGAAACAACCTATATGCCCATCAATGGACGAAGGGATAAAGATGATGTGGTGTGTGTATATATACAATGGAATACTACTCAGCCATAAAAAAAGATGACATCTTGCAGTTTGTGACAACATGGACGGACCTTGAAGATATTATGCTAAGTGAAATAAGACAAAGTCAAATACTGTATGATTTCACTTACATGTGGAAGATAAAACAACAACAGCAACAAACAAAAGCATGGATACAGGGATTAGATTGGTGATTACCAGAGGGGAAGGAGAGGGAAGAAGTTAAAAGGAGTAAAAGGGCACATGTGTACAGTGATGGATGGTAATTAATCTTTGGGTGGTGATCATGATGAAGTCTACACAGAAATTGAAATATAATGATGTACACCTGAAATTTATATAATGTTATAAACCAATGTGACCTCAATAAAAAAACCAAAAACCAGACATTTATTCTTTCATGGTTCTGGAGGCCAGAAGTCTGAGATCAAGGTGTTGGCAGGGCCATGTTCTCCCTGAAGGCTCTAGGGGAGAACCTTCCTGGCCCCTTCTAGCTTCTGGTGGTGGCCATCCACCCTTGGTGTCCTTGGCTTGCAGCTGCATCACTCCAGTCTCTGCCTCCATTGTCACACAGCCTTTCCCCCTGTGTGTCTCTGTCTCCAAATCTCTCTCCTTCTGAGGTCACCAGTCATTAGATTTAGGGCCCACTCAAATCGAGTATGACCTCGCCTTAATTTGATTACATCTGCAAAGCCCCTTGGCGATCAAGGTAACATATGCGTAGGTTCTGGGGTTAGGATGTGGCATCTTTGGGGCGGGCATTGTTCTGCTTACTACACCATCTAATATCAGAGTAGAGAACTACTAAAGAGCGGCAACATGGTGCCCATCACAGTGCCTTACCCATTGTGGACACCAGATATAGTTTTTTGAGTTGAATTGGTGTTTATATGGATCTGTTGCTCTCAAGTTCCCCTCAGTAGGGTGAAGGTTTGGTAGAAACATGCTGACCTTCCTGCCTGGGAAACAGCTGGGTGCCAGGCCATATGGGTCTGCCCATGTGCTGTGGGGTGGGAGCTGAGATTCCTAATGAAGTAATGATGGAGGGCTTTGGGGAGAAAATCCAAGAATAGTACAAAGCAGAGGGACAGCAGCTAAGGCAGCAATACAGAATAAGCAAGGGCAGGAGGCCAGAGAAGGGCAGAGTCTGGAGAGATTAATAATAACGGTAGTAGGAATAGAGTTCATTATATGAACAATCATTTTGTGCAAGCACTGTGTTAACTGCTGCACATTATCTTATTTAACTCTCACAATAACTTTTCCAGGTAGGTATGTTAATATCCTCACCATACAGATGAGGAAACAGAGGGAGACAGCAATGAAATAACTTGCCAAAGATCAAGAACTAACAAGGGACAGAGTCAGGATTTAAACTGAGGTCAGTTCAACTCCAGAGTCCACAGGTCAAGTCACTTTAACATGGCTCAGTCACATTTCTGATGTCCCTAGTCTTTGTCTATGGTACCTGCACCTTTTCCCATTGGTTGGGCTCCCAGAAAAGGAAGCCTTAGGGGACTGAACCCAAGATGCTGCTTTTATCTGCACTAAATTCTAAAACTGAGCTGAGTACACTCAGATCATTGAGAATAATTTGGTTTGCATCATGACAATCAGTTCTTTTATTATTATTTTTATTGTTATTTTCCATCGGCAAAACGTCTCTCAGTGGTTTTTTTTCAGTTTTATTGAGATACAATTGACATACAGCTCTGTATAAGTTTAAGGTATACCTCATAATGACTGAATGACGTTCTATATTGCAAAATGCTTACCATAATGTTTAGTTAACATCTATCTCCTCACATAGTTCAAACTAAGTTCTTTTTCTTGTAGTGTTATTTATAGCTCTGATAAATTGATGGCTTCTAAATTAAGTTCAGTTTTTGATTTGCATCATAATAATCGGTTCTCTTATTATTATTATTTTTGTTGTTGCTATTTTCCATTGGCAGAACATCTCATAGTGTTATTTGCCGCTCTGATAAATCAATGGCTTCTGAATTAAGTCCAGTCTAGCCTGGCTGTTATGAGCTCTGCTGGAGCTGCCCATTGCATTTTGGTAAGTGCACTCAGCTGGGGTGAGCCCTGTATTAGCATTTTAATTGCTGGCTGATTGCTTTCCTGTTGCAAGACTCAGCCCACAGAGGTATAGCGAGCAAGTTTCAATTAGTTCGTATCCTGTGATTTACTGGGCCTATAAAGAACATCTCCCTGTAGCGCTTGGAAAGTAATACCCTTAATGTACTGAAAGCCATACAGAACATTAAGGAAAAAGAATTGCCTTTACCCAGGTACGGGCATCCAGGGTCCCAAGGAAAATTCCCATTTCAATGATAGTAAATTTTCTTGGGTGGGTTCTCACTGAAACAAAACACAACAAGTGAAAAACCAAGGCTCCTCTAAATTCCAGGCAGGGCGTTACCTCCTGAAGGCTAACCTGGTGATACCACTACTGAGTTTTCCCCCTCACCTGCTGTACTTTATAGGGGGACTGGTTCATCAAAATGACATTTGTCAAGCTCAGCAAATTTATACACCAGGTTTCTAGTTACTTGGGTTATTAGATCTAAGATCTGGCGGTTGGGCACCTTTGGAAATGTTTGCATAGCTTGTCGAAGCACAGATCCTAGGCCCCATCTGCACAGATCTGATTCAGGAGGTCTGGAGGGTGACCCAAGACGTCCTTCACGTTCCCGTCAGCTCGACTCGACTTAGACGGGTCTCTTCCTTACTGTGGGCCCCTGACCTCCTTTCCTTAGAGCACTTACTTAGAAACCGTAATTGTAATTCTTTCTCTGCTTCTTGAGAGGTAAATTTTCTTCCAGCCTCTTGGCAGCTTTACAACCCAGGAAGGTCTTTCTCAAGGACTTGGGAGCCATCCCTTTACACACCAATGTTACCTCAAAAAAAAAAAAAAAAAAAAGTAAATAAAAAAAAGAGGAAAAAGAAAGATAATGCCCCGATCTCTGTGTGTGTGTGGGGGGGTAGGAGCCTAACTTCCTAAGTGCCAATTAGCAAACACAGGTGGCCCAGTCATGTTGGCCAGCCTCCCCACTAACATCCTCCAGGACTTTTCCACCAGCTCACCCCAGGGCTTAAAAACTCTCTTGCTTTTTGTTTCAGCCGAGTTGTGTTAAATCTCTTTCCTCTACTGCAGTAGTCTTGAGTGAAGTCTTCCGTGCTTGTTGAGCTCTGTCCAGTGTAATCCTTCTTTGACAGCTTAGCCTGACGTCTGCGTTTCTAATAAGCTCCCAGGTGGTGGTGATGCTGCTGATCTAGGGACAACATTTTAAATAGCAGGAGTCCAGAGGCAATACAAATGGGAGGAAACGGTGCATGCATCTTGAATTGAGTGAAGGTCTTTGTACACAAGTCCTGCCTCTGTCCTTAGGGCTTGGGTAGAACTGCTCCAGCCACTCCAGTCAAAGAGAGGATGCATCTCCGGGAGGGATGGGCAAGAGGCTGCATCACTTGTGCCATGATTTCACCACTGGTCCATCTTGGAGACAATACAGACCAGTCCATAGGTCACTTGGTGTTGCTAAGGTGTCTCATTGGCTAGATGCCTTCTACGCCAGCTCTTTGAGCCTGGATTTCTTCCTCTTGCTGGGGAGGTTGTAACTGCAGTTACTACCTTAGCAACTAAAGGTCCTTTCTTAATTTTTAAGACTATGGAGAGACCAGTATTCCAGGATGTCCTTTCTACAGGCTACTTAAGTCTCAATGCTTCCTGGCACAACTAGAATAACATCTCCTGGTCTGGATGGGAATAAGCTCTTGCTGATGGCTTGGTCTTAATGTAAACTTTTATTGCTGCCCTCAAAATATCTATTGATGCCCTGAGGACTCTGTCTGCAGGGCTAGTCCATGACTTGGTGTTCATGCTAAACTGAAACGGAAAGGGAAGAGAAGATTCTGCACATTTTGTGCTAAAAAATGTTTAGGTAGGGGCCAGTCCCGTGGCGTAGTGAGGTAAAGTTTGGCACTCTCCACGTCGGTGGCCCAGGTTCGCGGGTTCGGATCCCAGGTGCAGACCTACACCACTCATCAGCCATGCTGTGGCAGTGACCCACACACTAAATAGAGGAGGATTGGCACAGATGTTAGCTCAGGGCTAATCTTCCTCAAGCAAAAAAAGAGGAAGAATGGCAACAGATGTTAGCTCAGGGCCAGTCTTCCTCAGCAAAAAAGAAAAAAGTTTAGGTAAATTAATAAAAAGGAATTGTGCTTAAAATGATATCTATATCAATTTTTTGGGTTCTTCAATTGTGTTTGAAACCACCAGGAGGTTAAGGGCCTGACTAAAACTGGTGATAATGATTTATCTTATAAATTTAGAATTTTCTTCAAATTACAAATAACAATTTTATAATATAGTATTGGTGCTTGTAGACGTTAAATATAGATCCAGCACTGTTTTCACTCTCTCGCTATCCATCATTGGTGGTTTAATTGGAGTTTTCCTATTTCTTAAGGTCTTTCCTTCAAAGAACCTGTTAACTCTTGCTGTAGCCTTGGGATAAGGGGGTTAAGGAGTGGGAATTGGGAGTGGTTTTGTGAAAAAAGAAATCATCCTGTTTGAAGCTCATCCTATCATCTATCTATCTACCTACCTACTTTCTGTCTATCTGTCTGTCTGGATGGAAGTTGTGCACTCAGAGCTTGCTGCAGATTTGTGCATTGATGGGTGTGGTCCAGGGGCCTCTGTGATGAGGCCAATTGTAATATGTGAATAAGTTATTTCTAAATTATTTTGTCATTAATAGTCAGATCTCTGGACATGCATGTTTGTGTTCGTATATGAGTGTCTGAAGAAAACCAACAGTGGTTGAATGAACTAGTCATAAGAGAAACTTATAAACCAGTCATAAAAGAAAAACTATAAATCTTGTAGATGAAAATATAGGAGAAAATTTTTGTTATATTTGGTTAGGCAAAGATTTCTTAAATAGGACACAAAAAACATGAACCATGAAAGAAAAAATTGAATAAAATCTACTGCATGGAAAGGCATAGTTAAGAAAATGAAAAGGCAAATCAAAGACTGGGAGAAAATATTTGTAAACTATATATTTGGCGAGGGCTTTTGTGCGGAATATATAAAGGACTCTTACAATTCAATAATAAAAGTTGGCCCAATAAAGTGGGCAAAAGACTTTTACAGACTCTATATCAAAGAAGACATAGGGATGGCCAATGAGCACATGAAAAGATGTCCAGCATTACTGGTGATCAGGGCATGCAAATTAAAAGTGCAATGACATGTACCATACAGTACATAGAATGGCCAGGATTAAGAGGACTGACAATACTACATGTTGGTGAGCATGTAAAGCGACTGGAACTCTCAGACGTTGCTGGTGGGAATGGGAAATGGTGCAGCCACTTTGGAAAACAGTCTGGCAGTTTCTTTTAAAGTTAAAAACACACTTAACGTATGACCCAGCCATCCCATATGAAAATGTATGTCCACACAAAGACTTGTCTGTGAATGTTCAAGGTAGCTTTATTGAGAACGGCCCAAACTGGGAATAACTCAAATGTTTACCAAGAGCAGAACACACAAACAAATTATAGTATAGCCATACAATGGAATACTCCCCAGCAATAAAAAGCAATGTGCTACTGACCCGCACACAACATGGACTAATCTCAAAAGCTTTAGGGGAAGTAAAAGAAGCCAGACACAAAAAGGATCACATGACTCCATTCATAAGAAATCCCAGGACAGGAAAACTATAGTGACAGAAGGATCAGTGGTTGCCTTCGTCTGGGGGTCGGGAGAGAGGGGATGACAAGGGGATGAAAATGTTTTATGCGTTAATTGTCGTGGTGGTTACATGGCTACATACTTGCCCAAATTAGTAAAACTGAACACTTAAAACGGATGAATTACACTGTATGTAAATAACACCTCAGTAAACCTAGGAAAAAAAGGTGACTTACTAAAGCCTGAATACCAATAAAGACTGTCGAATGAAGCCCAGTGGTTAGGGATCAGGCCTGGGAGCCAGACTGCCTGAGGTCAAATCCCAGCCCCGCACTTTGTGAACGTGTAACTTTGTGTATGTGTGACTTTGTGAATGTGTGACTTTGTGTATGTGCTACTTTGGGCAAGTTACTCACCTCTCTGGGCCTTAGATTCTCAATCTGCAAAATGGAGATAATAGTATCTACCTTCCAGATAGTTAGATAGATAGATAGTTTCCATGAGGATTAAATGGATTAACATATGTCAAATACTTAGATGATGCTTGGCCCCTCTGTGCTATATAAAGTATCACCTCTGTCATTACATCTTGTCGGCTGTCGGCTGTTTTGTGACAATTTAAAGGTGAAGGTCAGCCTCTCTGGGAGATGAGAGGAAGACATCTCCCTGTCCTGTCTTAAAGAAGTCCCGTCTAAAAGCAGATTCCTGGTCTAGAGATGTGGGAGAAGCTGCCTGCAATTTGTGGAGAGAGACATAGACTTTACAGTATGTAGACTAACCTCTCTTCTTATAGAGAAATACTTAGCAGATACCTGGGAGGCAGATAACCAGGGACGCTGGGGTTTATAAAACCTTGACCCTCCTTGATCTAGAGCAGAGTTTCCCAAACAGGGCATCCTTCGAATCACTGTTTCACAGGACCTTTTGGGAAAGGATTTATTGCTCAGAAAAATTTGGAGATCATTAGATTAAATGGAATTTAAAAGGGTTTCTTTATTGCTGGATTCCACAGTCCTTATTTTGCTGATATATGCTGTAAATCTGCAAAAGGCAGATGAGACAGGCAGCATTTTTCCTAGCTTATTTGAGTTAGTAATCTCTCATAGAAAATCTTCCACAGAACATAGGCTGGGAAAAAAATGTGCCCCGGAAACACGTAGATTACCTACATCTACTATCTGCATTTTGTAGTGTCAGCAGGGCTTCTGGGAAGTCAGAAATGCCCTGGTTCTATCAAGATGAAACAATTTACCATGAAACTCAAGGAGAACAGACCTCCCTGGAGAAAAGAATCCACATGGCAAATAATTGTGAGAAGTCTCTTTCTTCTGGTGAAAGGATTTTTCACTCATTTACGAATCACCAAATGGAGCCTTCTGGACCTGAGTAAGGGTATCTATGGGAGTATGGGCGTGGGTGACATCTGAATGAGCATATATTGTTTGTTGGAGTCCTCTGTTGTTTTCAGTTGCTTTCATCTCTAATACTGTCTCTTTTTACATTTTGTGATAATTTCTCCTTGCTTACGAGTCATCTGTACAACTTGACTTTATGGATACCCAAAAGTTTCCTGCCACCAAATGTCTCTTTCATTACCCGAAGCTGTGCTTGAAATGTCTTCCATCAAACTCACGCTTCTTGGGTTAAGTTATCATTTCTAGAGGGCTTGTGGGAAGAGGCACACATATTGGCAGCATTTAACATGGTTAATTTATCAGGTTAGGCCAGGCAACAGGCAGGGTCTCAGGTCGTGCATGATCTCCTCAATGGAAGAGAATGGGAATTGTTGGGTAGGTGAGCCCTGAGCCCTGAGAGCCTGGGGCAGCAGCAGAGCTCCCAGTCCTTGAGGAGGGGGTCAGATACTTCATCATCCATCTCCATGATTCTTGCTAATCTCCAGGGCTCAGGCTCCCCCAGCTCCACTCTGCTGCCATGTCATCCTGTGTACAGAGGTCACTTCTTTATCACTTTCTGCTAGAGATCTACTCTTGGCAAGCCATTCTTAACATTTGGTTCACTGAAGATTCAAAGGTGATGGGGAAGTGACGCCCTCTTCGGCCCTGGCCCCCGCCCCCGGCCCCAGCACTTGTGACCGAGTCTCCCTGCCTCTCTTGAGAAGTGATTCAGCCCACACGATTGACCCTGGCCCTGTCACCTTCTACTTTAAGTTCTTTTCAGGGTTTTTTCCCCCAAGCAAATATAGTTCCTTTCCTAAAAGCATTTCTGGAACCAGCTATTAAAAACATTAATATTTCCTCCAACATATCAGGATCATCCAGAGGACAGAAGCACTTTTAATATCTGCAGTGGGAAGAGACTTGATATTGAGAATTACAGGATTAAACTACCATTAGAAGGCTGAGGAAGTGGAGATCAGAGAAGTTATTTTCAGGAAATCTCCAAGCACAGAGATTGCCAGAAATCTTACCTCCTGTAGCGTTAAAGTGGGAGATTCTTGGGAGGATGCCCAGAGATGCTTGGAGGTGCTGCTAATGATTTCAGTATGGCACCAAGGAGAGCTGGCTTCAAAACTCCACTGTTATTTATCTGGCAATGTACAAGCAAGCAGGAGTAGTGGCTTTCTCTTTATTCTGCCTGCAAATTCTGCCGAAGTGCCCCTCACTGGAGGAATTGAATTGAAATTTGACTGAAAAGGGAGTCTGGGAAACGTAGTTTCTGGGACAGGGGATGACTTAGAAGTGGGGGAGGGTGCTGTGGATCAACAAGCAATATCCAACACACGCACTCATTTATCTATGATGTCAGTAGGTGAAGGAAAGGGTGGGACAATCCAGGCACGTAGAGTGTCCTGGCAAAGGAAGATGTGAGGCTTGTGGGGCCCTTGAATGCCAGCAGACGGGTCCAGGGGAGACTCACATAACTAAGCCACGTGAATAGAAAAGTCACTAGGAAGACGCACTTGGCAGGGCCGCAGGGGGACTGGGGGGCTGGGACACTGGCCAAGGACAGGCTGGTCTTGCCAAGCACCACGCTGATCCCCGACTACTCCCTTCTCCAGGATTTGGATTCTAGATTTGGAATGTTCCCCAGTCACAGTCATGAGGGGGTGACAGTTTGAAGGAAACCATGCCATTGGGTGGGAGCAGTCAGGGGAGTCGTAAAGCCCTACGCTTTAACATTGGTGGACTTGCCGCCAATGTAACAGGGCCGTGGACAAGGTCAAAGGAAATAGCATCCCCCCCGATGAACTGCTGATGCGCAATATCTATTATTGTGGTTGGCAAAATAAATCTGCTTTTATAGGCTGTTCGCTTTCAAAAATGAAAGCTCTTGGAAACTACATTTGGGTCAATTTTCTGTCAACCTTTATACCGTGAAGTTTGAGTGTCTGTAGGGGTTGGTGCTTTCCCAGCGGGTCTCTGATTCTAACCCAATCAATCATCAATCAGCCCATCGGCCCGTCCCACAAAGCTCAGAAGGGGGGTGGTGCCTTTGGGATAACGTGGGAGGAATCAAAGTCTGGAAGGTTCTGAATTTCCCACCGTGGAGGCTGGGCTTAGTTCTGATGCGGTGCTGAGGTGGGGGGCGGGGCGGGGAGCTGGAGACAGTGGGACACAGCTGCGTTCGAGTCAGCCCTGAATTATCCGGAAAGGCCCTAGACCCAGCCCTGAATTATCCGGAAAGGCCCTAGACCGCCTGCAGGAACCCAACTAAGGGCCTCTGACGACCTCATTTAGTCTAACGAAGAATCAAACGGGGCACACGTCCACAGGCAGGCAGTGATCATTCTTTCTTCACCTTTTTTTTAAATTGACGTTGAGGTTGAAATTAGGAGACTTGATTTGTTCTCAGAATATGTACCCTATGCGCATACGTGTACTCAATGGGTTACTAATCAAATCTAAATCGTAGGTGATGAGTTTTACCTTAGGAAATGTGGCTAAGCAGCCTCCACTGTGAATGGTAGATTTAAAAAGGCTCTGTGTATTGTTCACAGATTCAACAGGCGTGTTAGCGAGACTGCCATGTTTCCTTTAATTTGATTAAATAAAAAGCCTATCGACACCTATTAACTGAAAGCTTAGAATGTGACTATTATCGTGCTGGGTGTTGTGGGGCCTCAGAGCTTCAACACATCCACTGTGACTGTAATAATAATAACTGGGCTTGCATGTTGCTAATTCACACGCATCATTAGAGTCTTAAAACAACCTTCCTGATGAGAAGGGGAGGCGTTAGTTCTTACTTTTTTTTAAGATGACAAAATTAAAGTTGAGTGAGGCTAGGGCTGCGTGAAGTCACAGAGCTGCTCCACTCCACGGCAGCCAGATGCGTGGCGACACAGAGCTGCCGCGTTATTAACTTAGAAACGTGTTTTATCAAAACTTTGGAATTTTTAAAATCATCGTTAAAGGCATTTATTGTGCATTGCCCCGTGTAGCATGGCTCGGGAGGGGGGCGATAACCTGGTCTGTTTTTGTTCACAGGTCATCCGTTCTTGCTGATTCTCTTAGATGTTACCCCTGTGTCTGTGAAGATTCACTCACTTCCTCCCTCTTTCCTCCCTTCTTCCTTTTTTCCCTCTCTGCTTCCCGCCATCACTTCCTCCCTCCCTCCCTTACAGACTCTCTGTCACCCACTCAGTAAACCCTTCCCGAGCTCTCACGGGGGACACGAGAAGACGACACTGTGTCCGCCCCTCTGAGAGCTGCTGACTCTGCTAAACCATCCGACTGTGTCTCCGTGGGGCCAGGAGCCCACGAGGTCAATCAGCGGTTGGTTTTTGGCTTTTAGAGGGTTTGTTTCCCTCCAGACCTCAAAGGAGTTAGTCCTCCACTATCCCACGGTTATATTTCAGTTTTCGAAGGCCACTGCCTGCATCTCCTTGGCCCTTTCATTGGGGTCTTTCTAGCAGCCAGGGGGTCAGCTGCCCGGAGCTTTGCTTTCCTTGGTGAACCCGACAGCTATTCGGTGAGCTCCTGCCCCGAGCAGGGCACTTGTTCCGGGAGCTGGACGAGACGGCAGAGACCCCTGCCGCCCGGAGCTCTCGTTCCATCGGGGGGAGACACACGAGAGAATACATGGTAAGAAAATTATTTGGTATAAATAATTATGTACATGAATATTTATTAGTATTTACACGGTAATGAATGCTATGGATAAACAGGAGGCAGGGAAGAGGGCTAAGGACCACTGGGGTGAGTGGTGTGTAGTTTAAAACAGGAAAATAGAGTGATCAGGGAAGCCTCACTGACTTGGCATCTGACTGAAGACCCAGAGGAGTGGGAGTGGGAGCAGGCCATGTGGATGGATGGGAAGGACCCTCCCCGGCAGAGGGAAGAGCAAGTGCAAAGATCCTGGGGTAGGGCATGCTGGCCTGCTCCAGGAAGGGCAAGGGGGCCCTTCCTTGGGTGAAGAGGTCTCTGTTACGAGATACGGAGTGACTCAGACTCTGACCGGACCCATGGGACAGGACCGGCGTGTTGTCTGGAGTCAGCAGACCCAGGTTAAAATGTTGACTCTGCCCCTTAGTAACTGTATGGTTTGGGGCAAATTCATTACCTCTCTGAGCCTCAGTTTCCTCACCTGAAAGCAGGGGTCATAATAATAGTACCCACTTGCAGGGTCATTCTTTCTGGCTGTTTAACATCTGAAAGGCCTTCCTGAGTCTGGGAAATTCTCTTAGGATTTCTCTCGGGGTCTTGCAAAAAGTAGAGCTTGCTCCTCCTATAGAAGAAAAACACCAACTCTTTGCTTTCCAGTCTCCCTCGCAGTCGGGGTGCGGGGAATGGAGGGAGGTTCCATTGGTGTGACACAGCAGCTGTAATGCAGAGAAGGATGTGTGTGTGTTCACATGGGTGTGTGTCTGTGTGCATGTGTGTGTTGTGTGTGTGTGCGTGTTTGTGCATGTCTCAGTGTGTTCGTGTGTATGTATGTGTGTTTGTGTGTGTCTGTGGTCTGTGTGTGTGTCTGTGGTGTGTGTGTGTATTCATGTGTGTGCATGCATTTGGTGTGTCTGCGTCTTCCATGGCCCAGTCTCCCCGCTAGGTGCTGTCAGACTTCCCTTCAGGAAGGTTTGAATGCACCATTCTGTCTAAGAGGACATTAATGAAAACATGTAAACAATTTGTGATGAAGATGGTCTGTGATCCGTGTTCCTTCAGCATGGCTCTCTCCTTACTTGACTTTTTGATTCCTACAATGCTCGGTATAGTGGCTATTTCTAGGTTGGGGCTTCCTATGAATTGCTCATGGAAGTTCTAGTAAATTTTAGACTATGTGGGTTGAATTTGAGTGAAATCTGCTTGTTGCAGACACATTTAGAAGTGCCCTGAGAACTCTTGCAATCTTCAAGTAATTTTAGCATACAATTGTCCCCGTAAAATGCACTTGTGACAACAAGCAGAGACCAGCAGCCAACCAGCCAACGGTGAGGTGTAGGTGCTGGGAAGGGGGTCACTGTGCAGTTGAATACCTCATTCTCTTTCCCCAGCTTCTCGGAGTGAAAGATCCAAGTTGCCACTTCAGCAAAAGCACAATTGACTATTCCATGGATTTCTGGGCCCTTTCTTTAATACTGGAAATCAGAATGTCCAATCGGTGACTGCCAAGGGTCTGCTGTATGAACATCCTCTGACTTGGGTAAACTGTTCCAGAAATACTTATGCAACTCAACTTCTAAGTTAAAAACTCCTGGAGGAACATTTGTGCCGTTTGTATCCTCATAGCAGCCCACCCTCCCTCTCACGTTACAAGTCTATGACCTCTCCGTGGAGAGTCAACAACCTTTTGTCAGGATGACTGCAATCCCTTTATGTCTCAGGACAACTCTAGCCTCTGCTGGATTCACCCGTCACATTTCAAACAAAATAACAAACAACACTGAAATTACACGAGTAGATGTAGCAAGAAATTCACTAAAAATAGAATAATT
This sequence comes from Ceratotherium simum simum, assembly GCF_057802395.1. Classification (NCBI taxonomy): domain Eukaryota; kingdom Metazoa; phylum Chordata; class Mammalia; order Perissodactyla; family Rhinocerotidae; genus Ceratotherium; species Ceratotherium simum. The sequence goes on from NC_141900.1 coordinate 105,804,275, forward strand.
CAAGAGTAAAAGACAAACTTCTTCCCCTTATGGTAGCTGTCACTTCCTTCCTGCTATTAAGCTGGTCACTTTGGGTTTCCTCACAAAATATAACACTTTATGTCTCTCAAGCACAGTTGCACCCTTGTTCATTTTTGCCATGTGGCCTCCAAGGGCGTATTTTCAGCCAGTGGGGCAGTTTTACTCCTAACGAAGATGAAGGTTGGTCCATCTCCCCAGTGATTCTCACGAGTTTCCTGTACCTGTACGTTACCTTGATACAATTCACAAGCGTTTGAGGAGAGAAATGCAAGTGTAAGAATTTATTGACAGATTTTTAAGGTTCTAAATGAAGACAAATACTTAATGGAGAGAGATTTGCTGTCCTAGCCTTAAGTCAAAGGGCTGAAACTGAAGAGAAGGAATTCCAGACAGCTGCAGCAGGTGTCTGGGGAATAGAGCGTCTTTCCTCTACACACCCATTGCCTCTAAAATCGCCCCGCAGGAGAGTTACATCTTCAGAAGGCCAGGCTGGGGAGAGGAGCACAGCAGTAATTAACAGGCAGCTTTCACCTGATTAGCTGCCATGGGTTCATGTCCTACGAGCTGGCCTGGGCTGGGGGTGGTTATGATCAACGTTGGCTGCAATGGCTACTGCACAGATACCTCCCTTGCCTTCTGTGTCGTGTGGATTTGGTCATCTAATCTCTTGCCACAAGATAAGGAGCTTGGAGGTCTGGGAATCGCTCATCCCAATGCAAAGCTCTCGTACCAGAGGGGACGGGTGCTCTAGAGAGCCCATGCTGGAGAGGTACCCCTCACAGAGAGGCTGGGACCACTTCCAGCACTTAGCACAGGGCTTCTAGGAAAGGCCAGCTGCCCCATTCCACAGAGAGACTCAGGCAACGGGATGTCGATGTCCCCTGTTCTCGAGCCAGATCTCCCTCTTTACCTGTCCCCATCCTACAGAGGATAGGGCCCAGCTTAGAGGGGTGAAGATTGCTCAGGGACACTGTTAACCTTGAACTGTGGGCCGCCAACATTTCACAGACGAGCTTCGTTGTGTGGTGGTTTTGTGCCAGGCACTGTGCTGGGCTCTGGTGGACGAAGCTGAGTCATGACTCTGCCCGTCCACTGTCTGCAAATGAGGACACAGACTGGCTGTCCGCCCTGGCTGCGTACTAGAGACACTGGAGGCACTTACAGGAACAGAGGCCTGGGGCCTACTCCAACCAGTGAGATCAGAGTCTCTGGGGAGGAGGGGGGCAGGGTTAGTCTACGGCTAAAGAAGTTTAGAATGACTGAATGCATTCGCACATGAACACGTAGGTTAGCTTATGTATTTGCCCCAAAGAGCTGGGCTATGAGGGGGCAGGACTGGGGATAGCTAAGTTTTCATATAAGAGTGGAAGAGAAGAAGATTCAGAGTCAGGGCGGGGAGCAGCAGGCCCCTGAGGTGAAGGTTGGGGCGGGCGGGCTCGGCCTCTGATGCGCACATGTGGGAGGACGCTGTTTTGGAGCAGCGGTGAAGTGCTGAGAGAGGGGTGGGCACTCAGATGTGGTATGGAGAGTGGAACATGGGATGAAGCAAATTAGTGTCTGAGCTCTAAGGCCTTTCTCTTTCTGTCCCTGCTGTTGTCCTGAGGTGCCCTGACTCAGTCACTGCTGGCGGTGGGACCTGGCTCTGGTTAGTGAAGGGACAGAAGCCACCGGAAAGCTCTGTGTTTCCAGAATAGGATGGAGTCACTTGCCCAAGGTTCTGTCCAGGAATGGCTTTTTATAGGAAAACGAAATGGCAGCAATCTGGCCGTGGTTACAGGATACTGGGATGTATTCTGGACCAAAATTACATCTCCCTTGCTTTTGATGTATGAGATTCCTTTCATAGGGGAGACGTCCTTTCCTTTCTTAACGAAAATAAGGTATAACTTGTAAACATCCTTGAGAAGGGGAAACTACAGCTGAAATTCACACACAGAAGAGGATGGCCAGTGTCAGATCCTTGCTTGAGAGCTGGCTTTGATGAGAGACGATGAGGGAAAGGACATTCCATCCTTCCCAGGAACATGTTTATAATTCACAACAGCTCTTTGGCAACCCAGCATCTGCACCAGTCCTTCTGAGGCTCGCAAGAACCGGGGCCCACGGTGGGTCTGGCCTCCATAGGAGCAGGTCTTTATGTATGCCACACTTCTCCAGTCCATAGTGATGTAGGATTATGAGATGGATCAATTCTTTCAGTACTTCGCTACTATCAAGTGGGAGAGAAATGCTAATGAAAAAGAATGGACCTCCTCACATCATCTTCTTTACATTTAGATGGGAGGTAAACATGCCTAAAATTTCGGTGCAAAGAGATGTAGCTATGACATTTTTAAAGTGAAAAGAAATCTAGGCTTTTCACACTATAAGGACAAGGTTCTGGGGCAACTGGGACTTTGAAAGCATTAACATTTTATGAGTCATATCAGCAACATAAAAAAATTTCTGTAAGTGACATGAAAAGGTGAGGATTAAGAACAAAGGAATGAGCCCATCGCCTTTTGGAAGTGAGATGCTCTGTGCGCTCTGAGCTGTCTTCTGAGCAGGACCTTCAGAGCAGTTGAAGTGTGTGGTGTCAAGTTCTCAGGATAGAACGGAAACAAGACACATTCTGGCATGTACCCACACACAGCAGATGGGAGGCCCGAGAGTGAATATGGGGGTGGCTCTCAGGCAACGACTCCATTCTTTCTTTCTTTGTTTTTGTGGTAACACTGGAGATTCTTATTATCCTTGTGAGGCCATGAGGACACAGACAGGCAATGCCGCATCTCAAGTGCATCCAAGACTTATGTGGATCACTGAGTCACCTTCTCACATTGCAACATTTCACGAGTCTCCTCCCGTTTTCGTGTCCTCCCAGTTCCACAGGTCCCACTGCATTCATTTTTTTATTCATTTGTTCAACTAACGCATGCTGTTTGAGGACCTCCTGTATGGTGGGCACCATGTAGAAGAGGAGAAAGAGGCCCAGAGAAGCCGTGACTTGGATAAAGTAAATTAAGCTGGGCTTTGGGACTTAGCTGTCACGCTAGGCATGCTCTGCTTGTCCTCCAGACCTGTCCTCCCTGGACCCATTCTTGCACCCTCTCTGTGCCTCAGAAGGCTGGCCTCTGTGGCCGGTGTTACCAGGCTTCTTTGTCCTGTGGCTTCGGTTGTATTCCGCCCATGGGAGGCACAGGCAGGACATGGAAGTGGGAGGAGATGTCAGGCTATTTCTCTCTCTGGGATATTCTTTAGCAGTGTTTGCATCTCTTTACCTGATCTCACAGCCCTTTCCTCCAGTTCCAGCTCTCACTAGGTTCAGGTAACCCCTTCCCTTTCCACTTCAGGCTAAGAGTGTCAATGGCTTCCTGATGAAGTCAGTCCGGCACTAATTCATCTTCTTTGGTGATTTCTCTCATCCTTGCCAGCAACTTTGCGAATACCTCTCCATCAAACCTCCTTCGTTTACTTTTTTGGGATGTGCTGTTCCCCATCAGCATCCTGACAGGTGCAGTCATTGGTACCCAAACTCTGCCCAGCAAGTAGAATCTCAAAATGGGACCCTGGGACTCTGTGCTCACATCTGGGATGAATGCACAGATTATATCCTTGTGTGTGAGAAAATGGCTTTGAGCAGAAGTGGGACTTCAGCCAGGCCCATGAGAAGGGCATGCCAGACACCAGTGGGGCATTGCGTCCCAGGCTTCATAATGTTTTCAGTGAGGAATGCAGGAAACATGAACAAATCAAGGGAGGGATAGAGAAAGACCTTGTTTCATTCGTTCTCAGTGGGCCGAGTGGTAGCAGTGCCAAGGGGACAGCTGGTCTAGAGGAAGGAATGCAGTCAGAAAAGGAAAGTTCTGGTTCCATTTCTCCTTATAATTTACTCCATGACTTTCAGAAATGACTCCATGCTAGCAATTTGAGTGATACATGATTCTATATGAATGCGAGTTATTTCTGTTCTTATATCTCTCTCTTTTCTTTTTTTTTTCACTGCTGCCTTACTTAGAAAGTAGCTCTCTCAATATTTCCTTAGACATATTTCAAAAGCTTTTTATGACTTATTGGAAACAATGCTATTACAGAGGGAAACTACCGGAAATGCCTTGGCTTTCTCTGCCGGAGACGGTTGTACCTGGCACTCTGCTGGTGATGGTGTTAGGCCTGAGAAGGCAGCAAGACTGTGCTCTGGACAAATCAGGTCCAGTCTTGGCCGTGTTACACACTGACACTAAGAGTCAGTCCTTGTCAGCCCAGAGAGAGAAAAGCACCAGAGAAGGAGTCGCATCCTGGTTGACTGGATGACGATTTGGTACTCTCTGGGCTGGCGGAGATGGAGTGGTTTCCAGAAAACTAAGAGTGAGTCTATAGGAAGAGCGAATTTATTTCTGAAGGCCCAGACTTACGCTGTCCATGTGGGTCAGCCCCTGGCACCCGTTACCCAAGACCATGCTTTTCCCTCTCTAATAATTGTGTAGGAAAATATCAGCATGTGTTGTACAGCCAAAAATGGCTTTGACTAGAAGGCAGACTTCGGCTGACTTCACCCTTCAGCGTAGGGTGCACCAGACCCGGACGGGGGCTGCTGTCCAGCTCCCAACAATCTCTTTTTTGGAAGCTGACCCAGCACCTGGGAGGGTTCAGCCTTCCGACCCTTCCTGTCCTCCCACTTACTTACCTGCTCTCGCTGGCTGATTTGGGGGAAAGCATCATTCCCATATCAGGACAATCACATTCGTACTCCCGGGAGCTGGAATCATGGAGGGTAAGCCTGGGGGGTGCAGGAGCTGAGGCTCATGGCTGTGGTGCAGTGGCCTGGGGGGCACGGCCATGAGCGTTGGCACCTACTGAGGTCCCTGGAGCTCCTGTAGTCCAGTCTTCCTGCAGTCTGGTTACTTAGCCCTTCCCTCAAGCCTGGAGCTACCCAATATCCCTCTTTTATGTGTGTATTTCCTTTAGTTTGGGAGGGTCACTTTCTCTTACTTGATGGGTGGAGAGAAACCATCAAGCCTCTGATTGGCCTGCGGGACCTCCCACAGATCAGGGCTCCGTCCTCCTATCCTTCTGTTTGCGTACACCTCCTCCTATACAGTGAGGTCATGCTTCTCACTGCCCCTCAACAATCTAAGGCCACGTGCACCTCTTTGCCTCATCTGAGTTACCTTCACATCATTCCATCTCCTCCTTCCAATCTTACCTAAGCTTCCCGGTCCAGTTCCACCTCCTCACACCATCCCTGTCTTGGGTGCTGGCTCAGGCCATAGAGAGAGCCTTCTCTCAGTCCCACTTAACCATCCCCTCTCCACGCCGTTCCATCTGCCACTGGGCTTAGTTAGTTTCTACACATCTTTCAAATTCCAGTTCTCGTAGCACCATGCACCTGTTCTATTACACTTGTCACAAGTGTAATCTTTATTTATTTGTATGGTTATTGGGTAAGGTTGTCTCCCCACTGCCCTGACACACACACACACACACGCACACAGGACTGCAAATTCTGTCAGAACAGACAGCTGTGCCTGCTTTTGTTCCACGCATTTCCACTATTTATCACAGGGCCCAGGACGTGGTAGGTACATCACTACTGGTTGGTGAACCAAAGTATAAATGAACAAATACTTGGATGATGAATAAGTGAATGGATTGTGGACTTGACAAATTTGGCTTAAACATTCAAATCCCTCATAATGAATGCTGTGAGGTACTGGTGTTTATATCCAGGTGTAGACCTAAGTTCATTTCTCAGTTCCCTATCAAAAGCCATGATGAAGTTATCACACTTGTTATCCTCCTCCATGTCTCTACCATCAAATTGTAGCTAATGTCATCTTTCTTAGTATTTATCTTTGCTCTTTTGTTACTTGATTTGTTAGCTTTAAATTATGTTCTTTGAATCACAGCTATTATAGATGAGGCAGTGAGTATATAGATGTTCCCTGACTTACGACGGTTTTAAGATTTTTCAACTTTAGGGTGGTGCGAAAGTGATAGCATTCAGTAGAAGCCAAACTTTGAATTTTCGTCTTTTTCTGGTTTAGCAAAATGCAGTCAGATCCTCTCTCGTGATGCTGGGCAGGGCAGCAGCCGCAGCCCCCAGTCAGCCCCGCGATCACGAGGGTGAACACCCGATACATTTAACAACCATTCTGCACCCACGCAACCATTCTGTTTCTCACTTTCTGTCCAGTATTCAATAAGTTACATGAGATATTCAACACTTTGTTATAAAATAGGCTTCGTGTGAGATGATTTTGACCAACTGTAGGCTAATGTAAGTGTTCCGAGTGTGTTTAAGGTAGGCTGGGCTAAGCTACAATGTTCAGCTGGTTACGTGTATTAAATGCATTTTTGACTTTTGGTATTTCAACTTATGACGGGGTTATTGGGATGTAATCCCATCGTAAGTCGAGGAGCATCTGTATTTTTTCTATCTCCTTCCTTCTTTTCCCTCTGTACTTTTTTTGTTGTTAGCTGCATCATGTCTACATCATTAGACACGTAGCCTTTAAACTCTGTCCTGTCACTAATCCTCAGGTTTGCTTTAGACTTTATTCTGCTGTTAAATGCCGAGAAGTGCTCTTCATTAGTCTGTTTGCTTTAGTTCCCTAACCAATCTCACGGTTAGCTGAAATTCATACTCTTGCAGTTTCCTCAAGGAAGACTCAAGAGAAGTATTTGAATTCTTTCCTATTCAAAACTTTTGTCTGTAGTTTTTAATCAGTGAAGGACCATTTGGCTGGATATAAAATACTTGATTTACCTTCTCTTTACTTGAGGGCTATGTCTTCAGGCTTTGAATTTTGTTGAAACAAGCCTGAGTTTTTCCCCTTATAAGAGACTTTATCCTTTTGTCTGGCAGTCCAAAGCATTATTTTTTTATCTTTGAAGTTTGATAACTTTAGTAGCATATGTCATAGAGTCAACAATTCTGGGTTAATTATCCCTGGTACATTGGATTTCTTTTAAACTTTATAAATATTTATTTCTGGAAAGAATTCTTAAATTATAAATTTAATTTCTCTATCATTTTGATTTTCTTTTTTTAAAAAATCAAATTATGCATCTGTTGGCTCTCCTTCGCTTGTTTTCTACATGTATCATATTCCTGCTAGCCCTTTAAATCTTGGTTTTCATTCTATTTTATTTACTTATATAATTGTTGGCCCCTATATCACTTAGCAGTTATGCCAGTATCTTATTTGCTCCTATTCTTTTCCCGATTTTATCTTAATTTCTGTGATGGTTTTGTTTTTTTCTCCAATTTATTCCTGAGTTTGTCCACTGATGTTTCATCTTTTCCTTACCATCTCATTCTCTTTTTCCTGGATTATTGCATGCCTGCTTGATGTTCTTCCTTAATAGAGATAAACCTTTTATTTATTTATTTTTATTTTATTAAGGTCATAATAGTTTATAACATTGTGAAATTTCAGCTGTACGTTATTATTTTACAGTCACTATATATATGTGCCCCTTTACCCCTTATGCCCACCCCCCAACCCCCTTCTCCTCTGGTAACCACTAATTTGTTCTCTTTGTCCATGTGTTTGTTTATCTTCCACATATGAGTGAAATAATATGTGTTTGTCTTTCTCTGGCTTATTTTGCTTAATGTAATACCCTCAAGGTCCATCCATGTTATTGCAATTGGGACAACTTTGTCTTTTTTATGGCTGAGTAGTATTCCATGGTATATATATACCACATCTTCTTTATCCATTTATCAGTTGATGGGCACTAGGGTTTCTTCCACGTCTTGGCTATTGTGAATAATGCTGTAATGAACATAGGGGTGCATAAGTCTCTTTGAATTGTTGATTTCAAGTTCTTTGGATAAATACCCAGTAGTGGGATAGGTGGGTCATATGGTATTTCTATTTTTAATTTTTTGAGAAAGCTCTATACTGTTTTCCATAGTTGCTGAACCAGTTTGCATTCCTACCAGCAGTGTATTAGGGTTACCTTTTCTCCACATCTCTCCAACATTTGTTGTTTTTTGTCTTGGTGATTATAGTTATTCTAACAGGTATAAGGTGATATCTCATTGTAGTTTTGATTTGCATTTCCCTGATGACTAGTGATGTAGAGCATCTTTTCATGTACCTGTTGGCCATCTGTATATCTTCTTATATATTTTGGAGATTAACCCCTTGTCAGATATATGATTTGCAAATATTTTCTCCCAGTTGGTGGGTTGTCTTTTCGTTTTGTCCCTGGTTTAAGCAGAAGCTCTTTAGTATGATGAAGTCCCATTTGTTTATTTTTTCTTTTGTTTCTCTTGCATGAGCAGACATGGTATTTGAAAAGATCCTTCTGAGACCGATGTCAAAGAGTGTACTGCCTATATTTTCTTCTAGGAGTTTTATGGTTTCAGGTCTTACATTCAAGTCTTTAATCCATTTTGAGTTAATTTTTGTGTATGGCAAAAGATAATGGTCTACTTTCATTCTTTTGCATGTGGCTGTCCAGTTTTCCCAACACCATTTATTGCAGAGGCTTTCCTTTCTCCACTGTATGTTGTTAGCTCCTTTGTTGAAGATTAGCTGTCTGTAGATGTGTGGTTTTATTGCTGGGCTTTCATTTCTGTTCCATTGATCTGTGTGTCTGTTTTTGTACCAGTATAGAGGTACTTATTAAGATTTTAAAAAATGCATGTGAAATATTAGGTCATTATTTTCAACTCTTCCATGGCAACATTCTTTTGTTAGTGTTATTTTTCTGTTAATACATTTGATTGCTCTTTTCCTGGCTTTTATTTACAACATCTTTGTTTACATTATTTTATGTTACTTATTCTAAATGAGTTAGGCTTTCCTAGAGACATGAAGGGGTGTTCTAAATTTTTCTCTGCTGTCACAAAGGCAAAGTTTTTCCTGAAAATAAGACTCATCTACCTGGTGAGCTTTTGACCTTAATAGTAGGCCGTCAATATATAGCTGTGGATTGAATAAATAAGTGATTCTAGCAAAGTGTATGATAAATGCATTCATACTCAGTAGAAAGCAACTTTGCGTCAATTTTCAGAAGCTGGATTAGAGCCTACTTTTCTGCTGAGGATGATTAAACCTCAGAGAATAAATAATAAATTAAGCACATTTTCTGTAATATATATGGCTATTTTATATGTAAAAGTAAATTAAAGGTGTATTAAAAAGTGATAAATCTAAAAAATTTTTTTCTCTGTTTACAAAATTCAAACTTGGAGATATAAAATTTATTAAAAAATAATTAAAATCAGTCTTTATATTTATATTGTGACTAGTTAGTAGAAACAGAAAAACCAGAGGGAACATGAAAGGGGATGAGAAGATGTACGAGTTTGCCAGGGCTGCTGTGACAAATACCACAGTCAGGCGGCTTAAACAACAGAAATTTATTTTCTCATAGCTCTGAGGCTAGAATTCTGAGATCAAGGTGTCAGTGGGGTTGATTCCTTCTGAGGCCTCTCTCCTTGGGCTGTAGACAGCCGTCGTCTCTCTGTGTCCTCACATGGCCCGCCCTCTGCGTGTGTCTGTGTCCTAATCTCCTCTTCTTATAAGGACACCAGTCAGACTGGATTAGGGTGCAGCCTAATGACCTTATTTTACCTTAATTACCTCTTTAAAGACCCTGTCTTCAAATTACATTCTAGGTTACTGGGGGCTAGGCTGTCAACATATGAATTTTTAGGGACAGCCTATAATAAAGGAGAAAGAGACATCAAGAGAGAAACATAAACTCTGACAGAGAAGAAAGAGGCACAGATTCATTTGGTGGCCACGCGTGGGATTATTTGGAGTCTCAGGGCGACAGGAGGCAGCTAAGAGGTGATTATGGTCATTCACGTTTGAAAGAGAGAGAAGGGCCACCCTGACGGGAATGTTACAAAGGATCATTTTGCAGCGTAGCCACACTATGTTACTTCTTGATGGTGCCGTGTGCAGAACTGAGTTTACATAAGTGTCCAGTGGAACTGTGATATTGTCTCGATAACAGAGAAGTCAGGGCCAAAGGAAGAGTGAGTGACTCATCTACAATCGTAAAAATGTGGGCAGTGGCCCAGACTTGGAGTCTGGAGAACTGGCTGGTAGACAGATCTCTGCAATAAGAGCCAGGTGACCTGGGGCAAATTACGTCTCCCGTCCAGGCCTCCATCCCTCATTTGTATGACAAGGGGTGGACTCAATGACCTCTTCTTTCCCACTCAGCTCCAACAATTTCATTATTCAAGTCATCTTTGGAGAGAGGGTGGACCGCATGTCTCCTGGCATCCAGTCAGACATCAAGTCATTACTGCCCAACAGTGTCTTTTCAGAGACAGGCTGTCCTGTGGGGACGCCAGCTTTCTCCAGCAGTCATGCTGAGTGGGGTGGTGACACCACGGAAGGCGACAGAAAGGGACAGGGCCCTGCTGCTCAGGGCTCGGGTCTGCTTTTCTGCCCCCGAAGATATGATGAACGAAGACTTGCTCTTTTCGCCTGCCAGCTCCTTCTGGCAGGTCTCCTGGCTGCAGGGAGTTTGTCTTGATTACAGGAATGAGAGTCTTGATGTGTCTTGGGGTGAGGTCTCTCTTTTGGGCCCCTTAAGGTGGACGCTGTGTTTTATTAGTCTACATGTTCTCAGCTCTGAGAGCAGAGCCTCGCCCGTGGTGTGGACAGAAGCCTGGACAGTGGAGGCCTGGCTGTGTGTCCAGCCTCGTCCTCGGGCCCATCCTGCTCACGGCTCTGTGGGCCTTGAACCCAGGGCTGAGTGGAGGGAGGGGAGAGAGAGGGGGACACTACTCAGTGAATGCACTTTTACTCTGCAGACTTCGGTTTTCTTCTGGGCCTTCAGTGGTTTAAATTAACATAGGGGGACGAATGGATAAAGAAGATGTGGTATATATACACAATGGAATACTACTCAGCCGTAAGAAACGATGAAATCCAGCCATTTGTGACAACATGGATGGACATTGAGGGTATTACGCAAAGTGAAATAAGTCAGAGGGAGAAGGTCAAATACCATATGATTTCCTTCATTAAGTAGTAGATAATAACAACAACAGACAAACACATAGAGACAGAGATTGGATTGGTGGTTACCAGAGGGGAAGGGGGGAGGGAGGAGGGAGAAAGGGACAATTCGGCACATGTGTGTGGTGAAGGGTTGTAATTAGTTTTTGGGTGGTGAACCCGATGTAATCTAGGCAGAAATAGAAGTATAATGATGTACACCTGAAATTTATACAATGTTATAAACCAATGTTACTGCAATAAACAAAAAATTAAAAAAAATAAAAATTAACATAAGGAGAACGTTTTCAACTCTGGGAGCTCCCATGATGGAAGTTGTGAGGGTTGCCCCTCAGTCCTGACCTGAGAGGAGCGAATCGTGCCACCAACCATGTGAGCTTGGAAGTGGAGTGGAGCCTGGGTGGAGACCCAGCCCTGGCTGATCCCTGGACTGCAACGTCCTGTGAGAGCCTGAATAGAGGAGCCCCCTGAGCCAGGCCTGGACTGACCCACAGAAACCGTGAGATAGTGAATGTGTGTTGTTGAAGCCACTCAATTTGTGGTAATTTGTTTTGCAGCAATGGATAACTGTGAAGAAGTTACCTGGAGGTAGCGACTCGAGGTGAAGGGCACCATCCTTTAAGACCGCCACGTCCGCCCAAGACTCTGACACCAGCCGTTAAGTTTGGGGGTCCCCAGGGCTGTTCTCACTTCAGACCAGTTGGCTACAAATTTGGGGGTTCCCACAACCACCTTCAGTTTCAATGATTCACTAGAATGACTCACAGAACTCAGGTAAGCGCCATGCTTATGAGTACAGTTTGGTTATAGCGAAAGGATACCAATCAGAACCAGGCGAAGGAAGAGATGGGTAGGACAAAGTCTGGGAGGATCCTAAACACAAAGCTCCCCTGTTCTCAGGGACACACTACCTTACCGGCATTGATGGGACGTGCACAGAGTTGTGTTTGACTAACAATTGATGAAGACCCCGATGTTTCACAGCCCTGTAAAATGAGAGGTTACCCTGTAGAAAACTGGCGAAGTGCTCGGGTGTTTCTGACTAGTAGCGAAGATAATCTCAAAGGCTATGGTTTTATTGACTTGTAGGATATAACTCAGCAATCTTATTTCAGCATTTCTTTTACCCCTGAAGGTATAAATCCCAGTTTTTCACACCCTCACTGAGCCAGCTCTTGCATTCTGCAGTTTTTTTTCTTGTTAATGAGTTAAAGGAAACTCTGACGCAGGCTCACAATCCGTTTGTGAGCTGGGCCTTTACCCAGAGCTCGGGGGAGGCAGTGGGGTGAGAGAGGGGGCTGCAGCCTGTTGGAAGCTGTGCTTTCTCAGCAGCCCGGGTTCAGCTTGGTGTGCGTGTTCTTTGGGAGTGGTCGTGGGGAGGAGTGCTGATAGAGCTGGTGTGGGAGGAGGATAGCGCCCCCACACCCCTGTGCACCCACTGCCTGGCCTGGAGCTCTGCCATGTGCTTTGCTTCCTCTCCTCTTCCTCACTTCCTCCCTCCTCTTCTGTCCTCCATCTTTTGTTCTCTTTCTCCCCTTCCATTTCCTCTTCCTTTCTTTGCCCTCTCCCACTTCCCTCCCCTCATCTCCTTGCTTGGCCTCCCCACCTCCCACCCTGGCTCTGCTTCCCAGGGCTGACAGCGGTAGTGGCCTGAAAACTCTGATTCCTCCTTCCCTCACCCAGGGGAGGTGGTATGTTTCCAATCCCAGAAAGTCAGGGGTGTACGTAAGGAGTAAGGTTTGATTTCTGTGAGTATAGCAAAGAAGAATGCCCGATTTAAAACTGGTTCATTGAGTCCTCACGTATATTGTTCCTTGGCAGAGAGGGTGCTGTAACTATGTGTCCTTCACTGTCCCTACAGATCAGGGCAGTGAGGGATAAATTATAGGATGAATGAGAATATACAGAGGACCTCTGCAATTTTGTCTGAATCAAATGCTAGATTCTAATCCATATAATGTATTTTTTATTATTAAATAGCCCATTATAATATAATAGAGCAATAAATACTGATAAAAGTGTTCCTAGTGAGTAATTCCTTTTAGAATAATGACTATTTGATTATAGAATGATTTGGCTTTTAATTTACACCCGCACTTAACGTGTTCCTGTTAACTTAATGTTCTCCTAGGGCCAAGCGCGCCCGGTCAGACAGTGATGAATGCGTATCACTGGGGAACTTCATTAAGGAGCGGCTCCTGTGTGGGGCTACTCTGCTTCTGTGGCCTGTGGGCTTCCGGATCAATTCAGAAGGAGCCTTGAGGCTGCTGGAGGCACTGCTTGGTCTGCCGGGCCCAGCGCTTGGGGTACTGTGTGTTCTATGCCAGCTCTAGCTTCTCTTATCCGTGGACTCAGGACAACATGATACCTAGGGCATGCCGTCATTCCAAAGAACTTCTTCAAGAGCCTGCTGTGTGCCGGGCATGCACTAAGCACTATTTAAGGGCAGTGTTGAAAGAAAAAGGTAACCACAAAGCAAGAATCCTAAAGGAGAATGAGGTCTGTGATGACAGCCATTCCCATTAACACGGGATTTGCTTCGTCTACAACCCACTCTTCTCTCTTTCTTTCTCACCCAGCTGCCCCCAGATACCCCTTCTAGCTACAAGGGCAGAGCAGGGGTGGATCTCTGGTACCCAATGTTCCAAGCATTGGACCAGGGCCCTCATTCCATTCTCTTGGACAGAAGAAAATGAGAATCATCTAGCTAGAACTGCTGTTTTCCTAGGTGAATTGTAGACTAGTCATTAAATGCCGTCAAACTCTAAATGTCTAAAGCTGAATTCACCGTCTTCTAACATATTCTCTTTCTCTTCTCTTATCCCTTTATGGTAATGTTTGCAGCCAGGGGTGTGCTGGTAAATGTTTAACAATCGGCTCTTAAAAAAACCCAAAAAGTGCTCGGATCTTCTTGGTGTAAATACTCCCACTTTGTCTGATCTCAAGCTTCCCTGGCGATGTCCCCACGTGCGGATGGGAGAGATGCACACGTGGGGTCCTGGGAGCTGGTGTGAGCTGATTTCAGCCCACTGCTGGCTGCACCATTCTCCGAGCAATTCAAGTTTAAACCTAACCTTCAGCTTTGACCCTCTTTCTTCCCTTTTCTTCTGATGTCCAGCATCGGGAGAAAAGGCTGGGTTTGCCCCCTCTCCCATACCCTTTGGAAAGCCCTGACGCCCCCATGCAAGCACATTGCCAGGCAGGTGAGACATCAGTCTCTTTGTGTTGGTTTGAATTAGGGATTCACAATGGGGCTAACACTGCCCTCCACGGGTGTTTTGGAAATTTGTGGGAGCGTTCCCGATTGTCACAATGAAGGGAGCACTACTGGCATGCAGAGGACAAAACTCAGGGGTGTCCTCTGGTGGGCAGGACAGGATTGTCCAGGAAAGAGTCATCTTGTTCAGCACGGCCTTCAACGTTCATTCAAAAAGGTGGAAAAGTTGTTTATAATTTCCGAACCTAGAACCTAATTCTGTTTTACTTATAAACATAGAGTATTTTTCTTTCTTTTTTTTCTTTTTGGTTTTACTATATATTGACTGCACTGGTTTTTATTCTGGTGTCCTCTTTCTTTCTTTGGTTTCTCTGTACTTATCAGAATGGCTTCTGATCTTAATTTTCTCTAATCCAAACTTATTCTTTATATGTATGTCAAGACAAGACATTATTATTTTGAGCATAGTTGTGCCTAAGCATGAAACACATATCATTTTATTATAAATTTTTTTATGCTTCCTTTAATAAAGTAAGGCATTACATTTATTTTTTGGAATTATGCATATAGTTTATATTATCTTTAAAATTCGTCAAGAGGACAGAAGATAAGACCTCAGAAATGTCAAATGCCACGGGACCAGCAGTAAATCATCACCCAGCTCTTCTGCAAACGTCGCAGTTCTGAAGCCAGTCTTATTCTAGAAACATAAAGAAAAATACATGCATTTGTTCAAAACCATCTCTTTCTGGACTTGATAAATTAACTTTTTTAAGGGACACAAAGGACAGTTTTGTACAGGCACACTCGTCCATCAGGGTTAGCTTTTCTGGCTCCTGTCTGCATCTTTTTGGGCTGGTCTGCTCCTACTCGTGCGATAGAAATTAAAGCCTCATAGGTAGAAGTGAGACTAAAAACGTTTAACTCTCAGGGCGGCAGGGCACCCACCCATCAGAAAGAGCTCCTAGAGCGGCAGGCCAGGTAACTAACCTGTTACTTGCCGGGTGGTGGTGAGGTCTACAGGGTCATGGGTGAGGGGTTGGGTGGGGAGGTGGGAAGGTCACTTGGGAGCTTGGTTGGGGCTGTGGATATTTATCATCCGGCTCTACGTCAGTTTGGGCTGCTCTAACAAATACCACAGACTGTGTGGCTTAAACAGCAATCATTCATTTCTCACAGTTCTGGGGGCTGGGAAGGCCAAGATCAAGGTGTTGCATGTCTGCTGAGAGTGCTTCCTGGTTTGCTGGTAGCTGCCTTCTCACTGTGTCCTCACATGGTGGAGAGAGAGCTCTAGCCTCTTCATTCCTTTGTAGGGGCACTAATCCCATTCCTGAGGGCTCCACCCTCATGACATAATCACCTCCCAGAGGCCCCATCTCCAAATACCATCACATTGGGGATTAGCTTCAACACATAAACTTGGGAGGGCAGACACAAGTATTCAGTCCACAGCATCTGGTATAGAAACATTCCAATATCTTATCAACAGGCATGGCTGTAGAGGTGTTTGTGGGCTGGATATAACCCTCAGCCCTGCTCATAACACCGAATCTAGGACCGGGCGTTCTGGAGAAGCAGAGGGTTGAGGCACGTGCTGTGTCGTCATGGACTCCAGGCACTCACTCTCTGACAAGAGTCTTGTCTGCCAGGCGCCCATCCATGCCCAGATGTCTCCAACTCCTACATGCTGTCTGGCCTGGCTCTCGTGCCTATGGCACTGCCCGTGACTTCTGGGGACTTAACTCACTGTCAGGGTTGATTTATGATTTTATTAAAAAGTGATCAAGAGGTGCGCTGCGATGATGAATCACTCCTGCTGCTTGCCATCTGAACCCACACAGCAGCTGCCATTCGTACGGAAAAGACACGTGGAGTGGCGCTAAGTAGGCCTGGGAAGCGTGTGCCTTGGTGGGATGGGGTGGCTCTGCTGTCCCTCGAGGATGCCTTGAGAGCAGTGCAGGCTCCGTCCCCTCTTGGCTCCGCTCTCAGTCCAGCGTTGACCTTTGAGCTTCTGTGTGTGTCAACTTACATCATCCACACGAAGGTACAAGAATGTCATGCTAATCATTCATGATGCTCTTCTTTTTGTAACAATAAAATTCTTTTTAACCAAAACAGCTCAAGATGGCAAATGGTAGACATTTTTTAAAAGAGTATTTCTTTAGATAAATATCCAAAGATATTTATTTCTTGGGTTCAGTTTGGTGCCTTTCTTGCTACATTTTAATTTACGCTTTACCAATGGACTCTGAATCCTAGCCTGTGGTCTGCATGTAGCTCCTTGCATCGCCAGTTGCCATAGTTAGAACTGGGATGGGAGCTGCAGAGAGGTGGTCTGCCGCAGGAAGGACCCCCGGCAGGAATGAGGAGAAAACATAAGGTCCACTGGGGCGTAATGGCCCCACTGACCCTTCCTGTCTTTTCTCAGCTGTTTGACCTCAGCTCGGTGCTTTGATGTCTGCGATTCTTCTCAACTTAAACTCAGTGCTCCAGTGAACAACTTTAAAATGGTTTTGCCTCTTGTTAGTCCTCCCTCCCCCCACATCCCAACCTTCTTCTAGATGTTTTTTATTGTGGTAAAATATACATAACATAAAGTTTTTTGTTTTGTTTTGTTTTTAATTTTTTGTTTATTGCAGTAACTTTGGTTTATAACATTGTAAAAATTTCAGGTGTACATCATTATACTTCCATTTCTGCATAGATTACATCATGTTCAGCACCGAAATACTAATTACAACCCATCACCACACACATGTACCGAATTATCCCTTTCACCCTCCTCCCTCCCCACTTCCCCTCTGGTAACCACCAATCCAATCTTTGTCCCTATGTGTTTGTTTATTGTTGTTATTATCTACTACTTAATGAAGGAGATCATACGGTATTTGACCTTCTCCCTCTGACTTATTTCACTTTGCATAATACCCTCAATCATAACATAAAGTTTTGAGTGTACAATTCAGTAGAATTAAATACGTTCACATTGTTATGCAACCATCACCACCATCCATTTCCAGAACTTTTTCATCATCTCAAACGGAAACTCTGTCCCCATTAAACAGTAACTCCTTGTTTCCCCTCCCCCCAGTCTCTGGTAAACACTGTTCTACTTTCTGTGTCATGAATTTGCTTATTCTAGATACCTCATATAAGTGGAATCACACAATATTTGTCCTTCTGTGTCTGGCTTGCTTCACTTAGTATAACGTCCTCAAGGTTCATCCATGCTGTAGTATGCATCAGAACTTTAGTTCTTTTTAAGGCTGGATAGCATTTCATTTTATGGATAGACCACATCTTGTTTATCCTTTCATAGCTCAATGGGCATTTGTGTTGTTTCTACCTTTGGCCTATTATGAATAATACTGCTATGAACATTGGTGCATTTCCTTTAGTTTGGATCATTGACGGGTACACCTGCCATATCCAGATCTTTTCAGATGCGCTGAGTTTGTCCTATGGATCCAATATCGCCTTCAGTTCCTTAAATACCCACCTGCCGGCCAGGTGCCCTAGGTATGCCAGCCCTAGCTCAGGCTCCCCCTCCTGCCTTTGCTCCTCCCCTCCCCTTGCTGTGTAATGGTCTCCTAATTCCAGGTCCCCTCTCTGTTCCAGTGTCCACCTGCTTTCTGAAACCCTGGCTCCAGAACTGCACTTAACCCCTGGGTTCTATCCATAAATTCCATGTGGCTGCTGTGTTTCCAGGAAGCTGTTTCTTTGGGTGTGACTCTGCCTGTGCATCAGCCCTTCCTTGTCCTTCCAGGGACCACAGCCTTCCAGACAATGAGGGCTGATCTCACAGAACAGAGATCAGTATTGATATCAAATAAAACTTACAACAAAGCTAATCAAACATGTAATTAATTACACGCACCATGGTTACTATGCTATTGGTAATTGGGCATGAGTGATAAGCAGCTCATAAGTGACTATAATTAGTTTGACTTTGACTTGGACCACGCAGGCATTTCTGGAGTCAGTAGGGAGTGCCCACGTGTGCGTGTGTTGCCTGAGTGTGTGTGTGTGTGTTGATGGGAGAGGGGAGGGTGGGAAAGGGTCACTGGGAGAGGTGGTGGGTCCAGGAATCAATGGAGAGCAGCGCTGGAACCCGTGCCCTTACCCCTAACAGTGGGGTGGGGCAGGACGTGTTCCTCACGAGATCTCAGCTACAACTCTATTTTCTTTCTCCCCCTTCCGCCTGCCTCCTCCCTGATTGCACATCCCCAAAGCAATTTCCTGTTCTCTTTCTTTCATTTTTCTTGTTCCCTCTTCTGACCTGGAGAGCAGAGGTTGGGGCTGTATGTGCTGGCAGGATGTGCTAAATGTTGTGATAAAAGAAAGACTCCCTGCTTAAAGATGGCTCTGTGTAGCTGCCTGAAACTCTAGCCACTGGGTGAGCTGGCTGACTCCTCTGACAGGGGTACCCAGGGCTATTGAAAACTTGGGGTAGATTACAGGACATCCTGAAACAGTGTCCCAACTTGCGGGCTGAAGAGTTATTGCATGAGGTCCAAACGCTGCCTACGTTGAATAATTGTCTTGCCTACTATATTCACCCAAATTTAAAAACACCCTGCACAAGGATGCATGGTGGTCAGTAAACTAGCAATTTAAAGTATTTATTGACCCCATGGTGGACCCTTGGGACAGCTGGTATAAGAGCATGTGATCCCGTTCCACGGCCCAGGGGCCTTGTGGGACAGCAGTCACGTGGTTTTCTATCTGCACTGACACGTGTGCAGCTCTTGCCCGAGCTTCCGCAGGGAGGTGATGAAGGCCAGCTTCCTCTAGCACGTCATTACGTGGCTTCCTGGAAATCCTTGTGGCCAGTGAGAGAAAGGGTTAGATATATGTGACAACGATGATGTGACAATAACTCACTCTCATTGCCGCTCACAGCGCTGGAGGGGACAGAGCAACTGGGAGGAACACAAGTCTGTTCTCTGAAGGAGCCTGGAACTGCGGCTCTCATGGCGCACAGTGAGTCTGCATCCGTCTCTTGTGGTGCTGGGCTGCAGTGAAAAGAACAAGAACACCTGATAGGTGCCCATTAACAAGCTGTTTCTTCTGTTCAGGTCTAATTGAAACCCTCTTGCTGCAATATCCTGTCACCAGAAGTGATGGCAAACAGCTGGTTATCCCATCATATTCTTCAAGATTTTAAATCACATTCACTCCAACGTTTTTCTTTGTTGTCCAGCTATCACTTAGCATGAAAGACCCAGCACCACATGGAAATGAACTGAAGAGTAGACCGGAAGTCTGTAGAATGTGGATTCTTTTAAAGATTTTATTTATTTTATTTTATTTTTTCCCCCCAAAGCCCCAGTGGATAGTTGTGTGTCGTAGCTGCACATCCTTCTAGTTGCTGCATGTGGGACTCGGCCTCAGGATGAACGGAGAAGTGGTGCCTCGATGCGCACCCGGGATCCGAACCCGGGCCGCCAGCATCGCAGCGCGCACACTTAACCACCAAGCCACAGGGCCGGCCCTAGAATGTGGATTCTAAGCCAGCAGCCTCTCTGCCTAGTCGCTAGCTGGGTGATCTTGGGCAAGTCATCTCACCCTGCCAGACCTCAGTTTCCTCACCTATAAAATAACCTAAAATTCGATGGCAATATCCTAGCTTTAGACCTGTATTCTTTGTGCTATAACTCTTGGCTGATTTCTATCAGCCTCATTCAAAAAATAGTAGAAGCGAGGAGAAGGGATCATGGCAAAGAGTGGTTGTGTTTGGAGGACACCATAGGTGGTCACTAGCTCTGCTTTCTCTCTCCTCACTCACCCAGTCAGCCACCCCCTGCTTATCACTAGCAAGTGCATTACACATGTGCTGCACTATTCTGACACACGCATTACACACATTGACGTAGTCAATGCTCATAACAAGCTGAGAGGTTGGAAATATTATTACCCCTATTTTACACTTTAGGAAACTAAATGTAAGGAGGTTTACACGCTTGGGGTCACAAAGTAAGAAGTAGCAGAGCGGGGATTTGAGCCAAGGAAATATGGCTTCAGAATCCACCCTATTAACCATTCCGAGCAGGGCAGATCCTGGTGGAAGGGGAAGGGGAGATTTGAAAAAGCAGCACAAAAGTAAGAAAGGAGGAGAAGAGGGGAGCGGGGAGAGTGCCTTCACCACCTTTGGGGCTTGGCTGGGCACTGGCCCAGGGTAACTGGACTTGGATATTTTCAGGGATGAAAATGTCTGTTTCATTTTGTTCTGTCTTTGTGCATGGTGAAACTCTCCCCGGAGGGCTGAGCTCTTGTCTGCCTTTGTTACTTCTCTTCTTCAGGGGACTTCTTTTCTTTTGACGAAAGTGAATAGAATGATGCCAGATGCTGGCGATGGCTGTTCTTTATAGTTCCTACACATATTAAAACTGTCTCCTTTTAGGGGAAACAGTGGGTGGAAGGAGAGGGTGGGAAGAGCAGAGGCTGTGTGTGAGAGATCCAGCATGGAACCGTGGTCTGCCTCTTTGAGCTGTTTGACCTCGAGCCTCCTTTTCTGCACTTGTAACAGAGGAAAAATTCTACCTACCTCGCAGTGTTGTAGTGAGGATTAAATGAGAAAACTTCTGCAAAGCACAATGCCTCATGTCTGGTAGGCGTTTGGGTAATATTACCTTCCCTTTCCATTTGGTCATGTATTCCTGCTTTTTGTCTGCCTTTCTGCCATTTGTCCCTGGTCTCCCTTTCACCACCTGTGCTGTTAAATACAGTCTGCTCAGCCTTGCAGTTGAGATTCTTCATGTGTCAAATGCTTTCCCTTCCAACTCTCTGTATTTATGTCTCCTTCACTTCAGCCAGCCAGACAATCTTCTTGCCCCTCTCCTCATATGCCTAATACAGCATCCCCCACACTAATCTGATCACTGAGCTTCATAAGGTCAGTCGATGTCCCTCCTGCAGAATGACTTGTGTCACTTCATTATGTGATTTTGCTTCAGTGCATTTGCTCACACCATTTTCTACGCAGACCTTGTCCTCCTCTGGCTTCTAAGCTTTTTCCAGGTCAGAATTAACTTCCTCCAAGAAGCTTTCTATGACTAAAAGCATCACTAGGTTAGTTGGCAGGAAGATGACTTCTTTGGGGTTGGCAAGAACTTGGATAGGAGACAGATTAAGGATGATGAAGTGGGGAGCAGGCCAAGCAGTTATCATTATGGGGCGGGGGGGAAGTCTGTTTGAAACAACCAAACATGAGGGACTGAACTCCTGTCTTTGAAGTTGGGAACATGGCAGAGCAGGATCCTGGCCCTTAAAGAACAGAGCTGCTGGGCAGGGGACTAAAGCTGGGAACAAGAGAGACGCCACTTAATGGGACTATCAGAGGACAGAGAAAGATCAGCTGCAAACTGGACCTTGATGCCAAGGCTCTGAGCTACAACTGCCTTATGTAGGTCCTCAGCTTTTCTGGAGCCCATGGGGACTGCATTAGTTTTCTATTACTGCTGTAACAAATTTCTACAAGTTTGGCAGCATAAAATAATAAAAATTTATTATCTCACAATTTCTATGGGGCAGAAGTTCACCATGAGTCTCATCAGGCTGAAATCAAGGTGTCAGCAGGCTGCAGTCCTTTGTGAAGACTGGGGAAGAACCCATTTACAAGCTCATTCCAGTTGTTGGCTGAGTTCAGTTCCTTGTGGTTGTAGGACTGAAGTTCCTGTTTCTCTGCTGGCCACCAGCGAGGGGCCACCCTTCGCTCCCAGACTTCTCTCTGCTCTTTGCACTTGGGCTCTATGTCTCAGAGTCAGCAACAGTGCAGTGAATCTTTCTCGAGCTTGGAATCTCTCTGACTCCCATTTACTGCATCTCTCTGACTCCAGCCAGGCAAAGTTCTCTGCTTTTAAGGGCTCATGTGATAGTTTTCAAGATAGGCTCCAGGATAGTTTCCCTATCTTAAGGTCCCTAACCTTAGTCACATCTGCAAAGTCCCTTTTCCACATAAGGTAACACATTCACATGTTCCAGGGATTAGGGCAAAGACATCTTTTTTGGGGGTATTATTCTGGCTACCACGGAAGCCATGAGCCCAATGGTGAGCATTAAGTGGCTCTAGCTGTGATTATTAGAGGGCCATGGGGCAAGAAGTTCAATAGATTGTTATAAGCAATTTAATCCATCTTGTTTTTTTCCTCCATTCCATGCTGCCCCATCACTAGAGCCTAGAATTTATTTTGAGTTAAGTTGTATTTGTCTGTCAAGGTATTATTGCTCTCTATTTGTTGAAAGTGTGTATGTTTTGGTTCAGAGGCTGTGTCTAGAGGTTAGTGTGTCTTGTGTGCACAGAAGAGGAATCACACTGCAGGGTATGATTTGAGGGGCATGGCAAGGCTTCCGTCTCTCATGACACATGGTGCCAGAGACTGCATTATTTAAGAATAATCCCTCTAGTTTACTAGTCATTATAGCTTTAGAAAGTCTCTATGAACACGCACATTTTTGGAAGGTTAAGGTATACGTCAGGGCCATTGACAAATCTTTGCTGAAGACGACATGCTAAGATGTCAATGCAGGGCTTTGAAGGAGTCACACTCAGGACAGGTTGGTTTTGAAAAGAAAGTGAGAAGAAAGGAAGTTGAGGATGCCAGAGAGCTGCCTAGCAGAGGTGCCTGGGTAGGAGGTCAGAGCGGGCAGCGTTGGTCATATGGGAGTGTTAAGGACTGAATGTTTATGTCCCCTCAAATTCATATGTTCAAGCCCTAACCCTCAATGTGATGGTGTTCAGAGGTGGGGCCTTTGGGAGGTGATTAGGTTTAGATGAGGTCATGAGGGTGGGGTCCTATGATGGGATTTTAAGTAGAGGAGGAGACCAGAGCTGTCTCTCTCTCCACTACATGAGGACACAGGGAGAAGGTGGCCATCTGCGAGCCAGGCAGTGAGCCCTCACCAGACACTGAATTGGCCGGCACCTTGATCTTGGACTTCCCAGCCTCCAGAACCATGAGAAATAAACATCTGTTGTTTAAGTCGCCCAGTCTATGGTATTTTATTATGGCAGCCAGAGCTGCTTAAGACAAGGAGATATTCCCAAAGTGAACAAATATGTGCAAGGGCGATGGCAGGGGAGGGTCAGGCCACTTGGGTTCCTGTTTCACCTCAGCCTCTGACTAGCTCTCTAATCTTGGACAAATTCTTAAACTGTTTTTTTTTTTTTTTCCCATCTGTGAAATGAAGATAATAGTCTGTCCTTCCCAGGGAGGTGTGAGTGTTCTGTACGTAGAGTGCTTATACCAGGGCCTTCCCACACATGTGCTTCCCAAGTGGGCACTGCTGTCATCATTATTACTCTTTGTTGAAAGTCTTTCCTATTTACAACCTAAATAGCATGGAAGTTGGTGTTATCATCCCCACTTTATAGAGGAGGAAACCGAGAGTTTGGATTTGCCTGAGGTCTCACAGAAAGTTAGAAGCTGGAATCTCAGCAAAGACCTTCCTGGCTGGGTTTAGCACAACCTTCCTACCTGTCACAGACCAGTGCTGTTTCCAAGCACGCTCAGGGCACTTTCTGATGATTAGTCTTAGGCGCCAACATGGCCAGGCTATGGCAGCCTGTGATTTAATCAAACACTATCTAGGTTTTGCTGTGCAGGTATTTTTATTTTTATTTTATTTATTTATTTTTTTAATGTCTAAGACATATATTTTATTTTATTTTATTTTTTTTAAATTTTTTGTTTATTGCAGTAACATTGGTTTATAACATTGTAAAAATTTCAGGTGTACATCATTATACTTCTATTTCTGCATAGATTACATCATGGTCACCACCAAAATACTAATTACAACCCATCACCACACACATGTACCGAATTATCCCTTTCACCCTCCTCCCTCCCCCCTTCCCCTCTGGTAACCACCAATCCAATCTCTGTCCCTATGTGTTTGTTTATTGTTGTTATTATCTACTACTTAATGAAGGAAATCATACGGTATTTGACCTTCTCCCTCTGACTTATTTCACTTTGCATAATACCCTCAATGTCCATCCATGTTGTCACAAATGGCTGGATTTCATCGTTTCTTATGGCTGAGTAGTATTCCATTGTGTATATATACCACAGCTTCTTTATCCATTCATCCCTTGATGGGCACTTAGGTTGCTTCCAAGTCTTGGCTATTGTGAATAACGCTGCAATGAACACAGGGGTGCATGTACCTTTACAAATTGGTGTTTTCAAGTTCTTTGGATAAATACCCAAGAGTGGAATAGCTGGATCATATGGTAGTTCTATCCTTGATTTTTTGAGGAATCTCCATACTGTTTTCCATAGTGGCTGCACCAGTTGGCACTCCCACCAGCAGAGTACGAGAGTTCCCTTCTCTCCACATCCTCTCCAACACGTTGTTTCCTGTCTTGTTAATTATAGCCATTCTGACAGGCATGAGGTGATATCTCATTGTAGTTTTGATTTGCATTTCCCTGATAGTTAGTGATTTTGAACATCTTTTCATGTGCCTGTTGGCCATCTGTATATCTTCTTTGGAGAAATGTCTATTCAGGTCTTTTGCCCATTTTTTAATTGGGTTGGTAGTTTTTTTGTTGTGGAGATGCATGAGTTCTTTATATATTTTGGAGATTAAGCCCTTATCAGATGTATGGTTTGCAAATATCTTCTCCCAATTGTTAGGTTGTCCTTTCGTTTTGTTGATGGTTTCCTTTGCTGTGCAGAAGCTTTTTAGTTTGATGTAGTCCCATTTGTTTATTTTTTCTATTGTTTTTCTTGCCTGGTCAGACCTGGTGCTTGAAAAGATGTTGCTAAGACCGATGTCGAAGAGCGTACTGCCTATGTTTTCTTCTAGAAGTTTCACAGTTTCAGGTCTTACATTCAAGTCTTCAATCCATTTGGAGTTAATTTTTGTGTATGGTGTAAGGTAAGGGTCTACTTTCATTTTTTTGCATGTGGCTATCCAGTTTTCCCAACACCATTTGTTGAAGAGACTTTCTTTTCTCCGTTGTATGTTCTTGGCTCCTTTGTCAAAGATTAGCTGTCCATAGATGTGTGGGTTTATTTCTGGGCTTTCTATTCTATTCCATTGATCTGTGTGTCTGTTTTTGTGCCAGTACCATGCTGTTTTGCTTACTATAGCTTTGTAGTATATTTTGAAATCAGGGAGTGTGATACCTCCAGCTTTGTTCTTTTTTCTCAGGATTCCTTTAGCTATTCAGGGTCTTTTGTTGTTCCATATAAATTTTAGGATTCTTTGTTCTATTTCTGTGAAAAATGTTGTTGGAACTTTGATAGGGATTGCATTGAATCTATAGATGGCTTTAGGAAGTATGGACATCTTAACTATGTTAATTCTTCCAATCCAAGAGCACGGAATATCTTTCCATTTCTCTGTGTCTTCTTCAATTTCTTTCAGAAATGTTTTATAGTTTTCGGTGTACAGATCTTTCACCTCTTTGGTTAAGTTTATTCCTAGGTATTTTATTCTTTTTGTTGCAATTGTAAATGGGATGGTATTCTTAATTTCTCTTTCTGCTACTTCGTTGTTAGTGTACAGAAATGTGCAGGTATTTTTAAATGGTTAACATCTACAATCAGTTGACTTTAAGTAAAGAGATTTCACTTTACATTATAGGGCCTATAATGTGGGTGGGCCTCATCCAGTCAGCTGAAGGCCTTAAAGCACGTCTTGGGCTGCTTGGGCTGCCACAACAAAATACCATGGACTGGGCGTTGAACAACAAGCTATTCTCATAGTTCTGAAAGCTGGGAAGTCCAAGATCAAGGTGCTGGCAGATCCAGTTTCTGGTGAGAGCTCTCTGCCTGGCTTACAGATGGCTGCTTTTTACTGTGTCCTCACATGGCAGAGACAGCAAGTTCTCTGGTGTCTCTTCTTATAAGGGCGCTAATCTTGACCCTCATGACCTCGTCTAACCCTAATTAACTCCCAAAGGCCTCCTCTCCAAACACCATCACGTTGAGGGTTAGGGCTTCAACACATGAATTTTCGGGGGATAAAACATTCAGTTCACAACAGAGCAAAAACAGAGATTTCCCTGAGAAGAAGGAATTTTGCCTCAAGACTGCAGTGTCAACTCCTGCCTGAGTTTCCAGCCCTACAGATTTCAGACCTGTCAGCTCCCCCAATCACATGTGCCAACTACTACACATCTCTCTCTCTCTCAGCTGGCTGGCTAGTAGACAGATCTCCTATTGGTTCTCCTTCTCTGGAGTCACCTGGCTAATACATGCTTAGAGGCAGATTTTGAGTTAATTTTTCTACCCTTCACATTCAGTCCAGGAGTCACTTAAATCAGCCAAAATCAAGAAATTTAAAACATGACATCCTTGAGAAAATAGTGGCCATAGTTGCCAAAGCTCATTTTCCTACTATGGGATCAAACTCCAGATTCTCTGCCAACCACTCCTCCTGTCGCCTCCTGAGAGGCTCATCGACTGAGTTTTTGTTGGCAAGGTTCACTGAGAGCTACTGTTGTCAACAGTGGCTGCCACTTGACATTCTAAGGAACAATTTAACAGCTTGTAGTCATCTCTTTATTAAGCCTATTTCTTTATTCTCAATCCTTGCATTATTTTAGAAATTTAGAAAAAAATAAGTTAGAAAAAAGAGAAAGGAGATAAGAGGTAACTGGAGGGTGTAGGGTACACCACCTAGGGACTCATTATTCTTTCATTTAACCCAATTGTATCTGTTCCTTTAGACATTAATTCTCTATTCATCTTCTTAATGTTAAGGTGGATGGTTTGATTGAAGTTTCGTCTTCCACAATGTGTTTAGATACCATTTTTGAAGAGATGAAAGACAAATTATTATTAATAATATTAATGATGCCTTACAGTTACAGCTTTGTACCTCGGAAAGCACTTTTATACATCTTATTTCGGTTCATGCTTTAAACATTGCTCTAGCACAGGGAAGGCTTTATACAATAAACCCTTAACATCTATGAGTGATTTTTTCCAGAAGTCTTCTCAAGTCTTCAAAATCAATGTGTGTCATTTCCCCCATAAAATGGAATAAAATGTAATTTAAGTGTTTGAAGAACAACTTCAGACACGAAAGGCGGAGAACAACGACGCTGTACGGTGACGAGGCAGCTCATTCCCAGGCAGAGTCTGGAGCTGAGCTTCCAGGCCCCAAGGCCTTGGCGATCTTTCTGCCTGTGATCCCGCAGCTTCTCAAACCATTTCAGCCACTGTCTCTTCCTTGGCATGTCTTGAGTCACCAATCGTCTGTGATAGTTGAAACTGGAAAAGCTGAATTTTCAAGGGTCCACTGCAGGGATGGCAGATACGGAGCTCATTGTCTAGCGTAGTGATGTGTGTCACCCAAGGAAACCTGGGGCATCAAGACCCTGCCCAGTGATCTACTAACATTATTAATATGCTTTCCAAAGAAGAGAGGAGGCTCCTCTTGTTCTCCGTACTCTGAGATAATGTAAAGTTACAGGATGTCTGAGTCAGAAGGAATCCAATGCCCACCTGGTCTAGCTTCCAGAATACTTCCAGGGGCAGAGAGCTCTTTGTCATGAACCCTTTCCACTTTGGGTTCTAGCTGAATTAAAATATTCTTCTCTAGAGCTCTCTACAATTGGCCCCAATTTTCCCCTGTAAGTGAGCCCTACAATCTAATGCCTGTATTATCTTTCCTTGGGAGGATAGAAATTTAACTTGGTTAAATGCATCAGTCTCCATGTGGCTCTTAAAAAGTGAATCTAAAGGTGACCCTTTTAAGCACACTGTTGATGGGTGGGGAGACACTGTCAGGCAGGAGGTGGTCTGTGGGGATCTTTCACTCAGCTCCATCTAGACAGCTGCTTTCTCCTCCACATGTGAGACCAGGCCCATGCTCTCGGGGAGCATGAGGACTGAGTGGGTCTCCGGGGTCAGGGGAGCCACAGACCAGGCTGTTGTCACACAGGCTTCACGGAGCTTCTCTGTCCCTTATCTGGATGCATCACTTACCAGTATATTCTGAGGGTGAAAATGGCTTTCTCCAGGTAGGTGAGCTTCTCTTCATGTGCCATTTTGACTGATAGTAATTTTTTCCACAATGTAAGCCATTTTGACACGAAGAGTGTGCTTTTCCAAGGCACTTTTGAACTGATCGTTTGCCACCAGCCTTTGACAAAGCTACATATTATTGGAAATACCAGAGGAGCAGCTCTGCTCTCCACTATAACTCAGGAAGCATATTAGGCGCTGAAATTCTAATACCTCATTTTCATGACAAATGATGCAACAAAAGCCCAAAATGGCTGCCATGAATCTCTGTTCTTGACTGCAATTGCTGGGGAGAAGGAAAGTGCCAAACACTTAACCCCTGTGCTCTGGCACGTCGTTGCATCAGGCGCATGGGGGAAGCTGACCGCAGGTTAGGGCTGCCATTTGTGTGGCTCTGGCTCCCTAATAACTTTGAGTGGACTCAATTCTAAAGACTGAGAACATGCCACAAGAAACCAGGATTATAATAGTTACACTTGACATTGCCCTGAACACAAAGGCCTTGACAAAGGGGTGAGTGACAGCCACAGGAGTGAAAACAACCCATTGAAGGGAGCACATTAATCACGGTTAAAGTTAGCTCTTCAAGGCTCTGTAAGAGCAGTGGAAGGTTTCCAAACAGTTTGCAAGCCTTCATTTCACTCACTTGATATGCAAATGGGAACATGACTCAATGTTTGTATCAACCCTGGAAGTCCCCAAGTACACTCAGGCTTAGTTGTGACAATTTTTACTATAGAACAGAATTCAGAAGTAGGAAACAGGCTAACTTTACCCTCATGGAGAAGACCCTAGCAATTAAAATGCAAGGGGCTGATATTAGCCAGGGTTCTCCGGAGAAACAGAACCAATAGGATGTGTGTGCATATGTTTGTATCTATCTGTCTATCTATCTATCTATCTATCTATCTATCTATCTATCTATCTATTTATCATCTATCTATCTATCTATCTATCTGGAATTGGCTCATGCGATTATGGAGGCTGACACATCCCAACATCTGCAGTCAGCAAGCTGGAGACCTGGGAGAGCCTATGGCAGAGTTCTAGTTTGAATCTGAAGGCCTGAGAACCATGAGGGCTGATGGTGCAGTTCAGTCTGAAGGCCAGCAAGCTTTAGATCCAGGAAGATCTGATGTTTCAGTTTGAGTCTGAAGGCAGGAAAAAAAAAAAACCAATGTTCCAGCTTGCAGGCCACCAGGCAGGAGGAATTCCCTCTTGCTCTGAATTTTTTTCTATTCAGACCTTCATCTGATTGGATGAGGCCCATGCACATTAGGGAGGGCAATCTGCTTTACTCAGTATAATTCAAATGTTGATCTAATCCAGAAACACCCTCACAGATACATTCAGAATAATGTCTGACCAAATGTCGGGGCACCCTGTGGCCCAGTCAAGCTGACACATAAAACTAGCCATCACAAATCCACCCTTTGTCAACTTGGTTCCCATACGCATTGCCTTAAACCATACTTAATCTCCAAATAAAGACAATAACAAGGTCAGAACTCTGCCTGATATGATGCAACTATCCTAAGTACAAGTGAAAACACACTGACCCCGTCCCCAGAATAGGAGGTAAAGTTTTCGAGTGATCTTCATTCATCTACTAGCTAACCTGTAACTTAAACACTACGATGTAATATTAGCAATACTTAAATACTACGATACAAAGTCATTACATCTTATGTTACGTGATTAGGGAATGAGAGAGAGAAGAAAACAGGGATATTTGCTTAATACACACACACACACACATTCCTAACAAAATTAGGAAGAAATACTCATGATGGTTGCAGTCCTCATTTCTGTAACTGGTCACCTGGTCATAGCTGGGATTTATAACTACCTTCTTCCACCACCTATTCTATACTCCTTTTGCCTTCAACAAGCAATTCAGCTGGTTGTGGCTCTTTGCCTGGTGGGGTGACCCAAACTTTCATTCCTCAAGGGTCTGGGCCATTTGTAATCCTGCCTAGATTGAATTGTAAGAGTTTTCCATTGACCTTAATCACAGGGCATGGAAATATTAAGAGACACCCTAAGGGATCTCCTGTATCTCAGACATACTCCTCCTTACCTCCATTGTGGAATCATAGTCCAAATTCCCCCAGGGAGTCAGGATCAATTACCCCAGCCAGCACAGTAACTCTTTTCTTTGCCTGTTGATTCAGAGGCATGAGGAGCCCAAGGCGGCTGGGCGGCAGTCTTAACCTCCAGTTCAATGGAATCGCTGTTGTGTCTTCCCTCTCTACCTCTAGACCAGCAGAGTGGAAGGTCATGGAGACAGCAGATAAACATTTTGTTAGTGGGTCACTAGGGGTAATAGTGAGTGGTGCCATTCCCATTTCCACCCCTTGGTTCCTGGACCCATGAGTCCTGGCCATGGGAGAAACAGCACCACATATTGGAAACTGAGTCAGAGCATATACAGCCTTCTGGAGAACCTTGCTCCTGCCCTGCAAGGT
Source organism: Ceratotherium simum simum (assembly GCF_057802395.1). NCBI lineage: Eukaryota > Metazoa > Chordata > Mammalia > Perissodactyla > Rhinocerotidae > Ceratotherium > Ceratotherium simum. The sequence goes on from NC_141900.1 coordinate 105,834,951, forward strand.
ATCACCACCTAGCTGGTGCTCTAACTGAGTCTTCAAACGGCCGTTCCACCGTTCTATCTGTCAGTGCAAATAATCAATAATCATCCTATAGTAAAGAGAAAGAAGGGAATTTTATTTGAGCCAAACTGAGAACTATAGCCCAGGAGTTGCAGCCTTCACAAGGGAAGAAAGTGCTCTGCAGAGGAGTGATGTTCAGCATGTACCATTTCCAAACAAAGAGACGTATGACAGGCATCACAGGGGTACATTCCTTCAAGGGTTCAAGGAGATATTTTGTTACAAATTAGCATGTACACAGCTGGTCAACAGACCCCAGTGTCGTGGGAAGAGAGACTTATCTTCAAAGAGTACTGGTGTCACAAGAAGGGAGACATCAATTCTTACCTTCAGAGTATATTCTTCACTTTAGGGCAATGTTTAAAACAGATGTACAATGTATGTGTGACAGGCCATAAGTCAGGCTTCTTTGGTTTATATAAATTTTAGGCCAAATCAAGTTCAATCCAGAATGGCTTTCTCCATACACCTCAATATATAAAAATTTCTTATATCATATCAAACCAGCTGCTTCAGGATGGTGGGGAACATGTATGACCAGAGAATTCTGTGAGCATGGGCCCACTGTAGCACTTCTTTGGCCGTGAAGTGAGTTCCTTGATCAGAAGCAATGCAGTGTAGACTGCCCTTACAGTGGATAGGCATTCTGGAAGTCCACAGATGGTAGTTTTGGCAGAAGCATTGAGTGCAGGGAAGGCAAATCTGTATCCAGAGTAAGTGTCTGTTCCAGTCAGGACAAAATGCTGCCTCTTCCAGGGTGGAAGTGGTCCAGTGCAATCAACCTGCCACCAGGTAGCTGGCTGATCACCCCAGGGAATGGTGCCATATTGGGGTGGGGACTCAGTGTTGGTCTCTACTCCTAACTGATTAGGCGCTCAGTGGTGGCCGCAGCCAGGTCAGCCTTGGTGAGCGGAAGTCCATGGTGCTGAGCCCATGCATATCCTCCACCCCTGTCACCAGGGCCACTTTGTTCATGAGCCCATTGGATGATGACAGGGGTGGCTGGGGAAAGAGGCTGACTGGTATTGACAGAACAGGTCATCTATCCACTTGATTGTTAAAATCCTTCTCTACCCCGTCACCCACATTCCTGCCTCAGTTGCCCTCATCTCTCTCCTGGGCCCTGGGAGCTGGCCCTGATGTGCTACCTGCCCCACCCGGGGTGGGGTCCACATCAACCCTCCCTCTTAACCCACAATGAGATCAGCCCTCGTCCCAGGAGAGGAGAGGACAGCCTCCGTTGCTAAGGTGCTCAAGCGGCTTCCACACCCTAAACTCTCCTGACTATATGTATTTGCTTTTCTCCATCATCTTCAATCCCAGCGTCACCTGGGAGCACACTTACAAAGGAGACCACGTGAATAAATCTGGATGGACGGGAAACACATTAGTGATTTCTTAGCCCCATTCCAAAGCTTAGCTGAGCTTGTTAGATTTGATTAAAGGATTTTATGTCTGGCGTGTCAGAGAGACAGAGATTAAGCACCAAGGAGCTTTTCCCTTGCTGGAATCTCCGAATTTATCACCAGAGTAGAATGGTGTTCTGGCTTCTTGACTGCTTTTCTTAAAATGCCAGATTCTTTTCCTTCATTTGTATTAATGAGATCAGTCAAAAACGATTAAGCCTTCTGCTATTTTGCAACCTATAAATTACCAAATTTAAAAGTTGGAACGGGGTTTAGAAAGAATCACAGCCCCAAACTTCATTTTATGGATACGAGAACCAGAAAGGTTAACTGACTTGCTTGGGATCACACAGCAAGTTCCAGGCAGAGCAATGAGTAGAACCTAGGTCTCTTGTCTCCTGAATTAGCACTGCTTTTTATCTTCTGTTGCCCTTAGAAATGAGGATTGAACCACACAGGGACTAGACAGTGGGGAGGAAGTAACCAAGGGGCAGTTCTTCCCTCTGCTCTGTGCCGTGCACACTCTGCTCCATCTCACTCTCTCTCTGTTCTCTACTCTGTCTCTGTCAAACAAGATACATGGGTTTTGAGCAGCTAGCAGCTCTGACATTTTACTAGAGAATACCAAGAGAGTGGTGTGCCGAGGAAACTTATGGGATTATGAGACTGGAGAGAACAGAAAAGGGCAATATGAAAATGTGACAGAGAAAATGGTCCTTGGTGATCAATACTCCAGCATCGCCGATTGGTGTTGTGTATTTATGGCCGCCATAAACCCAGAGCCAGGGCAGCGAGACCTCCCTGCAGGAGGCTGCGGCCTTGGCTAGGCTTTCGGGCGTCCTTCCTCTAGGGAGAGAGACCTGAGGAGTCCAGGAACCTCGGAGCTGAGACGGGGGAAGGCCCACTCTCGTCAAAGGTCATGGCAGGCCCGAGTCAAAGCCAGGGCTGGAATGTGGGTCCTGACACCTTCTCTCGGCTCTTTTTCAACACTTGGGGTCTGCTCTGAGCAAAGAGTCCGTCTGGACTGTTCCGGGTGTTAGCAGCCTGGGTGGTTATGAGTTTAGAGAGACCTTATGTCTTGGGCTTATTTCTTGAGAAGGTGCCAATTTTCTTCCATTTCTGTTTCTTTGTAGATCGCAGCTATATGGGCATTGACATAAATAGATCCTGCCTGTTTAACTGGAAGTGGGGTTGACTCTTGGCTGTCAGAGGTGAGCTGGGCTCACCTGTTGAGGGGGTGGGTCCAGGTGCAGGAGATGGGAGGCGTTCCAGCAGGCAGGCAAAATGCTGTACTCAGAGACCGTGACTGTCCATGGTAGGGTAGGACAGGAGAGCCCTGAGAGGAAGGGGGTGTCTCAGGCCAGAAGGAACAGGACTGTTTGGAGATATACCTGCTCCTATGCTTGTCCTGTAAGGACAGAGAGCAACGGGGGGGGTGATGGAATGGTGAGGGTGCAGGTGAAATCATACAAACGAAAATGTGACAGTGGCCCTGCCCTGGGGGACAGCACTCTGGAGATCCACAGCACACGCTCGTGAATACGGCGTGAAGCAGAAGGAGAGGTGGGTCCCTGTGCCTCGTGTTTAGAAGAAGGGATCCAGTGGAGAAAGCTTGGTCTTTGTCACCTGGCACACACTGGCCGCCCACCTGTGAGCTGCTTTTTGCCAGGTGCCTTGGTGGACCCGGAACAGATTGAGAACGACGTGGTTCTACCTCGTGTCTTGTGGTTACTTCTTGCCCATGAAATGGTGTTGCTCTGACCTTAAATCCTTTCTTAGCTTGGTGTCTCCTGTTAATCTTTCTATGTTGTCTCATCATCTTTGATTTGAGCTCTGGTTTCTCTGGTTATGTCTGCTGGGCTTTGTACAATTTAGTTACTGGGAAACTGCATTCGCCACTTACCTTCCCTGTGGGTTCCAGGTTAGAACTGGCCGGAAGGGAAATCAGAGGGGTTTGGAAGGTAGAGGTGCAGCGAGGCTGCGTCTGTGCTCTGCAGGTCTGCTCAGGGCAGGTGCTGAGGAGTTCACCCCTGTCATCTCTGGTCTCCTGGCTCGTCCACTGCTGGGGCCAGCACCTGGCCTGCAGTGTCCCCAGCGGCCGCCAGGGCTGCCCCTTCAGCCTGTCTGCATCTTGGGGCACGAGCAGCCCCTCCTGCAGGGCAGCGTGTCATTACGATGAAAGGCGGCGGGAGACCAACCTGGTTCCAGGCTGTTCTGGCTTTCCCTCCTTCTGTCCGTCTTTCCTTCCAGATGGACTGACTTCAGGCCAACAGCAGATGCCGCGGCAACACCTCCCGTAGACTGCGCAACCAGCTCCCACAGTCACGTGCGATCTAACCCCCACGCTAAATTTCTTCTCCTGCACCCTCGTCTCTCTGATGGAAGGCTCCCAGCGCAAGTGAGTATGAAGTCCCTCACAGCTTCAGCCACTCGTGGAACTTTCTGTTTTGCTGCTGAGGGCAATGCTCCCCCACCCCCACTCTCCTTATTTGTCACTTTTCATGGCCTACAGCAGGAAGTAGAACCCTCCCTTTTTTCCTCCTGTTTCCTGATTTTTATTTATTCCACACCCTTGACTTTTATTTATCGATTTTGCTGTATTGAAGGAAAGAGGCTCTGTGATCTGGCTGCCTCTCTTTTTTCTTTTCTTTTTTTGTCCAGAAGCACAGTAGAGGATTTCTTAAGGATGGATGGCGCATCCTGCACCTTCCTGGACCCTCCCGATGTGTAGGTGCTCAGTAAGTTTTGGTGAATTGAGCTGGACTCTCCAGAGACTGAGCCCCTGCCATCTCCGGTACCTGCCAGCTGTGGGCACGAAGGCACCCGCCCCGAAGGCTTAGGCTCCTACAGTTTCTGACCAAATGCAGCCCAAGGCAAGCAAGGTCAGGGGACTCTGTCCTCACTATGTCGGTGCTGGAATTTTCCTTACCCTCTTGGGTCCAATATCCAATCTGCCTGGGTGAAGTTGTCTGGAGTCCATGCAGACAATCTGAAATTGCCCGGGAAGGTCACATAACCTCCAGATGTTGTCACTAATTGAAATATCCTGATTCTGTGTCCCTGGGACACCCCACCTATCTCGACTGGGCCTGAGTTTGCCATTTCCTTTACAACACTGAACAGCTGGCCACTCTGAGTGATGTGGGGAGAGCAACAGTCCTACAACCGTGTAACTGATCCACCCTTCCACACCTTTCTCCTTTATTCATTTGCCCACATGCCTGGCATTGCAACATGCATTGGGGCAGAAGCTTCAAAGGACACTTTGGGTTACAAATAACAGCACATTTGACTCACACCCATTTAAATAATTTAGTTAATTTATTGAGCCTTGTAACTGGGAGAAAAATCCAGAAGCAGATTGGATTTTGGGCGTGGTTCAATGAGATTTCTGTCTCTTTCTCTGTGATTGTCTTAGTTTAGCCCCCCTCCAGGTTATGTTCTATCCTTGAATTGGCTTGCCTCATGGATAAAAAATGGCTGCCAGTAGCAATTAGGGCAACACGCTTCCTTGGGTATATTCAGCAGGAGAGAGTGTAGCTTCCCAAAGTTGCCAAACAAAAATTCTGACCTGTACTCTGATTGGCATGCACGTGGACCACAGCTGTGGCAGGGAAATGCCATGCATGGATAGGCTGGGCCTGAGTTAGATGCTCACTACTCTGGCAAAGGCGATGCTGTTAGCTGATTGGGAGACCAATCAAGGGGCCTCCCTGGAGCTGGGCTTGAAGCCAGTTACGCCCAGCCTGCATGGCAGCAAAACAGTGGGGGAGATTAAGGCAGGTTGCGGGGGCAGCTATGACTTCTATTAGATAGTGATAGGGCCTCAGATTGGATCTTGATGAACAGATAGGATGGGGATATGGCAAATTACACAATCAGCCTATATCCACCTGCCTTTTCTAGCAAGAACCCAAGGGCAGACAAATTTCTATCAAATTTACATTATCCTAATGTTCAGGCAGCGCACCGCGGTAAGCAAATCAAAGCTGAGTGAAACAGGTGAAGGCTGAGCAGGTGGAGAAGGAAAGAGGAGGAGGCTCCTGACAAGACTGGATGGCTCTTTGGCTGAAACAGTCCCACACTTCGCCCCCTCCAGAACATTATTTTGATTGGCCAATTACATGCCATAAGATCAGATTCAACTTCACGAAGAAACACTTGGATGGAAATAATTGTAGGTAGAGTCATAGTATTAGTATTCCTAAAGACCTCTGATGAGGAATAATAATGGTGGATCATTACTATATATTTTCAGCTGCTTTAAAAATTAAATCTGTTCCACAATGTGTTTCACCATTTTATAGCCATTATACAGAGCCCTTCGGGACAGTCTCATAAAAGGCATTCCATAAATTTGGTCTGTCCTTGTATCGCATTACATTTTACAGCAATCATCTGGCATCTTAAAGAGCTCCAAGGCACCATCTCTTTCAGAAGCAGCACGAGGGAGTGTGCAGGAGACTGGAAACTGGCAGGTTCTGGGGATGGAGCTGCTGTCCTTTCTTCTGAGCGTGTAAGGAAAGGGGTCAGACGTGATCAATGTTTTTTGGAGAGATTTATTCCACCATTCCCTGAGGCTTCCTGTTAAACCTTACCGAATATGTCTCTTCCTCAATTGTCCGCCAAAAAAAAAGAAAAAAAAATCCACGCAGGGATCTCCCCTACAAGACAGTCTATAGTGTGAGTCACTCTTGCCTCCCTGCAGTGGGGCCTAAGGGATACAGTGCAGATGGGCTGGACTCAGATGTGGAGAGAGTAATTCATCCACTCTGTGTTTGCAGCCTGCTGTTTACCACATCATTGCCAAGTCACCACCCAGCTCTGTTTCCATGGTGACCACGATGCTTGGCAAACCTCTCCGGGCATTTGAAAATTCAGATACAAAATTGATAGTGTACTCACGAAGGGAAGGCAAGGGATCTCCTAACCAGTGGGAGTGTTGTATTTTTTCAGTCATCTAAGCACTGGTTTAATTTTAGGTTGGAAAACCTAAAAGGTGTGTGTTAATGGTATTTAGGTCAAGTGCATCTTACGGTTCTAAACGGAAGGGCCCTGACACGAGTGCCTTAGAAGACTTGGAATTGAAGCAGTTTAAATTCGGAGTTGATTTCCACATCAGTTCTTGGGGCTATAGTTGCTGCAGAAGGAACTCAGCCTCTCCCCAGGAACTAAGCACCATTCCTCCGACTGACACAAATACAATAATGAATTACAGGAAATGAGAGAGGGAAGAAATCTGTGGCAGGAGAAGTTCGTTTCAGGAATCTTAAATGCTTCATGGGAACTAGACCTGGGCTTTACAATGGGAGGTTTTCAGCTTGTCAAATGTTACCGGAGGCAGCGTACTAGGGGTCTTGTGTGCCCTGGCATGCACCATTTGGTTTATATCAATGTGGTGAGCTTGACTGGGCAACATGACTATTGTAGCCAATGCTACTGGTCATCAATTTCCAGTGCTCTTCTTCTTGGGCTCATGGAAGACTGTATTTCGCAGACTCCCTGCAGTTAGGCAGGGCCATGTGACTAGTTCTAGCCAATGATCTGTGAGCTAAGGTGATAATGTCATTTCCAGGGTGACACAGTGACCCTTGAGCTTTCCTGTCATCCCTTTGTCTAGGAATGTGGGGGTCTTGTGCTGAGTTGGTGGAACAACAAGACTTAGCCGCTGAGACACCGTGTGGAGGATGCTGCCCTGGACTGTTGCCCACGTTCTCAGAGGATTTTATATGGAAGGCAAATACATTTTTGAGTGCTAAGCTCATGAGATTTTGGAATTTTTTTTTGTTACTTCGGCTTAGCCTCGCTTACCTTGAATAACATAATAACTGTATAATTTGAGATTGAAATATAAGGAAGGTAAATTCTCAATTTACATATAAAGTGGGCTTGTGAAAACTTAGTAACACCTGGTTCTTGTTCATTTCAAAGGCGTCTGAGGGCAACAACAAAGAGACCTTAAAGCCTTGAGGGGTGATTCCTGGGCTTGTGGGCCCCTCGTATTCGCAGAGGAGCTGTAAGGACCAGGTAAACGACTCCAGGACACTCCTGATTTCCCACCACAGGGAGAACAGCCGAGTGGAGCATGGCCTTTAATCCCATCGGCTAATGAAGTGAAGAACACCCATTGAGGAATTAGTGGCTTTAAGGTCAGCTCAGGCACCGGCCAAACAAGGTGGCACATGTGGAGTGGGTCGACAGGGAGCTCTGGTAGCTGCAAGAAGGGGCACTTGGCACTGCTAAGAACCTCTTGGCAGCCTGTCCTCGCAGTGGACCCCTCTGAGGCTCTCATCACGTTTGTGGATCCAGTGTCTGGCACTTAGTGGCACTCAAACAAATGACAAATGCATGAAACGAAACAAATGGACTGTCATGGAGGAAGTTTCTGCAGGATAGGCTTTACAGGTGAGTGCCGTCACTGATGGGTAGTTTCAGCCAGGCCGTGAGTGGGAGGAGAAGTTCAGGTATTGAAAGAAAGAGCATCTTGTAGTAACATCCTTGTCAGATCCTGCTGGCCCATGTCATTCTGGCCTGTGACTCTGTCTTGCCATCAAAGCGATGCTCAACACGTGATTGTCTTTTGTACCCGGCAGCTTTTGTTCTTGGGAACAAATCCTATTCTCCTTCATTTTTCTCCCCAAGTCCTAAAGTTATGATGGATTTCATTAGAAGCAGCAGGAAAGTCTTAGGGAAAAAATCCTCTTTATTTATGCATACTACTCAGTGGAAATCAGCCAATAGAATGTTTTCCCTAAATGCCATGATTTTTAATGGAATGGCTGCACAGTGATGGAGTGTCCTTAAGTTAACAGTAGTTCCATGATATTGTTAGAAAGAATATAGCCGATGAGAGAAGTCAAGATGGCAGTGTAAGCAGACTCTGAACTCACCTCCTCCTGCGGACACAGCAAATTTACAACTACTCTTGGAAAAATTACCCCTGAGAGAGAACTGAAATCTGGATATGAAGAACTCCTGCAACAAACAACAATCCTAATCGAGGTGGAAGAGGCAGAAACTCCCTTCTGGAGAGAAAAAAATGCCACCTTCACAAGCCGCAGCCTTCACAGCTGCCCGGGAGCAGCCCACAGGTACACAGCCCTCCCTGGAGGAGCGGGGCCCTGAGCCAGGGAGTGCCCTGAGCCGGGGAGCACCCCTGCTCTAGGCATTTTTTGGACCCAGCACAATCGTGACGAGTGGCATAGTATCTGACTTTGCTTGCTACTAAAACATTGGGGAGTACCCCCAGAAAAGCTGGTTCACAAAGAAATTAAAATCAGCTCTTAAAGGGCCCACACACAAACTCACCTGTTTCAGAAAGCAACCTAAAATCAGCAGAAAGAAAGGTGCACAGCCCTTTGGGGAAAAGAGACTCACCTGATAGGCTCTGAGTGCATCTCCGTGAAAGGTGAGACCCCTCCAGGGACTAGGACATTGGCAGCGGCCGTTGTTGTGATCTAGTGTGGGTGTGCTGACACAGAGGCCGGCAGATGCCATTGGAGTTCTCCCTGGGGCCTGCTAGCTCAGGGTCTGCCCCACCCACTAGAGCACCGATTTAATCCAGCTCAGCCAGGGCAAGCAGCCCACCCTAGGGATTGGCTCCACACAACAACAAGCCCTTGGGCAACATGTGGGCCTGCTAAGGGAGCTGCCTGGATTCTCCACAGCCTGTTGACTGGGTCTGCCTCTGTAGGGCAGGGTGTGTGCAAGGAGTGGGTGGAGAGTGTGGGGCAGTGGTGGAGTGTGTGGGGCTCCCGCCTTGGAGAGACTGGGTCCACTTTAGGAGGTCGGGGCTTGTGCACCGAGCAGGACTGTGTTGACTGTGTGTGGACCTGTAGGTGGTGGGGCTTGTCGGCTGCAGAAGATTTGTGCTTCTCAAAGAGTGACATAGGGGGTTGGCCCCATCTTCCAAAGCCTGAAACAAATGGGTGCTCCCATGCCTGAGGCCAGCCCCAGCAGGCTGTAATCCTCAGAGAGTTGACAAGGGACCTAAAGGCTAGAGGCCTATAGCAATTGTAAGTCCCTGAGCCTAACAACCTGCCACGCTGGAGGCCTACTCACTTAATAGAAATACAGCAACAGGAATGTGCTATTAGACCTTGCAGCCAACTGTGCTGGAACACCCCACACCTGATAAAGAGACTGAAGGGCCCACAACAACTACACGCAGCTGAGCATTATAACAGCTGGCCAGGGGCATAGCTCAGCCTCCCTGGGCACCTATGGGAAGAACAACTCCGCCACAACAGAAGGACACACGTAGGTGACACAGGGGTTACTCCTGGAACATTTGCAACTGGAGAGGAGAGGGAAGCACACTGCCAAGCCTCCTAAGGCATCACTTATATAAAGTCACCTCTCCGAGAGCAGGAGACGTAGCCGACCTACCTAATACATAGACACAAGCACAGGGAAAGAGGCAAAATGAGGAGGCAAAGGAATACGTTCCAAGTAAGGGAACAGGACAAAATCCCAGAAAAGGAACTAAGTGAAACAGAAATGAGCAACCTACCCGACAGAGAGTTCAAACAAAGAGTGTTAAGGATGCTCACTGACATGGGGAGAAGAATAGATGAACTCAGTGAGAATGTCAACAAAGAAATGGAAGATATAAAAAAGAACCAATCAGAAATGAAGAATACAATACTGGAAATGAAAAATTCACTAGAGGGGCTCAAAAGCAGAGTAGAGGATACAGAAGAACGGATCTGCGAGCTTGACGAAAGACTAGAAGAAATTACCCAAGCTGAACAGATAAAAGAGAAAAGAATTAAAAAGAGTGAAAACAGTCTAAGGGACCTTTGGGACAACATCAAGTGCACTAACATTGTGTTATAGGTGTCCCAGAAGGAGAAGAGTGAGACAAAGCAGCAGAGAATCTATTTGAAGAAACAATTGCTGAAAACTTCCCTAACCTAAGGAAGGAAACAGACATCCAGGTACAGGAAGCACAGAGAGCACCAAACAAGATAAACCAAAAGAGGCCCACACCAAGACACATCATAATTAAAATGTCCAGAATTAAAGATAAAGAGAGAATCCTAAAAGCTGCAAGAGAAAGACAAGTTACATACAAAGGAAACCCCATAAGGCTATCAGCTGACTTCTCAGCAGAAACCTTACAGGCTAGAAGAGAGTGCCATGATATATTTAAAGTGCTAAAAGGAAAAAACCTACAGCCCAGAATACTCTACCCAGCAAGGTTATCATTCAAAATGGAAAGAGAGATAAAAAGTTTCCCAGACAAGCAAAAATTAAAGGAGTTTGTCACCAAGAAACCATTACTACAAGAAACGCTAAGGGGACTTATTTAAGGGGAAAAGAGAAGACCACAAATAGGAAAAATTATCTATTTCCATGATAAGAGGGTAATGGATACAAATGCACAAAAAAGAGGTTAGATATGGTATCAAAAACATAAAATGTGGCAGGAGGGGAGTTAAAGAGTAGAGCTTTCAGACAGAGGTCAAATTAAAGAGACTATCAAGTTAATATAGACTGCTATATACGTAAGTTACTATATATGATCCCCATGGTAATCACAAACCAGAAACCTATAATAAATACACAAAAAACTAAGAGAAAGGAACCCAAACATAATACTAAAGAAAGCCATCAAACCACAAGGGAAGAGAGCAAGAGAAGAAGAAAGGAACAGAGAAGAGCTACTAAAACACCAAGAAAAAAAAGTTAAAAATGGCAGTAAGTACATACTTATCAATAGCTACTTTAAACGTTAATGGACTAAATTCTCCAATTAAAAGGCATAGGGTGGCTGACTGGATAAAAAAACAAGACCCATATATATGCTGCTTACAAGAGACATATTTCAGACCTAAAGACACTCACAAACTGAAAGTGAAGGGATGGAAAAAGATACTGCATGCTAATGGCAATGAAAAGAAAGCTGGGGTAGCAATACTTGTATCAGACAAAATAGACTTTAAAACAAAAACTGTAAAAAGAGACAAAGAAGGGCACTACATAACGATCAAGGGAACAATCCAACAAGAGGACATAACACTTGTAAATATCTATGCACCCAATGCAGGAGCACCTAAATATATAAAGCAATTATTATAAAAAGAGAAATAGATAGTAACACAATAAAAGTAGGAGACTTTAACACTTCACTTACAGCCACGGATAGATCATCCAAATAGAAGATCAATAAGGAAACATTGACCTTAAATGACACACTAGAACAGATCGACCTAGTAGATATATACAGAACATTCCATCCAAAAACTGAAGAATATGCATTCTTTTCAAATGCACATGGAACATTCTCCAGGATTGATCACATATTAGACCACAAAACAAGTCTCCATAAATTTAAGAGTTTGAAATAATACCAAGCGTCTTTTCTGACCACAATGGTATGAAACTAGAAATCAACTATAGGAAGAAAATCAGAAAAGCCACAAATATGTGGAGATTAAACAAAATGCTACTGAGCAACGATTGGGTCAATGAAGAAATCAAAGGAGAAATCAAAAAATACCTGGAGACAAATGAAAATACGACATGCCAGAATTTATGGGATACAGTAAAAGCGATTCTAAGAGGGAAGTTTATAGCAACACAGGCCTATCTCAACAAACAAGAAAAATCTCAAGTAAACAATTTAACAACGCACCTAAAGGAACTGGAAAAAGAAGAACAAACAAAGCCCAAAATCAGTAGAAGAAGGGAAATAATAAAAATCAGAGCAGAAATAAATGAAATAGAGACTAAAAACACAATAGAAAAATTAATAAAACCAAGAGCTGGTTCTTTGAAAAGATAAAAAAAATTGACAAACATTTAGCTAGACTCACCAAGAAAAAAAGAGAGAAGGCACAAATAAGTAAAATCAGAAATGAAAGAGGAGAAATTACAACAGACACCCCAGAAATACAAAAGATTATAAGAGAATACTATGGAAAGCTAGATGCCAATAAATTTGACAATCTGGAAGAAATGGATAAATTCTTAGAGTCATACAACCTTCCAAAACTGGATCAAGAAGAAATAGAGAATTTGAATAGACCAATCACCAGTAAGGAGATCGAAACTGTAATCAAAAACCTCCCCCAAAATAAAAGTCCAGGACCAGATGGCTTCCCTGCTGAATTCCACCAAACATTCAAAGAAGACTTAATACCTATCCTTCTCAAACTCTTTCAAAAAATTGAGGAGGGGGGAAGCTCTCTAACTCATTTTATGAAGCTGACATTACCCTGATACCAAAACCAGACAAGGACAACACAAAAAAAGAAAACTACAGGCCAATATCACTGATGAACATTGATGCAAAAATCCTCAACAAAATACTAGCAAATTGCATACAACAATATATTAAAAAGATTATACACCACGATCAGGTGGGATTTATTCCAGGGATGCAGGGATGGTTCAACATCCACAAATCAATCAACATGATACACCACATTAATAAAATGAAGAATAAAAATCACATGATCATCTCAATAGATGCAGAGAAAGCATTTGACAAGATACAGTGTCCATTTATGATTAAAACTCTGAATAAAATGGGTATAGAAGGAAAGTACCTCAACATAATAAAGGCCATATATGACAAACCCACAGCTAACATCATCCTCAATGGTGAAAAACTGAAAGCTATCCCTCTAAGAACAGGAACCAGACAAGGATGGCCACTCTAATCACTCCTATTTAACATAGTATTGGAAGTCCTAGCCAGAGCAATCGGCAAGAAAAAGAAGTAAAAGGGATCCAAATTGGAAAGGAAGAAGTGAAACTGTCACTATTTGCAGATGACATGATTTTATATATAGGAAACCCTAAAGAATCCACCAAAAACTTTTAGAAGTAATAAATGAATATGGTAAAGTTGCAGGATACAAAATCAACATACAAAAATCAGTGGCATTCTATACACTAACAACAAAGTAGCAGAAAGAGAAATTAAGAATACAATCTGATTTACAATTGTAACAAAAAGAATAAAATACCTAGGAATAAACTTAACAAAGGAGGTGAAAGATCTGTACACCGAAAACTATAAAACATTGCTGAAAGAAATTGAAGAAGACACAAAGAAATGGAAAGATATTCCGTGCTCTTGGATTGGAAGAATCAACATAGTTAAGATGTCCATACTTCCTAAAGCAATCTATAGATTCAATGCAATCCCTATCAAAGTTCCAACAACACTTTTCACAGAAATAGAACAAAGAATCCTAAAATTTATGTGGAACAACAAAAGACCCCAAATAGGTAAAGGAATCCTGAGAAAAAAGAACAAAGCTGGAGGTATCACACTCCCTGATTTCAAAACATACTACAAAGCTATAGTAACCAAAACAGCATGGTACTGCACAAAAACAGACACACAGATCAATGGAATAGAATCGAAAGTCCAGAAATAAACCCACACATCTCTGGACACCTAATCTTCGACAAAGGAGCCAAGAACATACAATGGAGAAAGGAAAGTCTCTTCAACAAATGGTGTTGGGAAAACTGGACAGCCACATGCAAAAAAAATGAAAATAGACCATTACCTTACACCATACACAAAAATTAACTCAAAATGGATTAAAAACTTGGATGTAAGACCTGAAACAATGAAACTTCTAGAAGAAAACATAGGCAGTACGCTCTTTGACATCGGTCTTAGCAACATGTTTTCAAACACCAGGTCTGACCGGGCAAGAGAAACGATAGAAAAATAAACAAATGGGACTACATCAAAATAAAAAGCTTCTGCACAGCAAAGGACACCATCAACAAAATGAAAAGACAACCTAACAATTGGGAGAAGATATTTGCAAACCATACATCTGATAAGGGGTTAATCTAAAAAATATATAAAGAACTCATGCATCTCAACAAGAAAAAAACTAACAATCCAATTAAAAAATGGGCAAAAGATCTGAACAGACATTTCTCCAAAGAAGATATACAGATGGCCAACAGGCACATGAAAAGATGTTCAGCATCATTAATTATCAGGGAAATGCAAATCAAAACTACAATGAGATATCACCTCTCGCCGGTCAGAATGGCTATAATTAACAAGACAGGAGACAACAAGTGTTGGAGAGGATGTGGAGAGAAGGGAACTCTCGTACACTGCTGGTGGGAGTGCCAACTGGTGCAGCCGCTATGGAAAACAGTATGGAGATTCCTCAAAAAATCAAGGATAGAACTACCATATGATCCAGCTATTCCACTGTTGGGTATTTATCCAAAGAACTTGAAAACACCAATGCGTATAGATACATGCACCCCTGTGTTCATTGCAGCGTTATTCACAATAGCCAAGACTTGAAAGCAACCTAAATGCCCATCAAAGGAAGAATGGATAAAGAAGATGTGGTATTTATACACAATGGAATACTACTCAGCCATAAGAAAAGATGAAATCCAGCCATTTGTGACAACATGGATGGACATTGAGGGTATTATGCAAAGTGAAATAAGTCAGAGGGAGAAGGTCAAATACCGTATGATCTCACTCATTAAGTAGTAGATAATAACAACAACAAACAAACACATAGGGACAGAGATTGGATTGGTGGTTACCAGAGGGGAAGGGGGGAGGGAGGAGGGAGAAAAGGATAATTAGGCACACGTGTGTGGTGATGGATTGTAATTAGTATTTGGGTGGTGAACATGAGAACATGATGTAATCCATGCAGAAATAGAAGTATAATGATGTACTCCTGAAATTTATACAATGTTATAAACCAATGTTACCACAATAAACAGAAAGGAAAAAAAAAAAAAAAAAAAAGGAAAGAAAGAATAGCCCTGTGAGACACTTGGCTGTCTCTAATTTTGTTTCCAGAGAAAGTAATAAGACAAGAAGCTTGGGGATGCTTTTACAATGTGTGTTTATTTCTTGGTACAATTCTGTGGTTTCATCTCCCTACCCACCCTCAGGTATTACAGGCTATAGGTTCTTAGTCCTCTTGGCTTGCATTGTAGATTCCCACTTTCCTTCATATGAACTTCTCCTCTCCATCCCTTTTGATTCTGGGAAGAAGAGTTCCAGTGCTATCAGACGAAGCACCCTGCAATGGCTTGTACAGGAGCTGGGGTCTAGACAGATGCCCTTGGGTGGACTAGGTGAGCCTGGAAGATTTCCATGGGAAACACCAAGCAGAAGTCAGAGCAGAAAAGGGTGGTGTTGGTGGGGCCTGGCCGTAAGCAGGGGACCAGATTCTAGACCCAGAGTAGTTAACATGTAAGTAGAATGTGGAAACTGCTGACCAGTGTCCTGAAAATTGAAAAAATTATGAAAAGATGAAAATCTGTTACTTTTGATTTTTACCTTTCTCGTACAAGCTGAGTTTTTGAGAATGTGTGTTCATAAAACTCTTCACGTTGGAATTTAACTGACTGTAAAACATGGTCGGTCTTCTCCCCAATTCAAACTTATGCACATAGCCAGCAGCCAGTGGATAAAATCAGTGCTTATTGGGTTTAACTAAATTGCAATCTTGAAGAATTTATGAGCTCAGTTTTTGTCTTTATAGAATGAAGTGGTCTAATATTGATAGTCTTTCCTTTTCCTTTTTTTAAAAAGTGCTCAGATGCAAAGTAAATGTTTTTCTTTCTGTCAGCTCCCTTTGCTTCTAGATTGAAATGCCATTATTAATATGGAAAAATTAATATGGAAAAATTCTAGACTCTTGGAGACCTTTTAGGATTGAATGGGAGGCTACTTCTCTTAGAATATGTGCAGTGGGAAGTTTCAGGGCACCCGATTGACGAGGACACCACTGACAGTATTTATGAAAGCCTCACATACAATTACCCTGTGACCAGCAATGCTACTCCTAGGCATATCTGTACACAGATGCTAGCAGCTTTATTTATAACAGCCAAAAAGCAGAAACCTCCCAAATACCTCCCAACAGCAGAAAGGATAAAAAGTTGTGATATACACATGCAATAGACAGCTACAATAAGAAAGAACAAACTACCACTATATACAACCTGGATGAAGCTCAAATACACAATGATGAGGCAAAGAAGGCAGACACCAAACTGTGTGATTCTATTTATATGAAGTTCAAGAACAGGTAAAACTAGTCTCTGGGGATGGAATTCAGAATCATGGTTAACTCTGTGGGAGGATACTAACTGGGTACGAGCATGAAGGAGCCTTTGAGGTGTTGGAAGTGTTTCTGAATCTTAATTTGGGTGGTGGATATGCACGCACATGCGCGCACACATTTATGCAAAATTCATCAACCTCTCTACTGTAGATAGGTTATATCTCATACATAGTAATCCTACTACTAATAAAAAGACATTGATAAAAGCTATTTGCTTTTTCAATCCAGTTTTATGTTCTCATTCCCTCTCATTCCTAATTCTTGTTAGTCATACTGAGATGAAGGGCAATCTATTTTATTACAGTGAGATATTTAGTTTAATTAGTTGATAGGATATGTTAAGCCTGTGAATTCAGAGGAGACAGTGGGAAAAATAAGACAAAACATGAGGAGATGGTATCAGAGTTTACATTCCAAAAGAAATGTGGCCAAATGGAGCAGAATCTCCACTTGAGACTCAACTGACCAGACCTTCTGGTCACTGCGGCCGTTAGGCACCCACCCTCTGCACGTTAAGAATTTGTGCCGAGCAACAGCATGAGACTCTTCTGAGACTCATCGAGGGGCTAAAATGCCTGTCTCTTGGGTCCCACCTGGACATGTATGAGAAGTAGCTAGGATTGGATAAACTTCATTGTCAGAGGAGACTTGGGTGGGGCCCGAAGGGGGAAAATGAATGAGAGCTCAAGTAGAGTCTTGTGATGCTAATAAAAGTGATTACATAACTGCTGCAAGCTTGGGAGCCTCTTGGGACACGCAGATCCCTTTCTTCTGCTATTATTATAGTCATATTTAAATGTCTGTAAGTCAGCATCGTGTCACCAGTTCTACTTGGTGGCCATTCCCGTCTGGGAATGGAGGATGACATTTGTCCGCCTGGTATGTTGGCTTTTATGAATTGGCTTGATTATCAGAAACTGTGGCAGCTTATTCCCTTGTAGCTTTCCCTTTCTCTTGTTACCAAAGGGCTCATCTCTCCCATGTAATAGTTACCAAGGGAGAGCAGTCCCTAGAATCGTAGAACCCTAGAATTCGAGAGCATAAAAGAGCTTAGGGACCATTTAATAAAAACATTCTACCACATCTGGAGTGTCCAATGTGTGCCACATACTATTTGAGTGTTCTCATGTAAGCTATCTCAGCATTTGATATTTTATGAGTGTACTTTTCTATTATTGTCGCACTTGATTCTCACTATAAACTTGTGAGGAAGAGATGGAAGGATTCTCACATTAAAAAAAAAAAACAGGGCCGGCTCCGTGGCTTAGTGGTTAAGTGCGTGCGCTCTGATGCTGGCGGCCCGGGTTCGGATCCCGGGCGCGCCCCAGGGCACCGCTTCTCCGTCCAACGCGAGGCCGAGTCCCACGTACAGCAACTGGAGGGATGTGAACCTACGACATGCAACTATCTACTGGGGCTTTGGGGGGAAAAACATGAATAAATAAAATCTTTAAAAAAAAAAAACAAAACAAAACAGCCCCAAACAACTAAGGATCTGAGAGGTTAAATGAGTTGACCCAACTGGTATTGGAAGAACTCTCAGCAGTGTCTACATGTCTGACTCCTCGTCTTGTGATCTGTTCATCGTGTGATCGTCATTGTTTGAGAGTAGGTGTGGATGTGGTAAGGAGCAGGGGAGTCGTAAAGCACAGGGTATCTGATGCAGGAATGGGGAGAAGGGAGTAGGGAGAGAGGATGAAGGATTGGAGATATGTTTGCCTGCTTCTCAGTTTTTTACGGCCAGCTCTGGCTCATTTGACTATTGCTGACTTACTCTCCAAACTTTTCCTTTTCTCCAGCATTACTGAGATATACCTGACATAAAGCTCTGCGAGTTTAAGATATATAATGTGTTTATTTCATACACATATACGTTGCAATATGATTACCACCATAACATTAGCTAACACCTCCATCCCGTCACATAATTACCATGTCTTTTTTGTGGTGAGAACCACAAAAGATCTACTCTCTTAGTAACATTCAAATATATAATACAATATTATTAGCTGCAATCACCATGCTGTACATTAGATCCCCAGAACTTGTTAATCTTATAATTGCCCCAGGCTTTTCCTGAAGGAAAAATAGTGGGCAGTGGAGTACTGACCAGTGTTGGGTTAGATTGTGAGGAGATGTAACTGCTGGTCCTGTCTACCTACTCCACTTGCACCCACTCATCTCTCAAGGGATCTGATCATTGAAGCCACCTGTGCACAAGATTCACTTTGCAAATTTCTTGTTGCCTCTAAAGTTAACTTTAGATTCTCTTAAATTAAGAATTGCTTGGTAGCATCATTATTTTTTCTTGTTTCACCCTTATCTTTTGTCTCCCCCATGGGACTCTTTATCCCCAAGACGATACCATATCTGTTTTGCTCCTTGTTGTAGCCCCAATAACACATCTCCTAGCTCCTTCTCCTGCTTCCCCAACTCCAATTATCTGCACTTTGAGGAAAGGCCATAAAGTTGAAACAGTGAGAGCTAGCAAGGCCAACTCGAGGCTTTTGCGGGAATTGGACTTCCTGGGTGACTGGTTGGTCGCTGGTCAGCTTGGTCCTCAAGTCGCCACACTTACCTAGAGATAATTGTGAGACTCCTCAATCCACCTCGTTAGGGAGAGATTGAGGATAATCATGACTATAAAATGAGTGTATGAGGAGGAATGTGGTGTAGTTGGGTAAAACTTTCTTTTAATGGAAATGACAGTTTTTAGTCTTGTGAGGGATGCTGTTAGCTGGTGCTTTGAAATCAGAGAGAGCTAGATTTTCACCCTGGTTCTGCCACCTACTAGCTCTGTGTGTGACTAGCTGGGCTAGGTACTTACTCTTTTATAGCCTCAATTCCATCATTTATATAAAGGGGCCAAAGACATGCACTTTCCAGTATATCTATAAAAGAAATATCAGTGTCTGTACAGCATATGGCGTATAGCAGCCATCTCATTAAGGGCAGAAGGAAACAATCTTGAAGATGAAGAGAATGACCATGAAAAAGGTGAAAAAAGGGGGAAGGGGGAAGAAAACAAGGAGGAGGAGGAGCCTGAGGAGAAGGTAATGTTTGAACACGGGGAAGTCACTGCGTTTCTTGAGCTTCAGTTCCCTGATCAGTCAAAAGGGGTGACTGCACTTGCCTCTCTCTTTTGTGACGATAAAGTGAAATAACATATGAGAAAGGATCTCAAAAACTGTGATGCGCTGTACACATGGAGGCACGATACAAATACCATTTATGTATAAATAATGGAACACTTTCACGGTGGGTCATATACGACATGAAGGGTGAGTGTGCAAAGGCTTGGGGAGCGCTCCCTCTCTAAACGTGATGCAGGTAACTTCTCACCTGTGGTCTGGCTCTTGGATTCCACACACTCACATCCGCCCTGCAATAAACCAATTGATATCCAC
This sequence comes from Ceratotherium simum simum, assembly GCF_057802395.1. Lineage (NCBI taxonomy): Eukaryota > Metazoa > Chordata > Mammalia > Perissodactyla > Rhinocerotidae > Ceratotherium > Ceratotherium simum. The sequence goes on from NC_141900.1 coordinate 105,854,916, forward strand.
ACTGTTTGCCATGCTTCTCCCTATAAAGCAGAACTTTCCATCCTTGTCAGCAGTTTTAATCAGTGATGAAGCCAGATACAAACTGTTTAAACATGCTAATGGGCTGACAGAAGATGAAACAGGCCCCTTAACAATGACTCTCCCCATGTCCCCACCGGAGACAGCTGCACACGATTAGCACCGATATTCATGCCGTTGGAGACATTCCCTTCATCTGCCAGTCTTTGCTCTTGCTGTCCACCTGTGAGCCTGTGACAACCAGAGAATTATCACACCTTCTTTGCACATTATCCCTCCATCTCCCTGTGGCCACTGAGGTGGCTTCATGAGGCTGTCGTGAGAGTTATTGCCTTGCTGATGTATCTGTTCCTGGGCCACTGTCCTGGGCCCGTGACAGATTGCTCTCTACCGGGAAAAACCACTTAGCGCACTTAAGACAGCAGTGACAAATGTCTCATATTTTGGGTTCATTTGAAAAGCCATAAGAATTAAAGTTTCCTGCAAAGACTTGAAAGGTGCAAGAAGTTAAACATTGAAACTTAAAAGGTGCATCTGGGGCAATTCCCTACTCGTGCTTGACATCTGGGGAAGGATGTTACAGTGGAGTAACAGCTGACACATCTACTCTTCCTTTTGTTTTAATTGGCGGGAAAACCTGATTGACTCCAGGACAGTGCTCCAGGACAGCGTCATCCAGATTTGAACGACATGGGTCTCCTGTAAAGAATCCTCTGCCCCCCACGGCGCCCCCACTTCCTCTTCTGCTTTGAACTCTTGGTCCCCCTGAGGCCTCCAGGCAGGAAGAAGCAGTACGGTTCCTCTTCCCAGAGGGTGTCGCCTACCATTTCCCGGAGACCACGCAAAGGGCTTACCTAAGGCTGATGCCTGGAAGATGATGCTTTTCCTTCTCAAGATCTGCTCCTGCCTCCCTCCTTGTTTCCAGACCAATAGCTGAGTCAGGTTTCAGCATAGCCCAATGGGGAGATATAGTTTCTGCTATGGGAAGAGATCACCTACTCGATGAAAAAGTTGTAGGACCTGGATGATATGAACTGATATGAAGCAAGAGAATGTGTGGGTGTGGGTCTTGAAGGTGATGGCAGGAGTGATTGAATACACGGTTGAATACACGGTTTAACAATCTTTTGTGATTCATTATTTAAGGTACTGGCAAGAATTCTTGGAGCTGGCCCTAATACCGGGTTGAGATGGCTGCTTGAAGTTTGAACATGAAGAGGAACACAGTATGTGAAGATGAGATGCCAGAACTCCTTTGTCAGGGAATTGTGGAATGGGTTGGTAGGCTCAGGGAAGTGTACCATTTGGAGTGGATTTATTGCACATGAGTGGAAAACCTGATTCTCTTTCCCTAAAAGAGCCCAGAGGACACTCATTCACCAACGCAACAAGGACTGCACTGGTGAGGGGGTCACCAGCATCTTTGAGAAGTCAGTGGTGGCTGTCCTTGTAGGCCAAGATTAACGGTAGAAAATGCTGCCAAGGAACTGGGCTGCCTGCGGCCAATAGGAATGACAGGATTCTGGAATAGCAGAGGCCAAGTAGTAGCACTTAACTATTAGAGGCTAGTGGATGTAAATCCATAATGGGCAACAAGGCTGGACAGGTGGCCAAGGAGCCCAACACCCAGGTGGTGATGACAAAAGGCTGGACTGGCCACCAAGATTCTCTGACCCATGGAAATCTGCGGTGATGGCCAGTAATTCACGATTATCTTAGGATAAGACCTGTGGCTGCTGGCTATATAGCTTGACTGTGTGATCAGAAGAAAATGTGAGCCTCCACAATGGAGTACTTTGATCCCTTGCCTGATTTCCATATCTGAGCCAGCTCTCACACTTTGATTTTATAGATTGAATGGAAAGCTGAGTTCCCTTGAAGAAGGACACTGTAATTTTCCACAAAAGTTTAAAATAACGTACCCCTAACCCCCTCCTAAAGCGACACATGGCCATTTTCCAGAAGAACACTACACTATGGTAAGGGGAATGTGCAGAACTCAGGCTGACACTGATGTCACAGGCCTCCAGCTAGAGTGGAGGTGTCTGAAGCCAGGTGAGAACGGGGGTAGTGGCCCAAGTCCATCCATCTCATAGCTCCCTTCTCAGATTCATGACATTTTATCCCTACTCTTCACATAGTGACCAACTGCTGAGGCCACCCGATCTCCCACTGTTACACAATATGAGATGACCATACTGTAACTGCCTTAGTTCTCTGATTCGGCTAGTTGCAAACTGGTCTCTCAAGGGCATCTCCATGTGTGTAAGAGTGAGAGTAGAGCAGGTGCGGGTGAGGTGTGGAGAGAACGTGTCTTTTACTGAGATTTCACTTACCTTATGGCAAAAATAATAATCCATTCCAGGGAGTCTTTCCCTCTTGTCCATCAAATCATGTCAGAAACAAAGCTTATTCATGCATTTTTAAGCTTTCATTCTTGGAGTTCTTGAATTCATAAGAAGATAATAATTATCTGGCTCCAGGCTGTTAAGAGAGCTCTTTACAACTGCATTCTCAATCACAGCATCAGTCACCAGGAATGTTATGAAATCTCACTTGTCATTTTTCTATGACATGACAAGCTCTAGTATATTTAAAGTGCAGTCACATCAACGGCAGATGATCTTGCTTCTCCCGAGGGCATGTAAACAAATCTCTTCTAAGCATGCTCTTCACCAATGCAATTTTTTCTTTTTTTTTGCATATGGGCAAGGAGGGCAGGTGGATGCATGTTGGGTAGACAGTTGGCAGTGTCCACTCTGAGCCCCCTCTCGGAAGATGGAGTAAATGACCTCTGACAGTCTTGTCTAGGGGTCTCGGGATTTTCTCTCCAGGTGAATTTTGGTCTATGGTCATAATACCTAGTTGGTCACTGTGATTATGGTTTTATACAGCTTGCTTTCTGGCTCACTTTGCTGTAATTTCCATACTCAGAAGGTAGAGGAGACAATGAGAGGAAACGTTATTTTGAAAACAGATTACGAGCTCACTGAGAGCAAAGAGAACATGTATCTTGGTGAAATTCATAAAAACCAAGGAAAGGCATGGACAGACATCTGCCCTAGAGCTTAGGGAAGCCGACTTCAAGCTCGAGAAAAGATCTGTAGGATCACCAGGTCAGAGACTTAGCACAAAACATTCTTCAAGTGGAAAGAAAAATTATAGAAACCTTAAATTCTGGCAATAGAGTTGTGAGAGGAAACGTAGGGTAATGCAAACATGTGGGCTTTGGGGTCACTTTTCATCTTAAATCCTAGCTCTGTGACTTTCTAGTTTTCTCTGTAAAGTAGGAATAATATTGTCTTCATATAAGAATTAGAGAAAACGTATGGAAAGTTCCAATAACATGTGGATGATGAAGAAATGGTAGCTCTTCTTATTGACCTGAAAGAGTAAGAAAAGGGGAACGTAGTTAAAGAAATAAAATGGATGCTTTTTGATGCAATAAAAAATGTCATAGCATATGTTCACGAGTTGGGGAAAGGCACAAAATCCAGGAGAAATCTGAAAGGGTGATTTGAATTTTTTAAGAACAGAGTCACTAAGGGCAAAAATGCTTATGAAAAATGTTTAGAATATCAGAAAGGCTTTTAAAGAAAATCTGTATTTGGACCAAGATGAGAAATAAGAGAGAGACAGACCTGTGGCTTGTCTGATAGTAACAGATGGCAAAGGACAAAATGGCCTAAGCGGTCTTTGCTGCTGTCTTCTTTAAACTGGGAAGAGTAAAACAAACACCAGAGAGAGGCGACTGAAGAATAAGATGAGCGGGAATCAGCCAGAAATATCTGAGCTGCTCTAGAGGAGGGTATCTGCAGACCCAGGAAAAGCACATCCCGGGAACTGACAACATAGGAAAGAGAGTTGATTCAGCCAGTTCTTGAGATGCCTCCAGTTAGGCATTCGTGTTTGTTTATTGGCTTAGAGACAGAAAACCAAATGCTCCCTGGATAGCAAGTCTGATGAAATTGACGTGTAGACACACCTGCTTAAATATATCCACACAATATATGTGTATATGTATATACACAGACACACAAATATACACATATACACATATGTACATACACACAAATATGCCTATACACATGTAAACATACACACATATACACACATACATACATAAACACACATAAGCATACATACACTTACATATACACATATATACATACACACAAATATACACATACATATACACACATATACATGCACATACACTCATATATACATCCGTACATATATACATACACTCATAATATACATACAAACTTTTTTTTTCTTGAGGAAGATTAGCCTTGAGCTAACATCTGTGCCAATCTTCCCCTAGTTTGTATGTGGGACACTGCCACAGCATGGCTAGTGAGTGGAGTAAGTCCATGCCCGGGATCTGAACCTGCAAACCTGGGCCGCCAAAGTGGAGCACGTGGAACTTTAGCCGCTTGGCCACGGGGCCAGGCCCCACGCATTTTTATATATATACACAGGTACACATATACATATATATGTAGTTAGAAGCCAGGAGACATCCTAAACCAAGTGTGGTAAACTTGAGTTTGATCTCCCCAACTATAGTCTTCTGACTGGTTCTCCCGTTGTGTTCACCCCCATCTAAGAAGAGCTAAATACCCAATCTAGCAAACTCTTCTCGAACCTTCCCAGTGCATACTATTCATTTCTCCTCCATTGTCTAGCTTTGGCTGCCCAGTCTTACTACTCAGGTTTCCTCTGGCTCAGCAGTGCCTATATTTTGAATCCATGACTATGCCCTATTCTTCCACCACAGCTTATGGCCCATATTTCAATCCTTTAAGCAAATAGAAATGCCTTCATGCTAATCCTTTTGGAGGTGTTTACGTTTCAGCTGGGTGCAATCTGAAATCAAGGTGCTCGTCTCCACTATCATATCCATATTATATGTGGAAAGAGAGAGAGAGAATTGTGCTAAGCACATGGCTTTCCTCCGAGGCATAGTAGTGGCTCATAGATTTTTGGAAAATAAATGAACTCATATTCCTCAAATTTTCCTATGTATTACTTCAAGTGGGAGAAAATAAAAACCGTTTATTTCTGGATTTAAAAAAAATTTAAATTAGGTTAATACCTTAATTAATTGAAATGCTATTGACACTTGGATTCTTTTGCTTAACTTAAGAATTTGAGTAATTAATTTATTCTTTCTACAAATTCTACTTACTACTACATAGCAGGCGCTCTCTTAGGTGCTGGAAATATAGGGGTAAACAAAAGAAGCCTTTGCCCTCGTGGCACTTAGATTCTGTGGGAAGAGAGAGACCAGAAAAAAAGGAGGAAAAATAAAATGAAGAAGGGAAGGAAGACAGCGAGGGCTGGCATGGGGTGGGATTGACTTTGTGTGTACTTTGTGTGTAGTGGGGAAGCATAGGCGACGATGTGGGGTGGATGGAGACCTGAAGGAGGTGAGGGAGCAAGTGATGTTGGAGGAGAGTGTGGGGTCCCCTAGAAGTGTGATATGAGTCGTTCCTGGGCCTGCCTAATGCTTCATATGTTTCCTGGTGGACATATAGCTACTCCCCACCCACCCCTGCAAAACATTAAAAATTAGTAAGTGGATTCTTACCCATTTATCTTTGAGCGTTCTAAGTTGTTAGCAAAACTTTTCCACTTGGCATTCTGAACACAGGTGGTTTCTTCTCTCTCCCTCTTTATTCATCTCTTTGCATAAACTGTAAAAATGTGAACAGCTGAGAGGGAGGAGAAGCTGCAGGCTGCTAAAAGGAAGCTCAAGTGACATAAACTCGCACTTCCGACCAAGGAGAAGCAGCATCAGCGCACTCCCCCAGCATTCTCCATGTTCAGGGCGCCTCTGTGGTGATGACACAGCTCTGGTTTTCAAAAGGCTTTTCTAGTTCATTTTCAACAGTTATTGGGGACTTTGTGCCAGGCAGACTTGGAGTATGACGATAAATAAGACTCTGTCCTTGCCAGTGAGAAGTTCACTCCCTAGGAGAGGAGACGGGCAGGCGTCCAGGGCTACCGTGCAGAGGGCCGCAGGGGACCGTGCCGCACTCGAGCCTGGAGACAAGTGGGTAAAGCTCCAATCCCACCTCCAAATTTTCTGACAACTACAACCCGTGATAAGTCCCCCTGCTTCTAAACTCTTAAAAAGCTCACCGTCAATACCTCTTCATCACAGTGTGGGCCCTGGTTTTCTGGATCTTGGTGGCCTTTGGCAATTTCTTGTCTCTGTGCTTTAGTTTCCTCATCAATGATATGAGAATGATTTGTGTATACGTCACAGGCTTGTTGTGAGGACAGAGTGAGCTAATCGAATTAGAATACTCACGTTAACAGTCCACAAACGTGAGCCATTGTCGTTCACCACCTGAATTTTCTCTCCTCACCTTGACGACAGCGTCAGCCTGTGGTGTTTTGAATGCAAGGCTTGAGGAAAATAGTCGTGAAAGAGGGGAGTGGGAAATTGCAAACAGGTAAGCTTCGCCGATGTCAAGCAGGGGCTAGGTTATGCCCATGGCCTAGGTCTGCAGAACCTTCTGTTGACTGGTGAACATTGACCTTTGAGATCCTGAAAATGACTCTGGGTTCACAGGGCTACTACATCTACTCCTTGCTCACTTTAACCAGCTGTTATCTGCGGTCTTCTCCTCTATCCTTCTGGAATGTTCTGCTTTGGAATGGCCCCTCTGTGAGCAGGAGAGGAGTGTAGACAATTGGTGATGCGATAGTGGACTGCCTTGGTTAGCTGCAGTGGCCGATGTTTCGTTGCTTTTCAGCTCTTCTCTAGCTGATTGACGTCCTGATTTCTGGTCTCTGTTAGGTCTTAGTGGCAGCTGCCTGCCTGCCTGAGCCCGCCTACCTCACTGACCTCATCCAGGTTGTTCACTTGACCTTGTCTGGGCTTACACTGCCATGCTCCTCCCAGCTTAGACGGCACTCCCTGTTGCTATCCCCTTGATGGCTTCTATGACATGGGCTGTTCAACGCCGTGGTTTAATGACACTTTCTTGGTGTGTGCACATATCCTGAACTAATTCTGGATTTTGGGGCATCTAGAGGCTGTCTTAAGCCTTGTCCCCCCACTAAATTCAGTTTTTTTAGTCTAAGTGGAAGTGGTTACTTCTAGTAATACTACCTCTTGGGTCTCATTTAAGTAGTTTTTGCCTTTAAGCCCTTCTTCATAAGTACCAAATGGTCCCATGTTTTTTTAAAAGAAATATTCCAAAGATGTCTTATGGACACCCATAGCTGAGCTGGGTAACCAGGAAGGGCACGTTGAAAGTTGACTCATTTTTGCTTATGAGGAAAGCTCTCAATCTAATCTATTCAGAACTGGCAAAGGAGGAGCTTTTGTCCGGGTTCTGTAGGGAGGTCACCATGTCTGAGTCTGATTACCTGGGTTCAGTACAGTTGAGTCCCTGCGTGAGGATCTAAGTCCTGCTTCCTGATCAACTATGGGCCCAACCCTTCTTGACTTTGTCCCGAATCAGCTGGAAGAGGCTGGGATGGCTCTTAGAGAAAGGAGAGAGCCTGGGAGCTCAAATCCCCAGCCTGTCTGATGATAAGAACGATAATTTCTGTTGAGCACTTTGTACGTGTGGGCAGTATCCTAAGTTTTCCACCTGTGTCAGCTTCTCAAATCTTTATAACAAACTTGTGAGGTTGTGGTGTCATGGGCTCTACTTCATAGATGAAGAAACTGAACCAGAGTGTAAGTTGCCAATGGGTACACAGGTGGTAAATGGCAAAACCAGGATTCACACCTGGCAGTCTGGCCCCACATCCTGGACCGTCGCACTTTTGAGGCCTTCTTGGGTGACTCTTGATGCTCCTTGAGTTGGTTCATTAGTGTGATGAGGTGGGTTTGCCTCACATGCATAAACAACAGAAAGTTTATCTGTTTTCTGGCGCTTGGAGAAAATTGTCCCTTGTTCTTGAACTTGACCTTAAATTTTGCTCTTAATGGAAGCTTGGAAATGTCCTGTTTTAATTTAGTCCTTTACAGTTTCTGCTGCTGAAGCAAGTTGAACAAAAAGATCATAATGAGGTAAAACTGAAGAACATCATCAACTTCTTTTGCTTTTGAGCATTTGTTTGTGGTTCATGGTTCAGAAATTGTCATTGTGTATGATGGCATGGTGGATGCTCATGTGTGTTTCTATGCATCTTGACTGTAAGGTGGTTGTTATAAGTATTCTTTTGGTCCTCAGAGTCTTGAAGAACATGCTGTTCCTCTGAAGTGGTATAAAGATGTTATAGTGAATTTGGGGCATGGCTTATTTGAGGGGAGGAGAAACTTTTCGAGACCAGCGTCGCTTTTTTGAAGATACAAGTGGCAAGCAGTTCCTCAATACATCAGGGCAGCTGCTCACTGTTTCTGAAAGCTTTTTGCGCTCAGTTGGCCTGATAAACTCACAGGCCCAGCGCAAGCTTCTGAAATGCAGTTAGCTTTTAGGTAACTTCATTTTCAAACCCACATCAACCATTCTGTGGAGAAAACACTCAGCCTTTGCCACACATACAGAATGCAAGACAGTCCTGCAACTATCCGTCTCCAGCTTTCAAGGAATAAAATCTATTTTTTAGTGGGATGTACTTTTCTTCACTCGTTAGTGATAGTTTAAAAATAAACTGTGTTCTCACCACTGAGCTCTGAGAGGACATGTCCTCCTCTGCAGCTGTGCTTCTCAAACTTTAGTGGACATACGAATCCCCCGGAAATCTTACTAAATGCCGACTAAGACTTAGTGGGTGTGGGGCGGGACCCGAGAGTCTGCATTTCTAACAAGCTCCTGGGGAATGCCCATGCTGTTCTCTGTGGACCACCCTTCCAGCAGTAAGACTCTAAAGTACTGCTCTGTCTATGCATTGCCTAAACTTCCAGAATTTACCAGCCTGTGAATAGAAAGGCAGCTGCTTTAGCACTAATTCCCAAATAGATGCCCCTTAGTTTTTGTCTCTAGACCTTTATCTCTGAATCACTTCTGTCGTGGGTTGAATTGTGTCCCCCAAAAAAGATATATGGGAGTCTTAACCCCCAGTACCTCAGAATGTGATCCTATTTGGAAATAGGGTCTTTGCGGATGTAATCAAGTTAAGGTGTGGTCATTAGGGTGGGCCTTAATCCGCTATGACCGGTGCCCTTATAAAAAGGATAAATTTGGGCCAAGAGACAGACAGGTACAGAGGGAAGACTATGAGAAGAGATACAGGAAGAAAGCCATGTGACTATGAAGGCAGAGACTGGGGTGACGCATTTACAGGACGTCATCCTTGTAGGAGCCCTTGAGTAGAATGCCTCCCTATAGCTGCCCTGAATCACACGCTCTGCTGGGGTGGCGCCTCTCCCCGGAGTCTGTGGGGTCCAGCAGGTCTTCCTGGTGGTCACCCTAAGGCCCCCCAAGACAGGGTGCAATGGCAGCGTGGGGCTGGACTGGGAGGGGCTGGGAGTCTGACTCTGGCTTCGGGTGTCTGCCACAGGCAGCGTGACTTTCGCCCAGCATCTCTCCATCGTCCTTTTCCGCCTCCTCCTCTCTTTCCTCAGGTGACATCCCCATCCTCCCACCAACTTTACAAAGATCCTCCCTGCTCCCTTCTTAGGTCTTAAAATACCATGCATATTCATTCACTTATTCAATAAACATTGGTTGATCGCCTGCTAAATTTCAGGCATAGTTTTAGGTATTTTCAGGTAAACGTGATATGGGGAGGTCTCCAATTCCACTCATACAGAAACACCTGAGCTCAGAGCCCTGTTGACGACTAGTGGGGTCCCTGTCCAGGTAAGTCATACTGTGCTGATTGGACTTGAGAGGAAGTTACTGATCTGGGATTGGATTCTGGGCATGAGATGGGTAAAGAGACGTGTCTACCCATGCACATCGGCTGTCTGCCTCAGGAGCTGGGTCTGGGGACCTTAAAGTACCACCTCCTCACTCCCTTACTGCTCCCTCCTTACACACATACACACACACACACACACACACACACACGCACCTGTGGGGAGAAGCGAAGGTGCTGTTTTCTGAGGGATATTGAGACTGTGGGCAGGAAGGTGTGCTTGGGAGCGGATGACGGAGTTTGACAGAGCAGAGGAGGGAAATGCTTCCCATATCTGCGGGACACTGTGTGGTTTCTCAGGCACACGGAGATGAATGTGTCTGAACGTCATCTGTCCTAACGAGGTGGGCAGCTGGGGCAAGGCCAATCTGAACTCTGGACGGGGGGCTCACGCAGAGTGGACAGGCAGGCTGAGAATGGCCAATAGGTCCAGGGCAGTGGGAATCAGCAAGGATGCTCAGGCACTGGGGGGAGAGCAGATACAGACTGCTCAGAGCGCGGACTGTGGTGGGAGGTGGGGAAGGGAACTTTCAGAGTGAGTGTGTGAGTGTGTGTGTGTGTAGGGGGGTGAGTGGGGGTTATACTGTCTCTTTAGGTTCAACAGGACACTTCAGTTGGGTTCAGCCTTGAGTGAGTTACTTGGGTGTTCCAATTCTAGCTGAAAATGAGTACTAACATGCTACTTGCCTTAGGCACTAAAGAATACTTTACCTAACACATTTCGTGTGTGCCAGGGAGTGTTCCAGGCTCTGGGAGCATAGTGGTGAACAAACCAGACCAAGGTCCTGCCTGTGGAACTTACATTTTGGTGACATTCAAGTCCTGGAGTGCTGACATTCCAGGGTGGGGCTGAGGAGGCTGGACTGGGAGTGAAGAAAGGAAGTAATGTTCTGGTGGTTCTCCAGGATCCCAGGTAGAGGGGAGGCTGGCAGGGCAGCTCTCAGAGGCTGAGGCAGGCAGGTACCTGGCCAAATGGGCCAGGGGTCAAGACTGAGAAGCCAAGGCATGAGGTGGAGCAAAAGGTCAAAATAGGAATGGGGTGAGAATAGAGCATTGAGGGGTGAGGGCTTGCGTGCAATGCTGGTGAGTGGGTAAATTGGTGCAGCCACTCTAACAGCAATTTGTCGCTATCAGTGAGAATGGAGGAGCATTTACACATGTGAACGAGGATTACTGTGCAAGGACACTAAGACCAGTGTTGTTAGAGGAAAATAGAAAGCTGTACAAAAGCCCATCATGAAGGGAATGTCTAAACTATGACATGTCTGCATTGGAGGACAGCTACAGTTAAAAATATGTAAATGTAAAAATGTCATTGCTGTACATGGCAATATAGAAACTGCGATATCTAGAAGAATAAATAGATGAAAAAGCAACGTGTAGAATGTAGAATGTGTAATATTCACCTTCACCACAGGCCCCTTGTTACAAAACCCAAATATTACCGTGAATCTTCTCTAGGTACCATATCTGGATACAAGTGTTGAGAGAAGTGAAACATCTGGAAGAAGGTGTGTCAAACCTATGGTAGCGGTTAACTCTGGGGGAGACAAGGTTGAGGACTTTAACCTGTAGTGCGTGTGTGTGTTTTACAAGGGGACTAAGTCCATGGTACCCTTGCAAAATGAACAATTAATTAATATTGGCTCGGGGCTCCTGAAATGAGGCTGGGCTGGAGAGGGCCAGTATTAGGACAGGAGCAGGCGGTTCTGGGGTCTGAGGTCTGGGGAAGGTGAGGACTGAAGGAAAGGGTGGGAGATAGAACGGAGTGGAAGACACATGAGGGAGACCTTCAAGATGTACGGGACTTTGACAAGGACAGATGGACAGATGGAGCATCTCTGGCAGAGGAAGGAGTATAAACAAGTGAAAGACACGGTGCAGAAGTATGTGTGGGGAAGCGCAGTAGACGGTGTGGAGAATCCTGCTGAGAGACGAGTCGAGGAAGATGGGCTGGGTCACATCACGCAGGACCTTGAAGGCCTTTCCAAGTTGTTTCTGCTTTATCTTCAGACAATAGGAAGGTCTCTATTTTTTTTCTTTTATTTCTTGTTTTTAACTTTATTTTTTTTTGTGAGTAAGGGAATGTCATAGGTTAAATACCCTGGAAAGCAGATACAAAGATTTGCATTCCTGAGTTTATTGGGGGTGATGCTCTTGGGAACATTACCTGTGAGTAGTGAAGGAAGCAAGATTTGGCAGAAGAAGAAGCTGCAACAGAAGCCTCAGGATGACTCTTAAGAATCGTCCAAATTGAGGCAGGGGGACAGGTCTGGTACCCCTGCATCAAACCATGATTGGGCGTATGTCCCCAGGGAGGGGGGTGTGACCTTGGGCGAGTCATCTCCCACTGATCTAGAATAATTCCTGGAGATGGGCTTAGCCATGAGTTGTGAGCAGCCAATACTTTGTCCAGCTACAGGCGTGAGTGCCTTGTCCCCGAGGGGGAGCTGGAAGGCACGCCACAGCAACCAACAGGGAGAGTGAAATCATCAGAGCCAGGAGGTAACTCTAGGTGGCTGTTGCTCAAAGTGCCTAGTCTGCAGACTGTTATCAGCGCTTGCTGAGATCAGGAGCTTGCATCATAATATAAAGGAACGCAATGCTTCCTTCATCAAGAAAGTCTTGCTGTGAAAAAAACGTCAGCGAAACTCGATAGTGTACTTAGTGATGTAGTTGACTTATATTCTGGCACAAACTCCTTATCTGCTCATGAACTAGAACAGTTTGCAGACTGGCACAGTCAGCAAGCCACTTTGAGGCTTTGAGTAGCTCTGCTGTAGACTAGCTCTGTTCCCGTCATACAACAAAATCACTCTGGGTCATTTCCTTATCAGCTATGCTTGTGAATTTAGTCTTTCTCTGACTTCTAGAAAGAGATAAGCTTTGCCTACGCTCTGCTTTCCTAACAGACTTTTTCTTTTTTTCCCCAGAGTTGGGATGTTGATTCATCTTAGTAGATCTTGTCAGATTGTGTCTAACTACATATATTTAGTCTCCCCAAATGTCCAATCTTTGTTGGTCGAGAAATATTTGAAGTGCTGACAAGGCTGTTATGGACAACACACCGATCATTGCAGTCTGTAGGATTAATTCTTCTCAATTATGTGAGTGCTGGGCCATCATTCAAGTTTATTGATGCTGTCTGGTCATGTCTAGGAGATTTATAGGTATCTATATTCATCCCAAATTGAAGAGACCACAAATAACTTGGCTATCTTTTCAGTGTCTTTTTGCTTGAGACAAATGGTATACAATTATTACAGAAAGCTCTTTAGTAAATGAGCACTTGCTTCTCTAAGTTTTTTATTTAGGGCCCTGGAAGGGGAGTTTGGGAATTTGGGATTGTTTTGCAATTCCTGTTCCTTTCCTCCTGTGGCTGAGTTAAAAACCCACTCTCTGCAGTCCAAGTGTTTCATTTCTAGTCCAGGGTATTCTTGAGAATTATATACAAGTTCACTAAGCAGAGTTTAATTATTTATGTACGTGGCCTTTGGCTTTCATACCGTTGAGTATGAAATGATTGGATTTCAGACAATCGAAGGAAATAGAGTGAGTCTAGAATCACAGACTCATGAGAAGTTGGAGCTGAAATGAACCCAGACCAGTTCGGTGTTTCTTCATCCCGCCTGCACATCACCACTCTTAGAGGCCCTAACTCTGGGAGTCGGGAGTGGTGCTCCAGCATCTGTGTATTGTTAAAGCCTGACACGTGATTCTTACATTGATCTGGGTTTAAAAACCAGGATGTCACCTTCTCTTAGTCTAGAGAGGGGAAGGAACCTCGATGTGAAGAGCCGTGTTTTTGCCGTGAGCGGAGGTCTCCCATGTTTTCATCAGTGGGAACATGAACCCAAGCCTTGGGAAAGGAACGTGCAGCCAAGGGCCATGGGATTGGCAGTCCAAACATTCTAGACGTGAACATGAACATTCTAGAGGACATGGACTCTGTGCCATGTCCTGTGCTAGGTGACTAATGCACCGTCTGTTAAAATGTCACTATAATTCTATGCAGTTGGTGTTATTATCCTCACTTCGTATATGAGAAAACTGAGACCCAGAGAGATTTAATAACGTGACCAAGATGATGTAAATAGTAAGCAGGAGTCAGGGTTGAGCCCAGTCATTCTGGTTGAAGACTTCTGTTCTTACCCTCCCTCCTGGAGAAAGAAAGACCCGTTAGGAGACCTGCAGGTGACCGCTTACAGTTTCCTTTTGTATACACATTGTGTGATGTATGTGAGTGAGCATCCCTGAAAATCTAAGCACGGTGGTTTGGCAAATTTAATAGAATTCTCATTGTGCAAGAAAAGAAACCACAGATAATGGAATGGGGAGGAAAAAGAGGGTTAGAGAAAGAAAAGTGCGGGAAAGTGATGAATGATTGATGATCAATGGGAGATGATGATCGAGAAGAGAATGATCCATGGGGACTTGGGACAGACGAGATCAGCAGCAGTTTCTTAGTCATATAGATTCACAGCTGGGGAGGAGGACACCACATGCCATGTGGGGCCACATGGGGGTCACATCTGGGAGCAGAGTGATCACACAGGGGCAGTGGGGGTCAGGATTTGTAGTAACAAGAGGGTGGGGAGCCATCACAGGAGGATGAGATTGGTTTGTCTGAATAATTCCATGAAACCCACTGTTCATGGATAAGCAGGCCTTGTGCTGGTCCCCGTGATAAGGAGGTCGTTTGGCTGGAGGAGCTCATCTGCGGGAGCAGAGTGGGGGGACTCAGAGCTGACAATTTGAGGCCCCCCAGTTTTACCAGATTTCTAGTTAGCATATAATATCGAGCCTGCATTTCAGGCCTAGAACCACGGCCATTCCCTTTTCAGAAGGTTATGGTAATGAGAAGCTAGGATCATGACATAAAACCAGAACGCACGTCATCAACATAGAATGTTCTTAAGAAGAGAGCTGGAAGCTTGCTAATGATAACTTGCTTTCTTTCCATATCTGCATGGAATTATTCCAATCTGAAATTTTAATGTTGCTTTATACCTACACACTAATTTTTCCAAGTCTACCCCTGTGAGTATGAGCAAGACAGATCATGTCTATTCATTCACTGCTAACCAGTGATCCCCTCCCTACATGCTTCTGCCCACCTGCCGAGTGGGGACAAGGCTGAGTGTCTGATCGTGTGAAAGAGAATTTCATGCTTAGATTTTATTCTTGAAAAACATCCTACCCAAAGAACTGGCAGGAAAAGTCACATTAGTACTAGATGTGAAAAATAAGAGCTTGTGAAAAAATATAACTTCAGATTTTAATTAAAATTTTTTTGTTCAACTGTCATGACTCTCTCCCTTATTTAAACATTTAAAATGGAAACTAAAGTGTAAGTCTACTCCCCAAATATGATGGCACTCAGATCCTCCAGAGGATAATATCTGCTGATTGATTACATAGTCGGCTTGTTGTGTGTCATGGAAGGAGTGTACTCAGATAGGGGAGCACAATGAATTTGAAATGTAAGCGCAGGCAAAGCATTTTATTCAGGGTGAAATAGAAGTGATTTGGAGCTTTTTGTGGAATCTTTACTCTTGATTTATAAAGGGAGATTAAAGCAAGAAGCAGTGAAGTAATAGCTTATGGATTCGTAGACGAGGGGATAAAGCAGAATATAAAATGGAAACAATCGTAGTCCAGAGTCACGGGTGCGGAGGCGAGTCCTGACTCCCACCAATTCCTAACTGTGCGGGGATAAGGAAGTCGTATATTCTCCCCCAGCTCCAAAGGCCTTATTTATAAGACCAGTGCGTCACTATCTGCCCTATAATCACTGGGTTGGGAGGATCAAATGATGGAAGATAAGAAGAAGTACTGTCTTAAAACTGTACACGCTTTATTTATTTTATTATCCTCAGCAGTAGTCGTGGTAGTTTGTGAGATGCTTTTGCGTGGCAACCTGGGGCAGGGTGCAGGATGTGTATTTTAGATTTCTTCTCAACGTAAAGAGCATCGAGCATTGATACATCATGGAATTTAGTTCCTTTCCTAAAGACACTTCAAGTTAACTTGGTGGGGAAGACAGGTGGGGAACACTCAACATGCTGCCGTGCAGCTTGGAGTGAGTCCTGCTTCCCACGGTGTAGCTTAAGGAGCTGGGTTTATGGGGAATTACCAAACAAGGGTTATCCAGAGTGAAGGTGTGCTGTCCCACATCTCTTGCCCCTGTGCAGAGGCATTCCTGGGCCAGGACACTCTGGACATGCTGGGAGTGACATTCTAGAAAGGAGCCCTGCCCTCTGGCTCTCCCTTCTTACGGGTCACTGCTAGGGCAACCTCAGGAATTGGAGGACAGAACGACTACCTGGGGTTCGGACAGGCTGGAGTAAATGACAGTGTTCATGGGAGAAACGGCTGTCCAAAGTACCCCCCGCCAGGCAGGGGGCTCCGGGTCCTGGGGAAGCTGAGGGTGCAGCTCATCTCTCAGGGAAGCGGTCCCCGTCTCAGCTGGCTTGTTCAGGCACTGAATCAGCTCCCAGGGTGGTGTGTGGACTGTCCTGCCTGTCACACCACAGATGGCATGACCACGGTGCCCAAGTATGTGCTGAGCACTGGCAGTGTCCGTGGTTGAGAAGGAAGTTGGCTGCGGGAGCCGTCTCTAAGACCCAGTGAAGCCCGTTCTCTGAGGCACAAGGGCAAAGAGCATTTAGCGGCCACGATGGAGATCCATCTGCAAGATAGTTACTCCTGCCCCCAGTACATGGAGTTGCCAACAGGACCGCAGGCTCAAAGGTAAGCTGAGAATGGCCTCACGCGGGGATGAGCAAGCCCAGGTGTCCGAGTCCTAGTCAGCCCGGAGCCCGTGAGCTCACAGGGGGCCTCAGGCCCTTCTGCAGCCGTGCATCGCTTGTCCCACCCGGGCTTCCACGGCGGGCCTTTTATTCAGAGGCCAAGCAGAGCAAGAGGGAGTCAAGCCTGTGTTTTCCTTTCTGGAAATTGTCAGGCGCATCAGCCCAGCAGGGAACCAGTGACGTGGAGCTGCCTAACGGGCTCTGAGGCCCAGGTCCAGTGGTGACATGCCCCTCTGAGGGGCTTCTATGTGCAGCCCAGATCCACTCCCCCCCACCACCGTAATCTTAATGCACGTGCGTTTTTTAGGCTAAGCAAAATAGCCCACACCACGGGCTGACATTTTCACCTCTTATCTACAGGACTTCCTGGATGGCATGAACCTACCCAGTTACACATCTGGGTTTCCAAAAACTAAGGGCATTGCTGGGGAGAGAAGATGCAAGGTGGCTTTAGTATGAAAGGGTTCTGGGTGAACTGGAAGGCAGAGAAATTGCCATAATGTCAGGTCTCCTGGGACCAATGAGGCTTCATCCTCCTTGTGCATATCTACCTTACTTGTCTCACCGACCTCACCTAGTCCCAAGGCCACGAGACACCCAAAGACCTGATGGATGAGAATGTGCATTTAAATGTCAGTTTCCAGTAGAGCATGACTTTGACATTTGATGGGGATACATGAACATGTTGAAAGGCAGTGACAGAGACCTGAGGCTTTTCTGAGTATTTGAGTACAAGTAAAATAATAGAGCCCTGAGGAAAGTTCAAATGAGCAATCAGACAAGGGGAAAATCAGCAACCCATAATCCCAAATTCAACTGCCTGCTTGAAGGAGCCTTGGCAGGCCAGGCCCAGAAGCAGTATGAGCCATAGAAATGTGATTCTGTGAGGAAGATTAAAAAGGTGTCAACGCAGCAAATATTTATGGAGAGCCTGCTGGACTTGTGCTGTAGAGGGACCAAAAGAAACAAGCAGGTAGGAGTCTAGAGGCTTAGGGGAGACCCCTTAGAAAATAACAGAACAATTCAAGACTTCTCCCTTGCTCTTGTCCACGTGCTGACCCCCAGGGTTGGGGGTGGGGGGTGTAATCCCTGAACGCACGGAGGATAGGGCATGGTGGTTTGCATAAGTCCACGTGTGGTCTTCACAAAAACTCTTGGAGGTGGGTATTAATCTTTGAGCCTGGGTTTTTTCATCTATAAAGTGAATTTACTTGCCTTGCTCAAGGGGATATGTCTTGTAAGTGGCAAAGCATAGATTCAAATACAGATAAGGCCTGTCAGGCTCATTCAGCTATAGTCAAGGAGTTGAGTTCAAAAGTTGAATATAAGCTGGGGCAGGGCCCTAAGCAATGAAAAGCAATTCAAAATGTAGTCTAAAATAACATCTTAAACAAGATTTTTTCCCATAGTTTCATTATTTGCAGGACAAATTTACTGAAGTTCAGTTTTTAGTTTCTATGTTCATGCCTATTGGGTAATCCCACACGGCCGGTGAATAGGATTTATGCTGTGTGTGGAATGTGGGTCTGCACCATAGCCCAGCTGAGAAGGGAATGGAAGGACAGGATTCAGAGGAAGCTGTGCATTAAGGTTTGGAGAAGAAGGGAGAGGTGACAGGTGTGATGGAGAAGGCATGAGTCTGGTATACAGGCTGCACACAGCCATTCTTTCTAGTCCAAAGACTGTTTCTCTAGTACATAATTTGGGTCAAAGTGGCAGCAGGGGTATGCCTTTGTTTGATTGGATAAGAATACCTTAGGAAGGTATGCACACCCAAGTTGGCCACAGTCCCCACCATTCCTTAATGCAGTACACTGCCTGTTCATTCATTTCTTACCCTCCTGGGCCATGAAAGCATTTGGCTTGGGACCCTGGTCTAGCCATTTGTTTATAGAGCTCTGGAAGATTCCCCTCTGTAGTAACGTTATTTCTGCCTCAACACCTGTCGTAGTGTTGCTGAGAGGTCCTTGGCAAAGATTTTCCCTTTTCCTTTCCTAAAAGGAGCTCAGTTTTAGTTCAAATGTTTTTATGCCTTCATCTCAAAGTGCAAGTTCTGCAGGGAAGGGAGACTCTCACTCTAGGGGTGGGACCCGATTAGTTCACACACGAGTATTCTCCTCCTCGCCCCAGGATTGGTTGAGGAAAGGATGTGTGATGTATTCTGGCCAATGGGACATGAGGAAGGGTTTTCTAGAGCCTTCTGGAAAAGGAGGTCCCTCATTCGTCTGGGAAAAACTGCTAGAAGTCACCAAGGTCTCTTCATAGCCATCCTGAGGAAGCTGTTAGCAGCGGTTCCTGCTGGCAAACGTATGAGGGGAGAGAGAAGAAGCTGTGTTTCTGATGACAACACTGAGCTGCTGAATTAACCAACTGTAAGACCCACCTACCAGTAGACATTCAATTATGGAGCCAAATAATTTCCTCATTGTTCATTCGGTTTGGGTTCCATTTTATCGCATTTTCTGCCAAAAGTATTCTAATGTCCTTCACCTTTGTAATAGATCAGTAGTTTTTTGTGCTCCATGCCTAAAATACAGTACTCCAAAACCTTTCTTTTCTGTGCCACATGTAAGGTAGAAAAATAAAGGACAACTTACAGTCCTCCATTCGCTCTAAGAACCAGGTGTAGAATTAGATATAATATAAATGATCAGCCACAGGAAAGCATAAGATCTCTTCAATTTCCATACGTCTTCCTTAAGAACAGCAGGAAAAGAAAATTAAAAACCCTCTGGATTTGCAAAAAAGGAGAAATAATTGTATTTTTCATGATGTTATTGGAAATATTACAAATACTAGATTCAGATATTAACAACCCTGACTTTCACAATTCCACTAGTAATTTCTGAAGCAATATTAAAACCTTTAAATCAAAACTAGGTTTAATTCTGTAAACTAAGTGTATATGTATGTGTGTTTGTGTGGGTAGATGGAGGGATAGATGGCAAGAGATAGATCGATTTAGGTGTCATCTCAAAAAATTAATGCAATGGAAATTAGGGTGTTTGTAAACCATGACAGTTTGGCAATGTCTAACAATTGTTTGAAAACTAGCTGATTGCCTGGTTAATTAAAAAAAAATCCCTTTGCCTTCCCTTAGCCTTCCCAATTGAATATACTAATTTATAGAATAAAAGCAGATTGGAAGCTATCAAAGCTGAACACAGCTGTTCTTTCTAGTCCAAAGACTTTTCCAGCAGATAATTCAAGTCAGAGTGGCAGAGGGGGTATTTCTTTGTAAAGATAAGATTATATTTTCTTGTTACAGCTCCTAAGAATGGGGAGATCATATTGTATTTCATTTTTCCCGTTACAGAGTCCAGGCGTAGAGAGCTGCATTAATGATTCTGAAAAATGCCAACAAGCAGTTTTATTTTTTTTTAAATTCTTCTGAGACAGCAGGTGAGGATGTTAAAGAGCAGGTGCTGAGTCAGGGAGGCGGCGATGTAATACTGCTTGTGATTCTTTCTGCAGTCTGCTGCCGTTGCGGGTTCCAGCCCCCTGCTAACCTGCGCAGAAGTGGGAGAGGAATCAACCTCACTGGGAATTGCAGCCACAGAGCTCGGTGTGCCAGGGACAGGATCGTGCAGATGGACGCGCCTACTGTGAATACAGAAGAGAGACGGCAAGAGCCTGTCCGACTCGCACGGAAGCACAATGTCCTGGAAGCCACCACAGCCTGTGGGGTTGGGGTGATAGCTCCCCCATTAGCATGAGCCAAAGATGCAGACCCCTCGTGGCTGGTGGTCCACCAGGGGAACCACCGGCCAAACCAGAACCAAACCTGAATGCCGCACCCACATGGTCGGTGTCTGTGCCCAAAGAGCTGCACTCTCCCACTCACTCCTACTCCAGACTTGGAGCAAATCCTAAATTGGAATTTTTTCCATGGATATTGACCTTTGTCAAAAGCATATTTAAAAGGAACTTCACACTTGGTTTTCTTTTGTTTTATTTCTTATTACGTACAATACAAACAACAGCTATGTTCAGTTCTGTTGGAGTTTATTTCCAGTTCCACATCAGAAACCCTTTAAATGTGGAATGACTACTTAATCTTAAATCTCTGAAGTATGTTTTAATCCAAAATTCAATCACACTGAGAAAGCTCCCTGTGCAATGTGGCCTTTTATGTCAAGCCCTTTTTATGTATACATGGCTCACTAAACGAAATGAGAATGAGAGATATATCATATATTGCATCAAGGATCTGGGTAATCTGGGATGATGTATGGTTGAGGCCATTCCTCTCTTAGGCACAAAAATGGATTTTACATTGAAACCAGAGGTGCTATGAGAGCTTACCAATCATCACTGCACCTTTGTTTCAGCTGAGAACAGGTGACCCAGGCTTTCTCTTCCTTGTAAGATGGAAACCTATATTTAGTTTTTAATAGTAAGCACACATTATTTGGCTTTGCAGTATATGAAACTAAACTAAGGCATTTGAGGGAAAGGGGGAAGAGACAGGGTTAGGTTTGGTTGAGGGTAATCCAATCCCAGAGATAGAGGGAAATTTGATTGAGATGGAGGATTACACCCAGGAAATGAGTTTCCCATTGCATTCACTGCCTCAGAGCCAAGGCCCCTTGAAATAGAGCAGCTCTTTAGATTCTTCTGACTCCTTTACTCTGCTCAAGGGGACAGTAGACCCCCTCATATGAACCTCCAGTCAACACGTCGAATGTCAACTTTCTATCCAATGTCTTCTCCCCCTGGTCTTGCCAAGGCCTGTGCTGTTTATGGTACTTTGCTTAGAGTCTAAATTCCACATATGTCACGGTATCCTTTAGTCCAAAACGCTATCACCAAAATGATTTCATCAGAGGAGAAATCTTGTAAAGGAGTTTCAGTCTCCACCTAATTCCTCAAAACCTCAAAAGCCCCTATTTGGCTTCTAAATATCATTCCCCACTGAAGGAGCTGGGGTTTCCTGGGCAAATGGCTGATTCCAGGACTAGAGAGGAGGAGGGAAAGGTGAGCTTGGAGCATCTTGTTTAGCCAGAAAACGAGGAAGTGTTTAAAGACCCATGGGTATATGTCAAAGAGACATAGAAGCCAGGTTCAAGGACTGCCCAGCGGCCAATTCAGAGACAATTTGAGGGTCAAAATAAATGGTGAGAGAAAAAGAGATTATAAGCCATCAAGTAAAATGAAAAGTCATGAGGCCATACCAATATAATAGATAAATAGATTGAAAGTTTAATGAGGAACGGGATATTTACACAGTTTCAAAGTATCTCCTCACAAAATACTTATTAATACAAAGGAGGGGGGACACCACCTTAACCAAATGATCAGAGTCAACATCTCCAGTAATGGACGAAATCAAAATCACGTGTCACCTGGCAGAATGCAATGAGAAGAACATAGGGTCACTTCTGTGATAGTCCTGCTGAAGATGTGTAACGGAAATGTAATCACAAGGGAACATCAGGCAAATCCAAATGACGGACAATCTACAAACAACTAGCTTGTCGTCTTGAAAAGGATCAATGTCGTGAGAGGTAAGGAAAGACTGAAGAACTGTTTCAATCAAAGGAGATTAAAGATCCATAAAGATTAGAGACAACACAACATGTGAATTCAAACGGAATCTTTTGCTCTAAGAAAAAATTTTTGTGACAACTGTCAAAACTTGAATGGAGTCAAAGAATTAGATGTTGGTAATGTATCAATGCTAACTGCCGGATTCTGATCTATATGAATACATTACGGTTTTGTAGGACACGTCCTTGTTTGTAGGAAATACCCACTAAAGCATCAAGATAGCAATTTGCTCTCAAATGGCTCAGAGAAAAAAGTTGTTTGTACAGTATTGCAAACTTTCTGTAACTTTCAATTGTTTAAATAATAAAAATGGAAAATTTAAGTATACAAAAATTCTTTTACACTTATTATGGCTTTGAATCTTTGCAACAATCTTTTCGAAGGTGATATTATCACTGCTATTTCAGACGTCAGAAAAGAGGATTCATGAAGAAGTTAAGTGGCACATTCAAGGCAAAGCCAGAACTCCATCCTGAGTCTTCTAACTCCAGGTCATCTATACTCTCTCCTCAAGGGATGCTCCCAAGGTATGAGGCTAGGCCAAGGTACCGTGGCCAAGGCATAATCTCTCTGTAGAGTAATGGCCCTCAAACTTGACCGTGTTTTTGAGTCATGCAGAGAAACTGCTTAAAATGTACATTTGCAGGTCCCACCCTCAGAGATTCTGATTCAGTAGGTCTGGAGCAAGAACCAGAAAGTCTGTTTTTTAACAAGGAATTCAAGTGATTCTGTCATAGGTCACCTATAGGCCAAACTCTGAAGAACGTTGAACTTGATTAATGTTCTGAGTGGCTACTGAAATCAATTTAAATCAAATCCCACGCCTAGGATTTCACGATGGAGCTACGTGCGGCCCAGAACTAGGAGGTGAGGTGCACCTCCCAGCTAAGGATTGCAATACAATCCTCACTTCATTTTAAAACAACGAATTAGCAACCCACAATTCAGTCACAGCACCCAGGCATTCTGAGACTGTAGGGGCGCACGTCTTGCTGTACTCGACAAGGTGGGTCTGCAGTAGACGGAGGAGCTGGAAACGTGGTCAGAGAAATGGCCTGTGAAAATCACTCTGGAAATGTTTCTCCACCGTTGGAAACCCATTGTTTCCAATGGGTTCTCTCCCTTCGAAATTGAGAACAACAGTTATTCAGGGCCTTTTATCCTCCTCCTCCACGTCACCTAAACTATCCCCCCTTCAAGTCTTCGCATGCGGCTGGAGGTGTTCTCCCAATGGAGGTATCGGCTGCTGAAGCAATTGCCGGGAGGAAGGAAGAATGTTTTTCTTTTGGATGTTCTTTCCCAAAAGAAAAACAGCCTTGAATGTTTTAAAAAATGTGCAGAAAGTCAGGGAGCTCTTCTAATATGCTTTATTTTAAAGTAAGCACTGCCTGAATGAAATAAAGTAGATTGAGCTTTAAGAAAAGAAAAAGACCTAAAAAGCTTTCACATATTTATTGGAGGAACACAATTTTATTGAGAGAAAAGGAGAATGAAGTTTGATGGGGAAGGAGCACTGGCATTTTTGCTTAGAGAGACTAATTTGAGAACGTGACAGTTTTCTGGTTTCACGATGGTGCCAGGTTGAGCCCCGTCTGTAATCATTGCCGGGATTTGAACGTGACCACGGATGGACAGTCTGCAGAACCGGTGGGCTGGGCTATCGGGAGCCTATCCACACAGAGGATAAGAAGTCTCCTGAACAAGCCTCATTTGCATCCTCAGGGAAGTGGGGTGGGCTCCCCTGCTCAATGCCTCAGGGGGGGACGGAGGGGGCGCAGGGCACAGGGTTGGTCCAGACCTCTTCTCCACCCCCTCCATGTTTAAGTCCTAGGAAGAAAGAAGAATTAAATTAAACACCACTTCCCCTTTACTCCCGCAGCCTGCGGTGGGGCCTGGAAATGGTGCAGCATCACTGCGACCCCATGAGAACCTCACTTAGATTTGTGCTCATCTCTCCCTCCCTGACAGCTGAGAAACTCCTCTGGTCTCTGAGTCAACTGTGTGGTCCTCAATGTTCAAGAGTTAAGGGCCCAGGCTCCAGAGTCAGAGTCCCAGGTTTAACCCAGCAGCAGCAGTTCATGACCTGGGTTTGCCTGGTTCCTCTCCTCTGAGGTCATAGCATCAGCTGGAGCTCTGGAGGAAGCCATACCGTCTGCACCAGAGACTTAGGAACCCTCTGAATAATGGCTCCTGTTGTGCTACTGGGCTGAGGTAAAGACAGAACGCTTGACCGTGGGACACTAAGTCTACAAAGAGTCTACTCCCTTTGGGGGCCAAGATCTCCACTTTGCAAAGGCCAGACTTATGGGGATAGGAAACAAAATGTCCCCCAGTGGGGTACCATCCATTCAGGCCAGTGGGACACCAAGTGACCACAGACCAGGGGCTGCCTAGTCTGAGCTAAGTTCAGTGGGGCCCACTAAGTCATGAAGGCAGACAAGTCCAGCAGCAGTTCGCTGTCAGCTGGAAATGGTACGTTGGGAATGAGCTCGAGCAGGGCCCAAGTGTGAGGAAGCTGCATGAGCAGGGATCCCAGACCCCCAGGCCACCCGGTGTGGTGGCACTAGCCCCTCTGTCACCTAGTACTTATGGCCATATGAGGGGATTTTATATGACTAGCTGGAGGAGAAGAAAGTCTGAACTTGGTTTTCAGATGGGTTGGCTTAGTATTGGGTGCAAGCTCCGAATGGATGCAGCAGCGTCTCGCCACATTTGAGGGTGGCTTTGGAAGACAGTGCCCGCCTGGTTATCCATTTGTGTGGAAGGAGAAGTGGCCTGAGATGAAGCCACCTTCTGGCTGGTGGAAAATGGCCTGGATAGATGGTACCCCACTGGGGACATTTTGTTTCCTGTCCCTACAAGTCTGGCCTATGCAAAGTGGAGATCTTGGCCCCCAAAGGGGGCAGACTCTTTCTTGGAGACACAACAAGGGTCCCATCGGGCTTTGGACTCCTAGTGCCCAGGGGCCAGCAGATGAAAGAGGAGTCGCCATCCTAGCAGGGGTGAGTGGCTCTGACCTGCAGGAGAGAGGGCTGCTGTAATGTAAGACCAGGCAGGGAGAAATACGTGTGGAACCCCAAGGATCCACGTGGGCACTTCTTGCCCAATTGTGACTATGAATGGACAAGGATAGCAACCCTGGCCTAAAATAGAAATGGCTGTCAGGGGCTCAGGACCCTTAGAAATGAGGATTTGGGTCAAATCAGGTGTATTAGACTCCTGGGGATGCCATAACAAATTACCACAAAGTGGGTGGCTTAAAGGAATAGAAATTAATTCTCTCACAGTTCTGGAGGCTAGACATCTGAAGTCAAGGGCCGTGTTCTCTTTGAAGGCTCAAGGGAAGAATACTTCCGTGCCTTTTCCAGCTTCGTGGGGGGCTGCTGGCAATTCTCGGCTTGCAGTCGCATCCCTCCAATCTCTGCCTCTGTCCGCACATGGCCTTCTCCTCCCTCTGTGTCTTCTTCTCTTCTTATAAGGACACAGTCATATTGGATTTAGAGCTCACCCTACTCCAGTATGACCTCATCTTAACTAATTACATCTGCAAAGACCCTATTTCTAAATAAGCCCAGAATCATAGATACCTGGGGTTAGGACCAGCACATATCTTTTTGGGGACACAATTCAAACCACAATGCCAGGTAAGCCATTGGGAGAGGTGGTGGCTGAGTAAGAGGGGAACTTATAAATGATCGTGAAGGAGGAAGATGATGAGTACCAATTGCAACCCTAAGGCCAACAGATGTGACAGGATGTAGTTTATCCCCCTCCCTCCTTCTAAGTTCCCCTCAGGAGAGGCCCACTGGAACCTCGGAGGGTCTTCTCCCCGAACACGGATGGAGGTGCACGGGTAGAGGCAACCACCATGAGGGGTGCCGCTTGCACAGATCTTCCTTCCAGAAACAACTTGTTCAGTTGCAAGGAGTGCATTAGCTCACAGAGTCCAAATGTCAGCAACTTCAGAGGCCACTTTGGCTTTCAAAACGAGGCTTTGCTCTACCGGAGAAGCCCCCAGGCAGTTGCTGAGCATGGCGAGGGTGTAGAGCCTTGCCATTTCTGCCCAATACCTCTAGTGGGCAAGTTTTGCTCTGAAGCTTCCCGTTGGCTTGGCAGAGACTTCATGGGACCTGCGTTACAATTTGAGATGATACTCCCTCTTTCTTCCTCTGTTTTCTCTTTCACAGGCATTCTCCTCCCTCCATCCCCTCCATAAACCACTTGCACTCCTGACTCCAACTCAGCATGTGCTTCCCGGAGGACCAGACCTGTACAGTGTGTGAGCTTTCTTCTCCAGATCACACAAAACCTCTCCCTGGGGCTCTCTGTTTGCTCTGCCCTCTTTCCCTCTCTCTTGACTCTCTCTGCATGGAATTCTATAGCGTACAACATAGAAAGATGCGGCACCAAATGAAGTTATTCAGCTGAAGTTTATGACCACTGAAGGCAGAGTCGGTAGAGGTCTGTGTGGTACCACAGCTCAAACACACCCTCAGCATTGCTTGAAACTCTTTCCTTGGCCAACACATACCTTGGGGAGCCAGCCCAGTTGAGTTAAGAATTTCCTTTCCTTAGACACAAACATCACTAGAAGGAATAAAGTATTATATTTCTGTTATCAGTAACTGCATTAAATAGATGGGGTTTAAAAATATTAATTTGAATACTGTCATGCTACTATTGTCAGATGCATTGATCGCTACCTGGTAACGGAACTGAACTGAATCAAACCACACCAGGTGCGTCCTGGAGATATTCACTGTGTGTGGCAAAGACCAACAACCATGACAGTCTCTGTCCTACACACTGTCTCCTTGGTCATTGCTCATTAGTTCCCTGCTGTTTGAGAGCTGCTAAGAAGAATAAAATATATTGTAAGACAACAAAAATGAAATCACTGAAATGATGATATGTGGTACAGACTCCTATGATAGCATGGCAACTGAATTGTATCATTTCTGGTCCTATGGTTGGGATAGATATACTTAGCAGCTGAGAAACCCTAAGACTACCTCCCTGTTCTGTGAAGTAAGGGCCTTTATGGCAGGAAGGGACAAGGAGGGAGCTTTTGAAACTCACTCACTTTTGGAGTAATTGTAGTGATTAGCATCATCAAAAATAAAGGATGCCTGGGGCCGGCCCCATGGTGCAGCAGTTAAGAACGCGCGCTCCGCTGCTGGTGGCCCGGGTTCGGGTCCTGGGCGGGCACCGATGCACCACTTGTCAGGCCATGCTGTGGTGGCCTCCCATATAAAGTGGAGGAAGATAGGCGCGGATGTTAGCCCAGGGCCAGTCTTCCTCAGCAAAAAGAGGAGGATTGGCAGATGTTAGCTCAGG
The DNA here is from genome assembly GCF_057802395.1 of Ceratotherium simum simum. NCBI lineage: Eukaryota > Metazoa > Chordata > Mammalia > Perissodactyla > Rhinocerotidae > Ceratotherium > Ceratotherium simum. Next base: position 105,882,467 of record NC_141900.1, read on the forward strand.
GCTGATCTTCCTCACAAAAAAGAAAAAATAAATAAAAAAAATAAAGGATGCTGCACGGTGCTCCCAATCATGTGCCAATTAATTCACCTGTCGGGCCCCTGTGAGAACAAGAGCCATCATGCCAGGTGACAGTAGATAACCATTAATTTAACTGGGTGGTAGCCCCAATCATAGCTGCCGTCTGGCCATGGTATCTTTGCTGGAGTGGACCAACATGGCCTCTGGCTTTTGGTGTGTGGTTACTGACGTGCAAATGTTTTCTTCTTCTTTTTTTTTTTTTGGACAAGCTTTATTGAGATATAATTCACATATTGTTTACACACAATCACATACAATTTGCCCATTTAAAGTGTGCAATTCAATGGTTTTTGGTATATTCACAGATACATGCAGCCATCACCACAGTCAATTTTAGAACATTTTCATCATCTCAAAAAGAAACCCTGTACCCTTTAGCCCCTCCCCCCAGGCCCTAAGAATCCACTCTTCTACTTTCTGTCTCTATAGAGTTCCCTGTTAGGGACATTTCATATGATTAGAATCATATAATTGTGCTCTTTGTGTCTTGCTTCCTTCACTTAGCGTGTATTTGGGGTTCATCCATGTTGTAGCATGTATCTATATGTCAGTCCTTCTCATTGAACCATTATATGGATAGACCTCATTTTATTTATCCATTCATCAGTTGATGGCTATTTGGGTTGTTTCCACTCTTTGGCTATTTGTGTACAGGTTTTTGCATAAACGTTATGTTTTCATTTCTCTTGAGTACATACCTAGGAGTAGAATCAAACGCTTTCTTCTTGAGTTATCTATAAGGAAGATAAAAATGAACTTATCTTCAGAAAGTAGGGACAGCAGTTATCCTTCACTGTCTTGCCCCATGGCTATGTGGACTCTTCAGTTGTTTGTCATAATATAGTCCACAGAGACCTCGAACATCTCAACATTCCACACAATACCACACTGGTCCATGATATTGATGATGCAATGCTAATTGGATCTGATGAATAGAAAGCAGCAAGTACCCTAAATGCCCTAGGAATTCACATGGGAGCTGGAGGGTGGGAGCTAAAGCCCCACGAATATTTGGGAGCTGCCACCTCGGTGAAGGCTGTGGTCTGGGACATGCCAGGATGACTCCTGTAAGGTGAGGGGGAAGTTATTGAACCTTGGCATGCTTACTGCGAAGAAGGAGGCCCTGTGCCTGGTCTGCCTCCTTGGGTTCTGGTGGCAGCACCTCCCACCCTGGGGAACACTGCCCTGACCCATTCACTGAGTGAGTGGGAAGGCTGTCGGAATAAGAGGGCTCAGCAGAGAGTCCAGGACAGGGTGCAAGCTGTCCTGCCACTCGAACCACTGAACCTCGTGCGTCTGGTGGTGCTAGGAGTATCTGTATCAGATAAGGAAGCTCTGTGGCCCTCGAAAGTTGTGGCACAGAACCCTAGGGGCAAGGCTGTGGAGAAACAGCTCCCAGGGGTAACCTTGGTGTAAAGTCACCGTGGCTCCTATCCGTTGTGTTGTGCCTTTGAGCCAACTGATGGGACCAGTACCGAAGCCAAAGACACACATGCGTGGGCTGGGCAGGAGGGGGCTCAGCAGCCCTGCAGGCGGCTTGTACAGACCTCTGTCCGGGGGGAGTGCTTGATGTCAGACCCAATCAGATACTTCCCAATGGAGGAGATGATCCTGGAAACAAATACAGGGTGTATCCCACTAGCTTATGCTGCTGATCTGCATCACCAGGTCTCCATGAGGCAGGAGGCATGTCCCAAGTTTCAAAGCCACTGTACAGCTAAGGAGGAGACAACATTCTGTCCTGTGGCACGATCCTTTGCATCTTTGCCATAAAACACCGCTTTTGATGGTAAGCTGGGCACTTCTCTTTATTGCCTTAGAGATAAATTGATTGTGTGACCCTGGACAGGAAGCCTCTGCCGGCATTATGCCAGCCTTGGTTGAACCCTCTGCAAAATACAAAAGCTATTTGTTTCCTAGGAACAAGTATAGTCAAACATTCAATTTAGTCCCTATTTCTGTGGAGTTGGTTTCAGTTTGCACAGAGCTGGACTGGAAATTACAATTGTATCAGGGTCAAAAGGTTGACTTTCTTCAGAAAGCAAAGAAGTAGTATTGACCAGGACTCTTTTGTTCGCAAGCAATTCCAAGTTTAATTGCCTTAATTAAAAAAGGCAATTTACTGGGTGACTTAACTGAAGCTTCCAGAGATAGATTCAGGCATGGCTGGATCCAGGAACTCACACAATAAATTCATTCAAGGTATCTTCCTTTCCATTTCCCTCCTGTCTCCCTTCCCTTCAAAGACTTTGATTTTTGTAGATTTTGGCTGCTCCACCTTGCAAAATGTGGCAGATCCAGGCTTATTGCTAGCTCTCTCATTGTTAACAATTCCAGCAGAAAGAGGATCTTGTTGCTGAAAACTCTAACATTATGTCTCTGAGTTGGAACTGGGTTGGTCCTGTGTCATCCTGCTAGGAAGCTGAGTGTTTAGTTTGTCCAGGGCTGGCTCACATGTCCGACCCTGGAGCAGAAGGTGGAGACAGCCCCCCCCAAACAAGGGACAGAGAGTGGGGGAAACGCGGTGCCCAAGGAAGTCAACCCCTTGTTTATCAGAAAGAGAAAGAATGGATCCCGGGAGGCAAAATGCCCAGTGTCCATTGCATGCAGCCCCTATGTCAGCTGTGGGTTAGGAAGGCTTTATCTTTAAGTGTAAGAAAATTAATAGTGATCCTAATGCCTGGGAGAATGCTCATCCTACTTCAGAAAAACTGCTTTCAAGCAGCAGCTTTTGACTCTAATCAGTTTGCTAATTATAATTATTTCCACTAAGGCAGGTGCTCAAAGCTTTCCACTTGGCAATACATTGTTAATAGTTTGAGTTATGGTATGTGGTGGAGAGCTTTTAAAGTTGTATTGCTTGTTGAGTATTGGATCAATAATTTGATGCAATTAGGCGCAAGTTCCACCTTAATGTAGTTTTGCTGTATCTCCATTACTTTTCATTGTTTCATTCTGTGACCAGGAAGCTGCCCAATGGCCGCCTTGGGGAAGCTGTACTGGGCTTAACCAGTCTGTTGGTGCTGATATCACTGTGACTAAATAAATCCCGTTCAGAGCTGGGCTTTGTGGCGTAGCGTGGTTCTCTTCTTCCTGGTAGAGCATCGTTTCTTTCCTCCCTCCCTCCCTTCCTTCCTCTCTCCTCCCCTTTCTCCTCCTCATTCTTCTTCTTTCCTTAGTGTTCTAGGTAATTATCACTAATTCAATGCTGAATTCTCTCCCTGTTGTGTAAATCTCCTCTCAATATGTTCATGTACATTAGGCAGTGTATCACTTTCGTCTTCTTGAAGAAATCTCTCCTTTCTTGTTGGATCTTGAAGGGTCATCATCCTTCCCTCGTTGATATGAAAGGAGAAGATGTAGGATTCAGAGGCAGAGGGACAGGCATGTGAGTGGCTGTGGCTCTTATCCAAGTCCCTGAAATATACACACTTACACCAGGAGTTAGCTTTGTGTTAAATATGGCTCATTCATTCTGTTTTTGTCTTTTCTTATAAACCGAAGTGTCTCCATGGACATCAATATCTGGCATCCTGTTAATTGCACATCCCTATGGACTTTACCCGTATTTGCTGCTTGATGGTTGGTGATACAAATACTGACCACAAAGTGTCTTCTCAATCTTCAAAGATGAAGTTCATCACTCTCCAGTAATTTACAAGTGGCAAAGAAGACGTTTATTTGTCTTTTCCTGATACATTTGTAATCCACGTGCATGGCAATTTGATATAAATCAGACTATTTGATTTCCAATGATGTTTCACTACTCAAACATGCTAAATGGAGGCAGGGAAAGAAGATATTGTGGAAAGACTTACAATAACTTAAAAAGAACTTCTTATATTGCTTTATTCTACGGAGAACTGATTCACTTGTAAGTTTGCATTTGGTGGTCCTCAGGAAAGCTCTCTAAGTTAGGTGAGAAGGAATAGCATCGTTTCCTAGATACAGAGATATTAATTGGTCCATATTCAAGTTTATTCTGTGCCTGAGATCATATTACTTCCACTTTCAATATTTTGGCCTCAAAGAATCCCCTGATGTGAATACTGGCGCTAAACCCACTTCCTCAAAGATAGACGAGAAACCCACACTGTATTACCTCTCCTTCCCCAGCTCGACCACCCCTGTGGCAGGCTGTGCTTGAGGGAGAGGCTGAGCCGGGGAGAAGGGAGGGCGGCCACTGGAGGACGCGGAGCTCTTTTGGCTTCGAGATGTTGAAAGCAAAGACCCAGGGGCTGAGCTAGAGTGCTTTTTGTTTCAGAGAGTGTGAATTCTGAATGTAAACTTTCAAAAAATTGATATAAAATTTTACAACATAGAATTAACTATTTTAACTATATAATTCACTGGCATTTAGTACATTTACAATGTTGTGAAAACACCACCCCTATCCACTTCCAAACCATTTTCATTCCCAGAAGGAAGCCCTGTGCCTGTTAGGCAGTTAGTTCCCATCTCCCCCCTGCCCCCAGCCCCTGGCAAACACCAGTCTGCTTTTTGTCTCTGTGATTTCCCTATTCTGGATATTTCATATAAGTGGAGTCATATATTAAGTGGTCTTTCATGACTGGCTTCTTTCACTTAGCATTATGTTTTTGAGGTTCAGCCATGTTACAGCATATATCAGAACTTCATTCCTTTTTATGGCTGAATAATATTGCATTGTGAGGATATACCACATTCTGTTTATCCATTCATCTGTTGACGGACATTTGGGTTGTTTCCACCTTCCATCTATTGTGAATGGTGCTGCTATGATCATGCATGTACGTGTATTTGAGTCTCTGTTTTCAGTTCTTTTGGGTATATACTCAGGAGTGGAATTGCTGGGTCATATGGTAATTCTGTGTTTAATTTTTTTAGGAACTGCCAAGCTGTTTTCCACAGTGGCTGCGCCATGTACAATTCCCACCAGCAATGTATGTGTTCCAATTTTTCCACATCCTCATCACCACTTGTTATTTTCCATTTTTTTTCACTGTTCTAGCCCTCCTAGTGGGTATGGCGTGGTATCTCAGTGTGGTTTTGACTTGCATTTCTCTAATGATGGATGGTGGTGAGCATCTTTTCATATGTTGTATATCTTCTGAATGCAAACATTTAATGGAAGGTATTTTGTTGTCATCTAACCATTTTGGGAAACATTCTTAGGACGTAAGAAACTCAACAAAGCCTCGATCACGCACTCTTTCCCTCTGACCTGAAGTAGACGGAGGGCAGTAGGGGATGGACGGTTGGGAAATAGAAAGACTGAGTCCTGATTGTCTCCTCTACTTAAGTCCTGCTTATCTCCTACTGGGTAGGCGGCGCCGGAAACCTTATTCTGCACTGGGCAGGACATCACAGCTTTTCCAAAGCTCATACATTGTTTTCTCTGACTCTGTGGATATCTGGTATCTTTCCAAATAAGGCTATGCCTAGGACAGAGCTGGGCACAGCTGTGCAGCGTAATGAAGTCTGGGTCCCTTGAGCTGCCCGGGATATTGCTTCAATCAAGAGACCTTCCAAAGTCAGGCCGTAGCTTTATGCTGCATCATTTTTCATCTCCTCATGGGAAACTTCAGTGCTATTTAGCTCTTCCAGAGTCTCGAGCTAACAATTTTAGAAAAACCATGAATTTGTGGAGCAGGAGATGGTGTATTCTCAGCCTCAGATAGGTAATAGATGTAAAATCAAAAGTTTACTACCACCTTCTCCATAGTCACTTGGAGCATGACATGCCCCTACTTAAAAACTTCATGCCTACACCTTTTGCTGAAATGAAATCCGTGAACATTTCTTCAAGGCCAACGTTCTGTGGCCCCCGGCCAGCTCTTCAACGCTTGTACTGCTTGAGTCCCCACGAGCTAGGCCCCTGTCACACCAGCCCACTTTCTATTTGAAACTACCCAGCTGTTCTGCCTCAGCCCCGAATGTGCGGCTGTAGCGACCTTACCCATGGCTGGCACCGTGCCCTGCTCCTCTCAGCGTGGAACCCTTCCCTTCGCTCTTCCTGAGTCCAGCTCCTCTTCATCCTTCAGGCCTGAACTCCTTAGGGAGGCCTTGCCTCACTCATCTTATCAACGATAACACGCCTCTTCCTTTGTTCCTGTTAAAGAAAAAATTGTTACGATAGTTGTTAAAATGATGAGGAAGATTTTATTAGGACTCTCATGATAGGTGTCAAGACTCACAATAGCGGAGAGAAATGAGGCTCAACTCCAAATACAACAAGAAAACATGTGGGGGTTTATAGCCAGGGAGCAGGTTGTGGGGGTAGGTGAGTGGAAAATGACTCAGAGGAGACATCGAGGTAGGGGGCTCTCCTAAACTGGCCTGACAGGATTCTCACTGAGGGCAGGCCAGGTGAGCAGACATGCCCCGGGCGTGGGGGTGGGGTGAGGCATTTGGTCAGATAGCAAGGGTGAGGGATTCTCTCTAAGTGGACTTAGCAGGATTCTTGCTAACACCGGGCTCTGCAGACCCAGCAAGTCAAGGAGGGGGCTCCGAGGAGCCTGACTAAAGTTTGGGCCTAAAGGAGAGAGTCTTTGTCATCACAGCCTATAACCCTGTCTATTTCTTTTACCGCATTTATCACAATCTATAGACATAACGCTTATAGTGACGAGTCTTTGTTACTTCTTGCTTTTTCTTCTCCAGTAAAGCAAAAGCTCCCGAGAGCAGAGGTTTCCACTCTTTTCAGCCCTGCTCTCCACGTCTAGAGCAGTGCTTGCCCTAGTGGCCGTTGGCAGGTGTGTGCTCAGTGAGTGCGTGGTCGTGAGCAGTTTTCCAGAAGCAATGGGTACATGGAACGTGAGCCCTTGGTTGTATTTAGCAGATGCAAACAGAGAGGAGGGCAGGGCTCTGCTGGGCTCTGCAATAAGAAGATCTGCCTGTCAGTCTCCGCACCTGAAGACATCACCGTGGTCCACACCACCTCCTCCAGGGCTAGCGGAAACCCCGGCGGAGCAGGACCCCCGCTGTGATTTAAGGACCCCGGCAATGACGTAAACTGTGAGCTCTTCCATCACTGACTCTGTGCTGACATTTCCTATCTCCCTTGTTCTTTCAGTGGGAGCCTGGGGACGTCACAGAAACTCCAGGAAACTCCCCAGGGAAGCTTTGCAGACCTCTCCCGTGGTGTGGAGGGGCACAGACAGCAGTACTGAAGCCAGTGTAGGTAAGCAGCTGTGTTTTATGCACAATACCGCCATTGTTATGCTTTTATAGCTTGGTAGTCAAGGCTTCTTGTAGAAAATGAGTTTCCAGCACTGTTAGGAGCTGGACTCCAGCAAGCATGGATCGTATATCCCACAGCTGTTCTTGGCGCCTGGGACCTCGCAGGTGCTTCGCGAGCTCTGCCTGGCGCCGCCTGACACGGCGGCGGCTGCCGAGCTGGGCTGCGGTCTCAGCAGTGTTTTTGAGATGTTGGCCCCTTGAAACACATTAAAAAAACCCTGCGGCAGTCTACAGAATTACTTTTGATGATAGCATATGGCTGCCAAAAATTTCCCAACCATCAAAATGTTTTTGGCGGTGTAGACGTATACACTGTGCACTTGATTTACTAAACCTGTTTATTTAACTTTTTTAACAATTTATTAAACTTTTGTTTTGGTCTGCGTGATGCTGAATCCCTGTTTGATGGAATATTCACTTTTCAAGCGGTGGCTTCAGTGTCCTTGAGAGAACTTGAGTATGCGTGTCGATCTTTATGTGAAAAGGGAGAGTAAATGTTGTAGCTGACTGTGGTAATTGTTGAGCACGTCAAATAAAATGCAAACATTTGTAGAGAAATACATGAGGGAGAGATTTCTAACGCTGCCACTCACTGTGTGAGCAAGGGAAATTTACTCAATTTCTGTCTCAGTATTTTATCTGTCAAATGGGCCAATTTCTGTCTAGTAACCCTACAAGTTTTTATGAGGTCATTACTGGGTAAAAATCAGGAAGATTAAGTGACCTGTCCATGGTCGTATAGATGGGTAGTAGCAGAGGCAGCGTCTGAGCCCAGGTGTGTCTGGTGCAAACTCACCCTGGCTCACACCAGGGCACGTCAGTGCCCTGCACACAGGTGCTCAGGGAGAGTGGGGTTGGGTTTCACTGAATGGTTAGAATGGAAAACCAGGTGACTTAGCCTTTCCCAAGAGAGCAGACCCGAGGCAGGGTTTAATCACAAGTGGGCTATAGGAGGTGTTACCCCAGGGCAGACAGAGATGGAAGAGGGCAGTGAGCGGGGCTGGGGAAGCATGCAGGCCACTTGGGGCTGCACTGCCCTGCTTTGCACGGAGCTGCTGGGAGACGCTTGGTCACCGTGCTGATGCCCCTGCTTGGCCACAAGGGACGAGCTCGGACAGCCCATTCAGAGAGTCGTGCTTTGGGAAAGGGAGAGTAAGTTTCCCGCCGCTGGTCAGTGTTGGCTTCAAGGAGATTCTCCTGCCCTTCCCTCTGGGCTGTCGTCTGCCCCCACAGCTGCCCCTTGGAAGGTCGGATCCTATGATGGCGTTTCACCCCGACTGTGGAAGTGAAAGAGGGTCAGAGACTCTGAGCCACTGCTGGAGGTGGGCAGATGCGCTGGTTCTGACCGGGCCCCCAGCCTCTCTGAGGGGCGGATTGTACAGGAAGGAAGAAGGAGGCACAGGTGGGCTAGGTCCTCAGAGTCAGCAGGCCCCGGCATTAGCTAAAGGAGAGAAGCCACTTGGGTCCCAGAGCCGGAGGAGGCTGAGGGACTCGAGAAGCTGCGTGAGGCTGATGCGCCAAGCTGTCTAAGGGACAGGCCTGCATTTCTGAGTGTCAGACACACCACGTCCTGAGGCTGCCTGGTGAGACCCAAACCGGTGAGTAAAAACCCTGTACTTGCAACAGCCTAGGGGAGCGCTAGCTTTCTCAAGTCTCAAGAGAGTCATGCCTGTATTTTTAAGTAACTTTAGGTGGAAAAATTTAGGTGGAAAGTGCCAGAAAAATCTGGCACTTTCAGGTGATAGGAAAGGGGCCGCGGAGGTCAAATGCAGCCTACTTCTGGCTGTGGGCATAATCAGAGCTGTGACTGTTCATATGATTTCTGAGAACTTTGGCCAAAAACATACGCTTTGTTAAATAGCTTTCTCACCTACCCACTGGACTGCCAAAAATTCCATCTTGGTACATTGAGTCAAGGCAAACGTGTTATGCGGAGCAGTCATGGGCCAGTCTGCACTCCTCATCTGTTTTAAAGATTCACTGTCTTGAAGCATGGTGCTGGGTGCTAGACGTGGAAGGAAGGTGTAAAGAGCATGACATGTGGGCCTGGAGTCTGTGAAAGCAGTACTGGCAGGCTGTCAAGTTGGCTTCAGCCTCCAGAAGAATGGGAATGCTTGATGGGAGAAGAGAGAATGGGTAACCACCGTTCCACTCTCGGCTTCTACGAATTGACTCTTTCAGATTCCTCCTGTACATGGAATCAGGCCGTATTTGTCCTTCTCTGTCTGACTTATGCATGATGTCCTCCAGGTTCATCCATGTTGTTGCAAGTGGCAGAATTTCCTTCTTTTTTAAGGTTGAATAATGTTCTATTGTATGTATATACCACATCTTCTTTATCTATTCATCCGTCGATGGATGTCTAGATTGTTTTCATATTTTGGCTATCGTGAAAAAGGCTGCAGTGAACATGGCAGTGCAGAGATCTCTTTGGGATCCTGGTTTCAACTCTTCTGGATAAATACCCAGAGTGGGATAGCTGGATCATATAGTAGTTTTATTTTTAATTTTTTGAGGAATCTCCATACCGTTTTCCACAGAGGGTGCACCAACAGTGCACAAGAGTTCCAATTTCTGCACATAACTTCCCAACACTTGTTATCTCTTGTCTTTTTGATGACAGCCATTCCTACAGGTATGGGGTGGTATCTCACTGTGGTTTTGATTTGCATTTCCATGATGATTAGTGATGTTGAGCACCTTTTCATGTACCTGTTGGCCATCTGTGTGTTTTCTTTGGAAAAATGTTTATTTAATTCCTCTGCCTGTTTTTAATTGGATTGTTTGTATTTTTGCTATTGAGTTGTGTGAGTTATTTATATATTTTGGATGTTAACCCATTATCAGATATACGATTTGCATATATTTTCTCCCATTGAGGAGGTTGCCTTTTCGTTTTGTTGATGGTCTCCTTTGTCGTGCAGAAGCTTTTCAGTTTGATGTAGTCTCACTTGTTTATTTTTGCTTTTGTTGCTTCTGCTTTTGGGCCCACCCAGCCCACCAGTGCTTCCTTTCTCCTTCCCATACAATCCGCCCCTCAGAGAGGTGGCGGCCTGGTCAGAACCAGCGCAAACCGAAAAAATCATTGCCAAGACCAATGTCAAGGAGCTTACCCGCTGTGTTTTCTTCTAGGAGGAGGTTTTTTTTTTTTTTAAACATACTTTCTTTCTAGCTTTTGAAATTTATTTTTTTTATTCTGTGCTGGGTATTATTTTGCCCCTCCCCATTCTCTCTCTGTTCTTATCCACTTGCTCTGTGGCCCCAAGAGGCAGTGCTTATATGTTGCATCATTTGAACTCATTTTCCTCTGTTCCTGGTTGGGTTCAACCAATGTGAGGCACTGGGAGGAGATCAAAGGGTTAGAGAGAGATTACAATATGCATTTCCCCCAACTCCCTTGCTGCTGTGCTGAGAATGGACAGTGGCTGAGCTCCCGGACTGAAGGCCGGCCACAGCCCTCGTTCAGTGGTGTCTTACAGCTACAGGTACGGCTCTTTCTAGGATCAGTAACCCTTCTTTCTTCTTGACACTTCAGGCTTAGGTGTGGTAACTGATTCTTGTTCTTGCTGGCTACTTACCCCCGCCCACAACTTTAAACTCTACTGAATTACAAATAGTGAATTACACTATTTGAATGTGTTATCTGTTTTCAGCTGGAACCCTGAAGGATATATATTTATATCATTATCGATAATTAAGTCCATGATTTTCCTTTGAGCACTGCTTTGGCTAGATCCCATATATTCTGTTATGCAGGTTTTCATCATATTTTTTTCTAGAAATCCTGCAAATTTGTTTTATACTAAAGCATGTTACGTATCATTAATTTTGTTAACATCATTTGCTTAAGTATCCTATAGATTTATTTATTTTGACCTGTTTTGGTCTTAGAGGGCATCTTAAATGTCACATCATTTCCACTTATTTCACTGTTATCCTGTCATTTCTGGCTTGTGAATGTTGCTGTGTGTTTTTTTTGGTTCATAGCCATAAGTTACATTATTGATTGTGAATTATAGCCTTTATTGTTATAAAATATCTCTCTTTTCCCATTTAGTGCTCTTGGGCCTGAATTCTATCTTGTTGGATATCAAGATCCAGAGTCCTCTTACTTTTATTTCCAAATTTGGAATATTTACATAGAAGATCCAAGATAATCTTTTGACAAACTATGCCTAACAATGCAGACTTTTATATCATCTGCAAGTAAGGAATATTTTGTTTCTTCCTCTCTGATATTTATAACTTTTATTTCTTTTTCTTTTTTTATTGTCCTGGCTATGATCTCTGATGTAATATTGAGTAGAAGTGGTGACTAGAAATATTTTATTTAAAAGGGATACTTCCTCCTTCCTTTCTATACATACACACGCTTTATCAAGTTTGAGGAATTTCTCCTCTATTACTAGACTCCTAACGTATTTTTATTTTCAAAAATAGTTAATAGGTATTTAATTTTGTCAAATATTTTTCTTCACATATTTATGATCAAATACTTTCCCTCTTTTATCTATTAATTGGTGAATTATGTTAAGAATGACTTTCTACAACTTCCTATCATAAAACTTTATTGTCTATGATATATATAAACTTTTTACAATTGTTCGATTCAGTTTGCTATTTTTAAATTTAGAAAATGTCTATGTTCATGAGTGATTGTGTTCTCTAATTTCTTTTCTTTCTTTCTTTTTTTTTTTGTGAGGAAGATTAGCCCTGAGCTAACATCCATTGCCAATCCTTCTCTTTTTTTGCTGAGGAAGATTGGCCTTGGCTAACATCCATGCCCATCTTCCTCTACTTTATACGGGATGCTGCCACAGCATGGCAAGTGGTGCTTCAGTCTATGCCTGGGATCCGAACCTTTGAACTTTGGGCTGCCAAAGTGGGGTGTGCGAACTTAACCGCTACGCCACCGGGCCGGCTCCTCTAATTTCTTTTCTTGTATATTCACTTAGCGTTTGTCTGTTAGTGTCTCTAGGGAAATGTCTAACAGGTAGAAGGTTTTTTTTGACTGATAGGGAACACGATGGGATATTGATATTCCTTTGCTGAGGCAACGTGAGGCATCTCCTCTTCCATATGAAAGCAGAGATGTTCACCATCTAACTAATTCTAACCCTCTGTGTATCTTGCAGACAGCATATAGTTGGATCATGTTGTATTAACCATTCTGCCAATCTAATTCTGCATTTTAAGTTGACATTTTAATCCATTTACATTTAATGTAATTGCTGATAAGGTAGATCTGCCATTTTGATATTTGTTTTCTATGTGTCTTATGTGTCTCTTGGTCCTCAATTCCTCCACTGTTGCTTTCTTTTGTGCTAAATATATGTTTTTCCTGTGTAGAATTTTAATTCTCTTATCATTACCTTTGCTATATATTTTTGAGTTATTTTCTTAGTGATTGCTCTGAGGATTACCCTTAATCTCCTAATTTAAAAATATAGTTCAGTCTAATACCAATTTAGCTTCAGTCAAACTTCAATAAAAACTTTACTCCTACATAGCTCCTTCCTCTCTTTTATGTTGTTATTTTCACACATTACATCTTTATATATTGTGTGCCAATCAACTTAGACTTATAGGTATTGCAGTATGCAGTTGTATTTTCAATCAAATAGATAAAAGAGGATTTGCAAACACAAAAAATATTTATACTGTTTTTTATATTTACCCATTTGGTTATCTTTACTGGGGCTCTATTTCTTCATGTGGATTTGAGTTACTGTGAGTGTTCTTTTTGTTTTAGTCTGAAGGCCTCTCTTCAATATTTCTTGTAGGGTGAACTCTTTTAGCTTCCGTTTTTTTGAGACTGTCTTAAATTTTAAAAACAGCTTTAAAAACAGCTTTATTGAGATATAATTCACACACCATACAATTCACTCATTCAAGGTGCATAAATCAGTGGTTTCTAGGATGCAACTACCACCACAGTCAATTTTAGAATATTTTCGTCACCTCAAAGAGAAACTCCATACTTGTTAGCTATCATACCCCTAGATCCTTATAATCTATAAAGTTTAGGAAAAACTGATTTGGTCTAACTCTGATCTGAATTCGATTTGATGATTGGGCTTAGATTAGAAGAGGTTGTGTAAAATAATCTTTTCTATGTTGCTTGAATCTCTGCTAAGAGAAGAATATCATAATTAATCATGTGAGCAAAACAACATCCATGTCAGGTGGCTTCCTCCATTCTATTCTCTTTTTTGTGGGATAAAGCTTTTGACTTCATCGAGGTTGAAGCAAGCAGGAAGAAGAGTATTTGGTCACCAGATTACTTGGCTGAATTGAGTCAGAGCTGCTATAATTGTGTATCAATGGGATGCTATTGGTATTTTGGGTAGGACAGCTCTCTTTGTATTGGTCTATCCTGTATATTTCAAAATTCCCTCACGCTAATATCAAGTTGGTTCCACATATTTGTTCCAAACAATAACCCCCTCTAATATTCCCAGATGTCCCCTTGGAGTAGGTACCATCCTCTGCCAACCCCCTTTTGTCAACCACTAGAAGACCTCGTGGGCTTGGGATATGATGTATATATCTTTTCAGGGTCAGAGCTTGGCAGCTTTTGTGAGATACGTGTGTGACTCTCTCCTCCCTGTACCCTTTTCATTTTTCAGTTTTGCTTGGCTCACTGAATTTGCCTTAGGATTGTAAGTGATATGGAAATTCATTGACTTTTTCTCATCATTCAGAGATGGAAATTGTTGAATCCCAGACTTTAAATCTTAAGATACCTATAATTTTATTATTTATGGGCGATTTTCCCAACCAAACATCTGCTTCCCATTTGCTTTTAATTGCAGTGATCCTGAAAGACTCAGAAATCCCTGAGGGTAGACATTTTTCATTTGAGATGGCAATATCCACTCGAGACCTTTTGTAATATTAGTGCTTTCAAAATAATGAAGTCTTGAATTTTCTCACTTTCATTAAAACCAACCACTGAAACAGAGTTAAATGCCTCTGAACTTTGCCCTTCTGTCAGTGAGGTTATAGCAGCTCAATAATACTGACTATGTAATTTATTTGTGTGAGGCATGTAAAGAACTTGGTATGTTCATATTTTCATGTCCCCTGTCAATCTGGTAAATTGTTGTCACTCTCTCACCTCCCTTGGATATAGCTACTCTGAGAGGAAGTGACTTACAGAAGGTCACACATTTACATTAATGCTGGTAGACTTGTCCTCTGGCAGCGAGATGATTCTCAGAGAATTAGAGAATTCTTTTCTTATTGCTGCTCAGAGAGTAGTCAGCCCATCACTGTTCCCATTGGAGTAGTACACCAGGAATATTGTATAACTTACCCAGTTGAAAATATTCAGTTGCTCTCCTTTGGGGACAACTCGCTCCAAAAGACATACTTCAAACCAACATATCTCACAACATTACTAAATACATGGGGTGCATGTAAGACCAAGTGGTTTCAGTTCCAATTTCTGAGCCTTTGTTTATACTGTTCTTCTTGCCTAGAATACTCTCGCTTCTTTTTTTCTATTAGAAACATTTGCTACTCATATTTCAAAGTCTGACATGAATGCTACATCTTCCATTAAACCCTGTATGGTTATGACACCCTGTAAAGAGTATTTAATTGAGTGTGTTTACTATTCTTAATGTCTTTGCCATCCTCTTGAGCACTGAAACAGCATGTCTTACAAGACAGCATCACTCCAAGCAACTGGAGGGCAGAATGGCTTCCACGTTCCTTGCTGGACTTAGCAAAGGAGACACTGAGTAAGTACTCATTTGTGGATTGTATAAAATTCCAGAAAGAATTTTATCTTCCCGTGTCAAAATTCAAGTTTGCTTACTTTATATTTTTTAACCCAACTTTCCAATATCTATTTATGATATGGTCTTATTAAACATACCAGGAAGGAGTTGACATAATGTGTATGAAAAGCTGTTTTGCATGTTTTGATGCAGAGGAGCATTTCTGCTTGTGTGCTGTCACAGACGTTATTTGCCTGCCTCCCTTTTATCTGTGGTCTTCATTTTAATTGCCTATTTAACACACCTAGCAATTAAGGTGAAATGGCTCTTTGACAAATGTGAGAACTTTTTAATTAGTGCTAATTGCTTTTGTTAATTAAAAGTAATGCTTTATATTGTGTTATTGGTATTCTCTTATATAAAGCTGGATTAACGACTTCCAATCAATCCTGCTACAAAAGGACTTTCCTTTGTAATCATTGGGACTTTAGGGCATGCTGTTCCTGCAGAATGAAAACAGATGGCCAGGACTTCAGCATAAGTTAAAAGGGGAGGCAGATGAATAACTGCACGAGGCTGATTCAGTTGCTGGCTCAGCCCACTCCCACCAATTTAGAAGCTCCTTGAAAGCCCTTGATGAGGGATGGTCTGGGTTGCTGCATCAGTCAGGGTTCCAACAAGAAAGAGGAACATACTCAAATTAGGATAATTTGAGGATGATTTAATAATGGGACTATAAAGATCTGGGCTGGATAAAGGAGATCACAACGGAAAGGGATGTTACCACCTTTAGGTCGGAGGGAAAAAGGGAGGGAAAGTTTACTAGAACCTGGAACCCTGAATAATAGACAAAGGCTGCTTTTAGAAAATCAGTGGGTGGTGGATAAATTCATCTTGAAGCAACCTTGCAAGGAAGGATCCAGGGGAGTAATAGCCTGTCCTCACTCGCCTTTCTCCTCTGAACTCTTGCTAAGGTGCCGCATTGGCTGAACCCAACTGGAAGTCAGAGGGTGAGGGAGCCCATTGATGAAATTCATGTAAGTCAGACTTCTGGGCCAGAGAGTGGAGTGGAGAGTGGATCTGTGTAGCCAAATGGACTATATTCAGCACAGCTGCCATATTTGTATTAGAAATTCCTAGACCTCTAGAGAAACGTGGACTGTGTGGACTAGAGGGCTGAAAGTCCCTTTGCGGAAGGAGTAGGGGATCACTCCTGGGTACACTTGCCATGGTGTGTCAGGGTCCTTTCCCCTGGGGACCCGCCTCCCTTCAATCAGTGTATTTTAGGTTGAGAAGTGGCTCAGTAGGAAAGTGGGATCCGGTTCCAAGAGATCACAATGTTTTATTGGGCCGTCGCTCTCAGCCTCCTGGTCAACAATATTTGATTTCTTTTGGTTGTATAGATTGAAGAATCCTGTATTTAGGGGCCCATCTATATTTCGGGGAGGGATGTCCTAATCTGTGAACTATTCCCATGGCTCTCTATGGGCTGCCCCTGGATGCCACCCTGACTTGCTGTCATTATGATGATTGCCCACCTTGCTGCTCACAGTTCATGTCACTCATCTCCATTGCTGACAGGAAGCTTGGTTCTGTAAGGGCATCTGTGACGATCATCCCTGGCCCGTCAAGGCAGCCACACGTAGCTCCTCAGCTGTGCTGGTCCCCTTGCACCAGGTCATTTTTTATTTTAAATGAAATTTTCTCCAGGTCCTCCCATGAAGCATAGACATCTGGTGGGTTTTCTTGCCTGCGTGGTGGCTCCCTCTAGCATGCCCACACCTCTGAGTCTTTTGATCTTTTATACCACCCTCTATTATGGTAGCTCTGGCAGTTGTGCTTCACCGGGAAACTTGGAGAAAGCAATGGCCCACTCTGAGCACTGCCCTAGCAGCATGTTAGCACAGTCTCGTGGGGCCTTGCCAGGGTGTTAGATCCTCTATCATGGGAAAGTATTCACGCCTTGATAAACTTATGTTCTGCTCCCTCGATCCAGCACCCTCAGGACACGGTCCCGTGCGCATTCTCCCTGCTCCTGTCAGTACTGGTTGCCTTCGCTGATCTAAAGGGAGTGCTGGTTCTGGGACAGCCCTTCAGAGTTATTCTGAAATGGGGTAAGGAAGTGGATCTTGATTCCCCCTCATCAATCAGACTCCACCTTCACCCCCCAGGAGGGAGCATGACATTGGGTGAGGCGGTTATCTTCAGCCAGGGGCAGCAGTTGAAGAGGGACTTGGTTTGGCCACCACCACCAAGGGACTCCCCATAGCCTTGGGAACTAGTGTTTCAGTCATGGAGGAGGGAATCTGGACAGCGCAGTGCTGCATCCATTTCACTTGTTCATATAGATGATTTCATAAACATAGACAAGAACACAATTTCATCCATGATCTCAACAGCCAGAGAGAAGCATATTTTATTTGTCTGTTCACTTTGTCTACTATCTCTTTTTTTTTGTTAGGAGATCAGCCCTGTGCTAACATCTGCCAATCCTCCTCTTTTTTTGCTGAGGAAGACTGGCCCTGGGCTAACATCCGTGCCCATCTTCCTCTACTTTATATGGGACGCTGCCACAGCATGGCTTGACAAGTGGTGTGTCGGTGCACGCCCGGGATCAGAACCAGCGAACCCCGGGGCGCCTAAGTGGAGCGTGCGCACTTAACCGCTTGTGCCATCGGCCGGCCCCTCTACTATCTCTTGACATGCAGACATTTTATATAAATGAAATCATACCCCGCACCTCTTTTGTCTGCCAAGCTAGTCATTTTCCCGTTTGTTCTCACATTCATTCCCTACTCTTCTCTTGCTCTGCTCTGTATCACGGGGAAGTACACTTTCCAGGGCACCTCGAATCCTGGTCAGGCCACTGGGAGCCCTGGTGGAAGACTGGAGGGTGGGAGACCAGGTGTCCCCTCACTCGCTAGCTCAGGCAGTGGCGTCCGTGCTCACCAGACGGCCCAGTGTGAGTCTGACACTCAGCACCCCAGCTCCTGCTCTCTGAGAACAGGCCCACGTTCCCTCCGTAGCCATGGAGTGGTAGCATCTGTCTGCATTGCTAACCGTGGGTTGCCTCACCAACCCCTGCTTAATCACCCAGGAGACGGAATTGCTGAAATCCAATTTCTTGTATTAAATGTACTCTGTCTAAAATATTTAGAATGGTTTTAATTTATCCCTAATTTTTGGACATTGAGGCTGTTTCCTGTTGTTTGTTACTAGGACCATTGAGCCATGACCACCCTTGCTTCTAAATCTTTGGGCACATTCACGATTATTTTGTAAAGCTAAATTCCCAGAGGCAGAGGGATTGCTGGCTCCAAACATTTAAAGCTCGTGTTCACCTATGGCTTACTTTTCTTCCAGAAAGGTTTTACTGGTTTATGCTCCCACTGTGAATCTTTTCGTGTCACTAACTGTAACTCAACCCTCACCTGGGCCCTTTGAGCCCTGGTTTTCCGATTTGCAGCATGTGGCTGCAGTCAGTGCACCATGATGTGAATGTGACCTTAGTGTCACACTATGCAGCCTGCACAACTGTCCCTAGCAATCCTGTGGACCTGAACACATGAAGCAGAAGGGGAACAAGCCCTGCCTACTGTGAAATAGCTGCTGAAAGTTAGAAGTGCTGGATGAGTGGAAATGGTGCTACCACACTGCCTCTCACTGCCCATGTGTGTATAACTCTTCCTCTGTCATCTCTGACGTCTGGCACCAGTTCCTCCTCCTCTGAGAAGCCTTCCTTGACTTTATCTAGGCACTCACTGAAATAACATCCTGTACCCTTCCCATATTTCCCACGTGTATGTCTTTCTATTCCCGTCCTCAGCTGGGACATGCCTACCTCCCCTGCTCCTGTCCCCTCTCCACCTCCTGTGTTGCTTGTTAGAATCATGTAATGGCGGGCTCAGTTGAATAACCTGTTCTTTTACCAGAATTCTGGTGATCGTTTTTCCCCCAGAGAGCCAATAACCCGCTCTTTTCCTGAAGCCCAGCACTTTTTTCGTAAGGACAAGATGCCAACCCCAACTCCTGGGCAGTCCCCCTAGCACGCTATTCACAGTTACAGCTGGACTTGTGTTAGAGTTGTTTATTACAGTCAGGCCCACACCCATGCTCTCTATATCCCCTACGCTGATTGTGAGTGCGATCTGACGTCCAGTTTAGATCCTTAAATAGGGTTGCCAGATTTAGCAAATAAAAGTACAGGACACCTACTTAAATGTGAATTTCAGGTAAATAACAAAAAAGTTTTTAGTATATTTTTGATATGCCCATGCTAAAAAATTATTCATCGTTTATTCAAAATCAAATTTAACTGGGCATCTTGTATTTTATTCGGCAAACCTACACTCAAAGAAATTGTATTGTTTTCATGTAGTATTAATACCAAAGAGCGTATGCTGTGCATATTTGCGGTTATGGGAGTTCACGAAGAACAATTGTTATCTTGAAGTAATTTACCTATTTACCTTGGCTCTCCCTCCCTCCTTCTCCCCCTTTTGTCTCTCACCTCCATTTGTCTTTCTCTGTGTTTTCTTTAATTCCCTTACTGTTCCTCTGAGGGTTCTAAGGAAGTTCTTACAGCATCCTAAGCCACATACACAGTGAATTTAGAATTAATCTAGCAAAAAGCATAGATGTTTTACCCATTATTATAAGTGGGGCATTGAAGTCTCCAACTATTATTGTTGAATTGTCTATTTCTCCTTTCAATTCTGTCAGTTTTTTGCTTGATATATTTTTCAGACTTTTTGTTCCCAGAGACCTCCAATTTCCAAAGACTTTAGGTGATTGTTTTAAAAAATAGTTTCATTTCACAATATATGTAAATCAAACCATCATGTTGTATGCCTTTAACTTATATAGTGATGTATGTCAATTATTTCTCAATAAAACTGGAAAAAAATGCTTAAGCTCTAAAAACATTTTTTTTTTCCACCAGTTAAGTGGTTGTTTTTCTTGGGAGAGGGACTCCTCAAGCTGCCATTCCAGAATTTCACCTCTGAAAACAACTCTGAACTACATAAATAAACTACATGATAAAACTTCCTTTTTCAATTGTCCACACTGATATATGGGCTGCAGATTACCATTTTTATCTAGTGAAAAGGTTTAGCACAAGTGTCTTTATTTGCAATACATGACACTGAGTCCCCTGATACTCCTTATTACGTATTTGGAATGCTGCATTTTTGTTATACCTTCATGATCCAGAGGAGAAAATGCAGTGTTAGAGTTCTTGTTCCGTGAATATTTAGCCCAACAGTTTGTGAATTTTTATTAACAAATGCCTTTGGACCAGTAGTCCTGTTACAGATTTAAATCCTCAACTTAGTCTTAGAGACAACTTTATTACATTTTATTTGTTCCCTAGGGAGAGATTCAGTCTAGCTAGAGTTTACATGGGGTTTTATGACAAGACAACAATGATCTCTGTAGCTCCTTAAAATGTTTAGTCATGTGTGTATTCTGTTCAAATACTTTAAGATTTTGGTGTTTGCTGAAGAATTTATCTGATCTCTTTTACCCTCACTGTTAATGGTAGACCAAGATGCCAAAGAAGCCAAAGCAATTGGTAAGTCACCTTTATGCTCTGCTGTGTTTTTTGATATTTAGTGAAACTATGTAGGGCAGTTTTCTCCCCTTTGCCTTTTAAGGATTACTTATAAGAATTTGTTAGTATCCTTCATATATATAATGTGCTGCACTGTATGTGCATATTTCCCATCTAGTCTTTGAATCATTGATGTTTATGGACGACCCATTTAGACAATGTTTAGGAAGTAAGTGACCTGCCGGAACATATTCGTGTGGATCATAGCTTTTCACCAGATATAGTTTTAATTTAACACTTTAGGCTCATAGGAACCAGCTAGTAACCCCTCCTCTTCCTCTAGCAACCAAAAAGCTGTGGGTAATACTCCAAGTGGTATCTCAGGGATACAAAGAAGTATTAGCCTGAGTCTCCAGCAAAGACCCCTAATTCTCCCAGTCAGGCGAAGCGCCATGTATTAAATTATTAAGCAGCTGAAAGTTTGTTTTTGTCTTTTTGATTTTCTCTTTTTTTTCTTCTCCTATGTGTCCCTTTCTTCTCTCCAATATTATCTATCTTTCATCTTGCTCTTCCTTTCGTGCTTTCAAACACTGCTTTACAAGGGCTTTCTCACTGCAGGGATCTAGGTTGATGCCTCTGTCTTCTGAAGGAATTTGTGGGGCCAGCACTTCTGACTGTACGAGTTGTCCTGCTGTGCAAGGACACTTGACCAAGGGGGCAACGGGGTGGACAACAGACCATGCTCTGCTTTTCAAGTCCCGAGTCCTTGAGGATCGTTCCAGAAAATGGGGATGCCCTCTATAATTTCTCTGCCCTAATGGAGCATTTTTGACTAATTCTTATAAAGATACTGTATGTGCAAGCTGACGTCCTGAATATCTGAATTTTAAGGAAGGCTTTGTCCTTTATTATGGGGTTTTGAAAAGTTGGAGAGAAGACAGACTATTTTAGGGGCCATGGGGCTACCTTGTGATTATAAGCTCCTAGGATGAAGCTTGAGTTCCGCCCTATTTTGATATAAGGCAGACCTAACATCTGCTACTACTATATCCTATATATCCGTGAGAGACTGAGAGTAGCTCTTCTCATATTGGTTAAGAAATAAACCTGAAAATGCCTGATGGGTGTTTAAGTTAAGGTTTGAGCTGTAGATATTCCTGGGAGAGAGAAGACAATGAATTAAAATAGTTATAAGAAACTGTAGCTCAGACAGGTGAATGATGTCAGTGATCTTGGTCAAGACAGGGACAGGAAGCTGGGGTGGGGACATTGGAAAGAGTGAACTCAGGCACAGATGACCACTAAGATGAAAACTGGGGACCTGGAGTCCCAATGTTGGCTAAAAGTATGCCAACTTAAGCATCCACCTGGAGCCTGAATGAGGACGACAGTCATTAAACCATCGTCAGCCTTCCCCACAGTGTGAGTCCAAGCTTTTCACATTTGAG
Source organism: Ceratotherium simum simum (assembly GCF_057802395.1). Classification (NCBI taxonomy): domain Eukaryota; kingdom Metazoa; phylum Chordata; class Mammalia; order Perissodactyla; family Rhinocerotidae; genus Ceratotherium; species Ceratotherium simum. The sequence continues at coordinate 105,904,495 of NC_141900.1, forward strand.
GTGAGCGTAGAACTAGAGAAAACTATTGTTGAGCCAGGAAAGCAGGTGGCATACCAGAGTCTTCTATGGAAACCTTGACTGAGTCTGCCTTTTCGGTTAAGAAGAGGAGAAAGAGAAAGCAGGAGGACTGGCACTGTCACCAGAGTCAGAAGCAAAGCCTGTAGGCAGAACTGAGGAAAAGCATGGCACTGGGGACGTCTCTGAGGATGCCCCTGGGTCTCTCCTTAGCTCTAGCTGGTCTTCTTCTGGCCATAAAAATGGTGACTCTGCCCTCAGCAAACACATGGGCAGGACCTTGTGGCTTAGCATTTCTTGGGAATCCATGGCCAGAGGGTATCACTGTGACCCAGGTCTAAGATTTTCTCCCTGCCACCTGTACATTGCTGCTAGAAAGGAGATGGGGAGAGAAAGAGAGTTCTATCACTGATTTTGTCTGAGTTTCTGTTGAGGATTTATATATAATTAGCAGCAAAATTTGGAGTGAGCCAATGAATTTTGTGATCTTGTAATATTTAGTAGGATTTTTTTTGTCTTTTTTTTTTTGTGAGGAAGATCAGCCCTGAGCTAACATTTGCCAATCCTCCTCTTTTTTGCTGAGGAAGACTGGCCCTGGGCTAACATCCATGCCCATCTTCCTCCACTTTATATGGGATGCTGCCACAGCATGGCTTGCCAAGCGGTGCGTTGGTGCGCGCCAGGGATCCGAACCGCCGAACCCCGGGCCGCTGCAGCGGAGTGCGCGCACTTAACCGCTTGTGCCACGGAGCTGGCCCCCAGATTTTTTTTTTCTTTTAATTCTATAACTTTTGAAATAGTTAAAAGATGCTTACCTGGCTCCCATTTTGTTGGAGAGAGCAGACTAAATATGCAAATTGACCTAATGTCATAAAAAAAAACCTTTGTGATTAGAAGATTAAGTGGTAATTTATTAACAGCTAGGTGTTGCAAACATACGTGGTTGCATTCAACGAGAACAGCAGCTCTGTAGCCACTAATTGAATTACTACGCACGAAACTGGAGAATTGTTTCTTCACTGTTTCTCCTTAAATGATGTTCTCTCCTGTTTATTATAGTAATTAAAATAGTTAATAATGACTCTAAGAATTTTGTTTTGTGAATTTTGTTTACAAACCAGACAACGACTTGATTTTTGAGTCATTTTTTACTTTTACAAAAGGGAATAGAGGCTGATATTGCTGCGAACTCCAATAGTGCACTGAAATATGTTAAATTCCACCCAGCCTCCCAGTAGTACAGTGACTTACCTGCTGCACGTGGTGCGGCATTCACGCTGAGACTCTCATGGCAAACTGTCCTCAGTGATTTCACCTGTAGAGGGTCTTGTTGAGTGGGTGCATGTGAGAGTGTGTCCTAGGGTTTGGATATTTACCATGATTGGCAGGTGGTTTTAGCAATTGTCATTTTGTCCCCCACCAATACAAGAAGGCTTCATGGAGGAAGTAGGATTTCCAGAGTCCTTAGGACAGGAAAAAGCTCAACAAGATAGAAGGGATGTGTGCCAGGCTTAGGAATATGATGTTGTCTATTATAATGCTTAGCTCTTAAGCAGGTTCCTCCAGAGAATTTGTTAAAAAGCAGATGCCTTGATCTACCCCTGATGAGCCTATGAAGTATGTCTGTGGTAGGCACAGGCATTTGTATTTTTCATAAGCTCCTCAGAAAATCCTGATATACAGTGTGTTTGTCAATAAACCTCAGGTGTTTTATTACAGTAATTGTCAAAAAGCTACATCTTGGACACTTTTATTATGAAAATCGGTGTCTATTGATGAACTTTCCTTACTGGACTATTTCCTTTCATTGTAAATTACAATGGACAGTAAAGCTTGATGCCACATACTAGAGCTTAAAATGAAAATTACTAATTCTACTCAATAACTCAATTCATCAATTTCACAATAGACTAAATATTTTAATATTTTAATAATTGTTTTGTTTTGTTGGCTGAAACTTAGATATGATATCACACTGCTTAATAACTATTTTTGGTAGGATTCTCGTTGGATCAATATAGTGCAGAGTGCCCCTCACGTGCTAGCTCAACCCTGTGCTGAAGGTTTTCAGGCCCCAGGAAAAATGATCTGAAAGAATGAGCACGCTCAAGAAAATGTAATTAAGATGAGAGTTTTGAATGACATTCATTGATTTTGGAAACCTGGCTTTTGTTAGAATAAAAATCAGTTTTAAGCATTTTTGAAAAAGGATTACGAAGGATTTGCGTTTGTTTAATGTGAACTAGAATTCTGCAAGTTGCCTGAAACGTCAGCCTTACAGATTTAATCCTTTAATTTAAATTACGGTCTCTGGTATGTCTGTCACAGTTAAAGCGCTATTCAGTATCAATCTAATGATATTTTAGAGGTGTTGTGATGTAGTAAAAAGGCTACTGCAGTTGAAATGGGAAGATTTGCCTTTATTAACTTGGTGATCTTGGCCAAGTTACCTGACTCTCTGAGCTCAGTGTTGAGTTGAGAACTAAGTAGGATGTAAAAGTATCTAATAACCCCTCTTCTCAAATGTGCCCCCTTCCCTCGCCACAAAAAGTGAATCCATTGTCAGACCACAGAAGTGGAAAACTTCTCAAGAATGTAGACACCGAGTTTTTCTCAAGAGTGGCGCTAGATGGGATAGGACTCTGGACTGGGGAACTTGGACTGACTGTTCTTGCTGTGCAAAGAGTTGCCTTTTCCTCCTTTCTAGTGTATTTCCACCTTCTTCCCTTTCTCATCTTTCCTTTTCTCTCGTCCTGTTTTTTGGAGCTCAGGGGTGGATCCCGACCATCACTGTGATACTCCTGCCCCACCGGAATCACTCTTTGAGAAGTGGATCTAATGGTAGTTTTTCTTCTTCCGCCCAAACTGGCTGCCATCTTTACGTGTTAGTTCCATTCTCATCTATATCCATCTCTGAGAGACCTCTGAGCTATCTTTCTTTATTGAGTTGACCATTCTTATACTTGGCAATTAATATTTAGGGTAAAAGACTTCCCACGTTGGAAGAGAATGAAAAGACAAGCAGAGATGCATACGGCATGAATGGGGGAGAGTGAGAAGTCTGGCCTTATTAAACATCTACATTTGGAGAGGGTAGGGCTAGATGTTAGGGGCCTTGAAAGTAGGGGTGAGCAGTTTGAATTGGATGGAGAGGGGATAGTGGAGCCAAGCACACTCTGAGATGGAGACTGGCGTGCATGAAGCTTACCAGGGAGCACTTCCCAGATCAACACCTGTGGAAGGGAAGAGTGCAGGACTGGCAGAGGCAGAGTCGGCATTGACTGGCTCAACAATGGCCTCAGCTGGCTGCACCGGGAGCTCTGAGGCTGGGGTGCACTTTCTGGGTGGTCTCACGGAGCCCTGACGGACTGGGCCTTTTTCCTCCCATATTGGGCAGCTGTTAGGTGTGGGCTTCCCCTCCCCCCAGTGGTGTGACCTGGGGTGAAGGAACTCTCTTCATTTGAGGGCAATTTGCAGAGAGGGTGACAGCTAAGGGATGTCAGACAGCAGTCATCTCAGCAGCTAGGGGGACAAATCCTTCAGTCCTGAAGGAGAATCTGGGCCCATCATGGTATCCATAAGAGGGAGCCATTTCTTAAGTAATCTACTGTCCATGGCAAAGTGGTTATCTGGAAGTGGTTAGGTGCCTTTGGAAGAATAACTGACTGAGTCCTTTAAGCTGTAAGATAGGAAGCTAACTAACCCAAAGGCGGCAAGGTTTACAGCAAAGCTCTCTGGAGGAGTGAGTGGCATAAATACAAATCATTATTATACCTAATAGCATTTGCTCCTGTACATTTTGCACTCGACTGGCACTGTAGCAATGTTTAAACATGCCGTGTGACTTGGCATTCTAGAGCCTGCTGCTGCTGCTGTGCTGTGTTTCATTACCATTCTGCTGGTTGTCAGCATTTTTGTGATACAATTAGAGGCATGTAATTCTCAGAACAAATGAGCCATTTCGAATATTGAGAGACGTGTAATTCAATATAACATGAGCCTGTAGAATAATTGAGTTTAGGGAAACAAATATGCAGGAGTTTGGGCTGAACGACCCGACCGATGAAGAACCTGACAGGCCCGTTCCCTCCTGATGTGATCATCAGTGTGGAAGCGGTGCCGAGAGTGACTATGAAAAGGCAACACACACCTGTGGTTCCCTGGCTGCCTTGTTAACGCCGTCTTGCCCTAGTAAGAGGCGGGGCTTCATTTCCCCTTGGAACTTTGGACAGTGTAATTCAAATAAGTGAGAACTGTCAATATAAGCTCTACCGCGAATAAAGAACATTGTGGTAACGAAATGATTTTGTGCTCCTATTTTTCTATTATGTAGATTCAAAGCCAGAAGTGAATATTATTCATCGCCTTTCAAGAAAACACATGTGGCTTTGAATCTTGGATTTTTATATCTCAGTTGAACTCATTGAACTGCTTTTAATTATTCTTCAGGTCGTTTAGGACACAGGCAACGTGTGATTGCTGGGGGAGACCATAGCGGGGGTGAATCAGCTTTGGGGGATGTGCCAAAGCTGGAAGGGGACTTGAGAACCCAGCCCCCTCACTGAACAAAGAGAAGGCCCTTCGCCAAGTTCCATCAGTCTGGAAGGAGATCATACTACAAGCAGGCTTTGCAGCACCCTGTTCTCTGGCCCTTCAGCTGCGCTGCGGTTCGGCCACTGGAGGTCCTTTCTACGGGGCCTGGTGAGGGTGCCTGTTGTTGCTACACCCCCTGCTGGGGCACGGGCAAATACCCTGCTGCGCTCCTCTGATCTTGTCTCATATCTCCCACGCCTCCATTCTTGATTCTTACCCACCACCTGTTTCCTTTGTCCCTCAATGGGTTTATCTAATAACGAACCCAATTTATAACTTATTTAAACATGGGTACCTATTTACTTTGCAGAGGGGAGGACGCATTATATGGTGAGTTCTAACATGTTCTGACAGCCTGAAAGCTGTCTCTCCATAACATGGAGCTTTCTTTAAAGCCCGTCTTGGAATGTCTCCACCTCACGTCTCTGAGGGGGCAGAGGTAGAACATTGCTGCTATTATCCCCATTTTTGCAGATGGGAGTACTGAATTAGAAGGAATTAAGCAATTGAAATGTCCCAAGAGTAGGGGAATGGTTAACACATGACATATCCGTATAAAGAGATATGTTAAAGCCATTAACTAAGTCACCAGGCAAATATTTAATGACTATAATGACTTAGGGAAATGCTCATGATAAAACATTTAGTGATAAGTAGGACGTACTATTGTGGAATTCCAATAATTAGCATTCCTGCTTTTGCTCCTCATGAGGAACGCTGAGGGCACAGCACATGTTGTAATGTTACTGAGGCTGTATTTGAACCCTGTGGACTCTGAGTCTATTCCACAAGGCGCAGTCACTTAGCCAGAGGGAAGCTGACCAGCCCCTGGTGTCTACACATTCCCATGGCCACATCTCAAAACAGTTTCTTGGTTTATACCTTGCAGATATTCACTACCCTACTTGCAGCAATCAATTCTATTTCTTTGTAGAATGTGGTTCCCTGAAGACCATCAACTGCTAGGGCTGCTGCTGGAAATACAGAGAAAACAAAACAGGCTAAAGAGGCAACGCATCTTAGAAAATTTAACCCGAACTCCAAAAGTGTAGAATGCCAAATTCAATAGACTTAAAATAGCGAAGTGACTTAGGCTGCCATATAGTCTGTACGTAAACAAGAGGAAGCAGTCTGAGAATTGCTGTGAGTATTCTAGGCAGTGCAAAAGTTGTTCAAGCGAAAAGGACCTTTGATTAAAGCTGAGAAAGGTCCTCAGTGTGAGGTTCAGAGATGTACACAAAATCAAGTCATTCTCACATGAAATGTGAATGATTTGATAGAATCACAGGAGTTTGTGCAAATAATCCTGTGAAGCTACGGGCGGCGAAATCTCTAGCATCACTATTCAGCCAACCGTTTATCACAGGGCGGTAGGAGCAAGGGCCCAAGCCATCCCTGCCAACGGATTTTCCCCAGAGCACAGGAGGCTGTGGGATGGATATGTGTTGAGTTTAGACCAAAACTTCTTACACTCCAAGAAAAGCAGGTGAGAGTTCAGGGCAGCCAGGAGCCTTGGGCCAGGATCTTGTCCAGTTTTCGGCAATGAGGCAGGCTCCATGACTGAGGACCAACTTTTTTATGAAGTCCAAAATATTAAGGGGAAAGATTAAAACATTTCTGAGTGTTTTCTTAAGTCTATTTGTCAGAGTGCTATTTGTGAATTCAAGGACTGAAGAATTGTATTTAAAGACAAGGTTTTCAATGTTCATGAGAGATTTATCGATGTTTATCTACAGAAAACACATGCATGCACATAAATACACAGATGGGTGAAGGGGAAGCGAGGGTAGGGGAAGCAAGAGAGAGAGAGAAGAAAGAAATTCATCAAAAGCTACTTGTGAGACTTTGCTTTGGGTCACGATGAAGTATCAGGGGTTGGACTAACCTTTTCTCTGTTTGCTGTCAAGTTGGGCACAGTGTGTAAAACAGCTGTTTTCAAATGTTTGACGCCGGGCAGCAGGGCCTGTGAGCCCAGAGAGAAGGAAGAGCCCAGTGAGCTCTGCACTCCCCTTGCCCTCTGTCTGGAGGCAGTTTCTGAACCACGGCGTAGCGAGGGGAGCCAGGAGCCTGCAGGCTGACTGAGCTAGGAGGCAGCTTGGGAGTTTGGGGCTGCTGAGGTCGGTGGATTCTGCCAGGTAGAGTGCTGGTAAGGAGGGATCTATGTAGGAAGAGAGCTCTAGAAATCTGCAAAGGGGTCCACCTTTTGGAATACTAAGCTGCATTTTCACTGGGTAAGACTCTGATGGCCAAGAAAAGAACAGTTCCTAGGGAGCTGCGAGCTCCATGGAGCTTCTGGCTTTTTCGTGGGATTGGAGGAGATTGATGTTCTGACCAGTCAGAGTAGAAAGGCCGTGCTGAACACTCTGGGCCCTCCACTGACACCCCAGGAAGGCCATGACTTGGAAGAAGGGCTTAATTAGCCCTAGAGCAAAGCCTACTGCAGGTCAGGGTTTTTCGACCTTGGCGCTATTGACATTTTGGGCCTGATAATTCTTTGTTGGGGAGGGAGGCTGTCCGTGCATTATAAGATGTTCAGCAGCATCCCTCGTCTCTAGCCACTAAATGCCAGTAGGAGCTCTCAGTTGTGACAATCAAAAATTTGCCCCAGTTAATAACCACTGCTATAGACCCTTCATGACAAAATTAGAAAAGAAGCTTCAAAAGGACTGGGATGATTTGCAAGCAAATTATCTCCTGGTGAAACAAACTTCAATATTCTTGAAAGAAAGACAACAAAATCCACCCAGTAAACAAGATTGAATTCATAATGTTCAGCATACAAACCATGGCAAATGTGTGTGTGCTGCACAGATAACCTGAGAGGAATAAAGATCTGAGTCCCCAGTTGCTGCGATTGCTCTGGCAGGCAACCCTTAATTGTCAACCCCCTTCAGGATCTGCCTCCGTTGTAAAGAGTCACTTTGCCCCAGGTCACGCCCTCTTTCTGGGGTAGCCTATATCCAATGACTGATTGATACGGGGTATAAAGGCCTGGCCCCCTTGTGTCAAGTTGGGAAATCTCTGAGAAACTTAAAAAAAAAAAACCAGTAAAGGTGATAATATGGATTTAGGAGTACAGTATCTTTAAAGCGCAACACAGCGAAGCACAGTAAAATGAGGTATGCCTGTAATGCTTTTGGACACATACACAAGCGGAACCTTTGAGGGAAGCCCATGTTCAGTAATGTGGAGGGAGAGCATCCTTTCTAGAAAGCCAGATCTCTGATGGTATTTATATACCATTCTGGGCCTCAGTGACAGCAGGCTCCACCTTGTCAAGATCTTCTTTGATGCTCATTTGTGTATCTGCAGTTACTTCCTGCTGCTTATGCAGCTGTTCCTGAATTTCTTGGCTCATAACCCAGAAAGGAAGGATCGCTTAGCTGTGGGTTAAGCATTGGTTAATTTGCTAAGTGAATCCTAAAACAGCACTCCTCCCTCTGCCCCAAACACACACACACACACACACACACACCACCACTAAACCATTAAACCCTAAACCCCATCTTAGACTAAACTTCCTACTCTCTCCTTAGAGACTAAAAATGCCTAGCCCATACAGGCCATAGTTCCTGAAATAAAAAGAAATACTAAAATAAACCCAGGTAATCAATTTAACAGAAGGAAGGAATGTGGAAAAAAAGAAACAACAGATGAGGCCAATAGAAAACACAGCAAAATGATAGACTCATCCCAACCATATCAGTAATTATATTAAATAGAAACGTACTAAACACTCCAGTTAAAAGGCAGAGATTATGCACTAAGAAAAACAGCAAGATCATATAAATGCCATTTACAAGAGATGCACTTTAAACACAAAAGAAAGGCTAAAAGTAAAAGGACAAAGAAGGATATATCATGCAAACATTAACCGTATAAAAGCTGGTGCTATGGACTGAATTGTGCTCCCCCAAATTTATATATTAAAGCCCTAACCCCAATGTGACTGCATTTGGAGACAGGGCCTTTAAGGAGGGAATTAAGGTTAAATGAGGTCATAAGGGTGGGCCATAATCCTGTAGGACTGGTGTCCTTATAAGAAGAGGAAGAGACGCCAGAGCTCTCTCTCTCTTTTCATAGATGCACAGAGGAAAGGCCACGTGAGGACACAAGATGGTGGCCATCTGCAAGCCAAGGAGAGAATCCTCACCAGAAACCAATCCTGGTGGCACCTTGATCTTAGACTTCCAGCCTCCAGAACTGTGAGAAAATAAATATCTGTTGTTTAAGTGACTCAGTCTATGGTATTTTGTTATGGCAGTCCTAGTAGACTTCTATAGCTGCAATGGATATGTTAATATCAGACAAATTAGACTTTGGGACAAGGAATCTTATCAAAGATAAGGACATTTCATAATGATGAAAGAATCAATTCATCAAGAGGAAAATCCTAGACTTGGAGATTCTTACCCAGATCCCCCTTCAAAAAACAACCTGCTGCCCAGCTGTGGGGAGTGTGGTCAGCAAACAGACTCCCCATCAGCCCCTTCAGGGTCTGCCTTTGCTGCAGAGAACTGCCTCACCCAGAGTCACCCCTTTCCTGAGGCAACCCACATCCTGAGTGAGGCAGGCTATAGAGACTCACACACTTTGGCCCAATACGGGCCAAAGTATTGGCCCATCATATGATGGGCAATACCTACTCCAGAGCTCCCCACTAATGGTCAAGTACCTAATCTCTGCTAAAACCCCGGCATTGCTTTTCAAATCAGGAAATTCTGTGCAGCAGAAGACAGAGTTTTATTCTGGAACTCCAGGGGTCTGCACCGTGACTCCCCTTGTGAGGTTTGCTGGAGACTTATCTGCTCTGGGCACCCAAGCACCTTGGATCTGCCAGGCATGTGGCCCAGTTGGGAGGGCAACTGGACTTTCTGCACAGCTCTCTTCTGCTCTGGAACACACCTGAAACTGGATTTTGGAAATAGCATATATCAGACTTCAGAATATTGCTCCACCCTATTAGTTGACTGGGAGGGCTGCGGAAGAGGCCTCCAAGCCCGGTGCCTTTTTCTTAGGCAGGTGACACAAGGTGCAGCAACCTGTCCTTTACAGTAGAGGGGATACTTTGACCTGCCCTGGACCATTAGATGTATAAAACTTCACTATCGTGGCAAGATGGCAAGATTCTGCATCTCCACAGGGTTTTCTCCCAACAACTGGCGAGAATAGATCTCATTGGGACATCCTGACATAACACAAAACATGTAGCATTTTATCTTTTAGGATTCTGGGTAGTGATTTGGAAATACCACTGGAATTAATAGCTTAGAATTCTAGATTTTTTTCTTGTGTTCAAGCTATCAATATATTTCCTTTTCATTTGAACCATTGTCCTGGAAACCTTCAAAGCAAACAGAGGTGAAGCAAACTATTGTTTAGCTTTGAGCTACAGAGTCTCTTTTCTATGTCTGAACACGGGTTTCTTCAGGGGTTCTGAACTGCTCACAGGCCTTCAATCTCTGCAAGAGAAATATTCTGGGGAAACGTCAGGAAGGAAGCACACGGGAGCTACATTGTGGTCTCTCTCCTCTGCAGTGATTCTGTGATAATAAATGCGTTTAAAAATCCATTACAGTGGCAAATCTATAGATGGTAGATTGTCTTGAATTTGTATCAGCACCATAAACAATTTCACATTTCAAATGAAATTTCTACTAAAACACTCATGGTAGAACATAATGTAAAACACAGGCGGATTTGAACAAATAGCATTCTGCTCCTTTGTTTTAAAATATAGGCATAGACATATCATTCAACTCTTTCTGCTGCTTTGAAACTGAAAATTATTTCTGTGGCCAGCTCTGAATAAATATGTGACTTGGTGCGTTAGCAGCCATGATATGTTCATCCAGCTTGATATGAAATGTGGACATCCCACCTCACTCCAGTTTTACCTTCTTCTGAGTATGATCACCCTTTCACCCAATCTTCTTTACATTATATACTGGGGGTGGGGTGCGTCTTACTTCATAAAGTCCTTCTCTGTCTGCATCCTACGGAGAATCTTGCGGCACCAGGACAGGGATCTGGTCTGGGTTGAAGAATGGGCATGAGGTTGGGCTGGGAGATGCTGTAAGTCAAAGTGTCCAAAGATCAAGTTGGAAGAGTTTCCTCTGAGGCAGGGTGATGAAATCAGGCACTGTGGATCCAGGAGCACTGGTTCCAGAGTGCAGGAGGCCAGATAGCACCGCCAGCCAGCAGAGCGAGTGATGAAAGTTCAAGAATCCAGGCCAAACTGTCAGGAGAAAGAGAAGCCAGAATTAAGGCAAAGAACACGACACGTGTGCCTGGGGAGTGAGGGCATTTCTGGGGAGGGATTTGTTCTTAGGTCTGTACACATGTCTCTGTCAAGGGAACATTGGTGTTTGTCTCTACCACTGGCAACAAATGTAGTTGTGTATTGGAAGTTACATTATACTGACGATGTGAAGTATAATTTGTGGTTAAAAACCATAGCCTTTTATAGCAAATATGTCTCAGACCACAAATGTTCTAAATATCTGAACTTAATTTGTATTCAAGCCCTCATTCTGCCAGTCACAATAATTTCTGTATTCCTTTTCTCCTTTTCCCCAGGATTACATCCAATTTCTGAGGGCAAGCATTGATCAGATTTGATATTCCATGTCATCAATCTGGGAAGACAGCTGGAGTCACTCCTCACTGCCACCCTCCATGCTCCTGCAGAGCCAGAGCCTCTCTGCTGCCTCTGGGCCCCCTCCAGAGCATGGGCAAGTTATACTTCTCCCAATACACCAACATGTATGAGAGTTTCTGACGTTCCTCATCCTTTCTGTACCACTCTCAGGTTTGAGTATTGGTCTACACTGTGTATGCTGGGTGTATCAGTTAGGTTCTCCAGTGAAACAGAACCAATAAGGTATGTGTGTGTATACACACACACATATATGTATATATACATATTATATCTATATAGACATACATACATATAGATACATAGATACATGTATATCTATATATGTATGTATACCATATCTATGTTTCTATATATCTGCGTATAGCTATATATCTCTATATATGTATGTCTACATATCTATGTGTCTATCTACATATATATATAGAGAGAGAGATTTTAAGGAATTACTGCTTTGTTGTAAAATATCGGCATAGATAAAAATGTGTTATTCATAGGCAATTAACCAATCGGCTCATGTGATTATGGGGGATGGCAAGTCCAAAATCCGTAGGGCAGGTTCACAGGCTGGAAACTCAGGTAAGAGCTGATGTTGCACTCATGAGGCTGAATTCCATAGGGCAAATCGGCAGGCTGGAGACTCATGCAGGACTTCTATGTTACAGTCTTGAGTAGAATTCCTTTTTTTTCCAAGAATCGTCAGTTTTTGCTCTTAAAGCCTTCAGCTGATTGGATGAGGCCCCCACATTATGGAGGGTGATCTCCTCTACTTAAAGTCAACTGACTGTAGATATTAATCACATCTGCAGAATACCTTCACTGCAACATCCAGACTAGTGTTTGACCAAACAGCTGGGGACCAGAGCCTAGCCAGGTTGACACATAAGACTAACTCTCACACTGGGCTCAGGATTCTGTGGTTGCCTCTGCCCAGACGCACCTTGAAGCCCTGTCCGCTCTGTCACTTGCTGCCTCCTCGAGCTCCACCAAGGCAAGGGGAGCAGGTCCCTTCCAGATGCAGCCTCCCATGTCCTTCTGAGTTTCATTTTGTGCCCTTCATCTCCCCCAACCGAGAGATCCACAGTCTACCAGCATCTCATTCCTCCCCCTCGGACTGCCCCTCAGCCACATCTTAGGGGCAGGGAGCTTTGCACATAATTATCATTTTTTCCACCAAATTATTTTTCTTTGCAGAGTCGTTTTGGTTCCTCTGAGTCCTTGGCTTGTGAAACTTAAAATCTAAGGCTTGGTTGCTCTTTTTTTCTTTCTATTGGTCTTTACTTCAGGGGTAATGAATGCAAAACGGCCTATCTGACAGTCAGAGAAGGGCCAAGTAATACCAAAAAATGGGAGAAATATTTAAAAAAATTATTTAGCTCTAATAACTCCTTACTTGCCCTCAAAATAATTACATCTCATCCTACCCTCACTCCAACAGTTTGAGACCTACATCTGAATCCCAAATCGCGTTCTGCGAGATGGTTGTCATCTATAAAAGCATGGGATGCTTTGGATATGGGAGTAAACTCTCGGCCTATCCAAGGATGGGAAGGTGATTCTGAATGTTTGGCCCATCTTTGTTTGGAGGATGCTTATTTTCCCTTCAGGAGATTCTCCCTCCTTCAAGGATTGGCCTTATCCCTCTCAGGAGGCTCAGGGAAGGGCAGTGGCAGAGCTTCCTTTGGGCTGAGGTAAGCCTACAATTTGTCCACATACCTGAGGGGTGAGATACCTTCTCCTGTTTAAAGGCTTCAGATAATGTGAGCCAGTTCCCAGCGTGAATCTCCAGCCATGGTGGCATGTTCTTCAGACTCGGGGTTCAGTCTCTGTGTCTTGACTGTCTAAAGCAAGGGGAAAAGAGACAAGCCTCTCGCAGGACCAGGAGACTCCTGTCTTTGGTCCCCGTTGACTTTCTGAGACATTCCGACTCCCAATAATCACACCTTAGCTTCCATTACTAGCTGTGTGGACAGACTACCTTACTGTTAGATTTTCTTACAGGAAAAGCAGAAGGAAAAGGACAAAGAAAAGGAGGAGGGGGAAAAGGAGAAGGAGAAGAAGAAGAACAACAACATAACAACAACAACAGGACTGTGGAAGCTCTCTTAGAAATCCTCTCCCTCTGCACCTGGCTGTGCTCTCTCCAACTGCGATGGAGGGCAGCCTTCCACAAGCACAGCCTCTGCAGGCGTTCCCCAGGCCTTAAATGTCAGTGCCAGCTTAGTGGGCCTATCATTTGGTGGGAAAACAGTATTTCAGCGCCTTAGTGGCTGGGTCTGGAGGTGCTGGAGTCAGTCGTTTTTCTGCAGAAATAAGTTCGGTACTGAGAGGACCCCTTAGTCCATGTTAGAGGTCGTTAAGTCTCCTTTTCCACGTTCTGCTCATTTGAGGGGCTCTTCTGGTACCCAGAGAGTTTAGTCTATCAAGAAAGTACAACAAGGCTACATTCTTTCCCATTTCCTCCTTTTGTTGATGACCAATCTGAAAGAATTTTGTTGTATTTTTTCAATTGCAGCTTGGTCACAAGCCACGATTTTGCAAGTCAGCCATGATGTCTGAGAGTCTGATGGTTCCCTCCGGGGTTACAGCCACTGCCTCCAGTGGACCTGGCTCAGTCTGTAGGCTTTTTATTACTTCATGACTGTATGAGTATTCCTGGAGATTCTAGCTAAGCCTCCACATATTCTGGGCTCAAATTTTGATTTATAAGTCAGGTGCCTAAAACATGTAACTTATTTTCCAAAATGTAATATCTAACTTGAGGCACCATTCCGTCAGGGTGATAGAAATTTCATATCAATTTGGGGTTCTTCCTTCTGCACTTTTAAGTGCAGGGCAGCATTTAAGTTCTGAGGGCCGGTGGTGAAAGGCACCAGTGGGAAGGGGGCCACACACGTGATTCTCAGAGTTGTTTTCAGCTGGCTAAGAGGGTCGCAGACCTCTCTGGCCTTTGGTCAAGTCAACACTGAAGCATGTATCCATAATTGGAAATAGGGACTGTTTCCGTTCCACCCGTATCTGTGGCAATCTAAGGACATTTTCACTTACACACGGACATCGACGACCTTAATGTTCCAATAACATGATTACAAATACAGAGGAAAATAATTGAAGATTGCTTAGGTTAGTGGAGCAGACTTTGGAATAAGAAAAGAAGTGTTTAGACCCATGCAGCTGCCATAGCATAGTGATTTGCTCTGAGGGGCCCCAGTGGGAGCTTATCTTTTGCTCCCACAATAAGGAGCATTGTAGCCATAACTGATTAATTTTCAGGAAAGGGCATTCAGAGGAGAAATTCCATTGTTTAATCACTCTTCTATTGCTCCAGGAAGATAAGTACAACCTCAAAACCTTGAACATCCAGTCAAATCTTCCTACACTGTGGAGTTGGGGGAGACGAGAGGCAGTGAGCCCACGAGACAGGTGCTGTTATTCTTGCTTTACAGATCACCAGCCGCTGGTTCAAGGTGGGGGCTCCTGTGGAAAACGTAACCAAAAGACACTGCTCTCCCTCCCTCTTCCCTGGTTTCGGAGTCAGCGAGGAGCTGTGTAGAGGAAGTTTAAGATGAAGAACGTCTGTTTTCACTAAGAAAAATTGTGTTATTAAGAAACAATTTTTTGAAAGTCTCAGTCATTTGAAGGAAAAATGATCTCTTAAAAGGGGCACATTTTTCCTCCAAAATTTAGAGAATGAAGGCAAACAACTTGAAAACGGTTAATGACTATTTACGCAGAAGACAGCTCTGCTGAAGTCTGGTGTCACTTGAACGTGGTTTCATCTAGCAGAGTGATTTAAATTATTTGTGATTAAAGGGTTTTCAGCATCCTAACGATGTTAGGCGAGGGACTGTTCCGCAGAAGCTCAGCAGATTCCACCGCGTAGCAGTGCTCAGTAATGCTCCATTCTGCACTGTTGTCTTGATTCTGTCCAGCTTGTCACTCTGAACCAAAATTAATTTTCTAGACAGAAGAGGATTTCCAAAATCCTTTTGGAAATCTGTAGAGATTTAGATTCACTTGTTTTTTTTGCTATTTCTTAACGGTGTGCTGTGCATCTGCCTAGGCACTGGGCGCAGGACAGGAGGGCGGCTGCCTGCATCTGATAAATTTGAGCACCTATAAAGCACCAGACAGCGTGCTAGGCACCAGAGATACCGAAAGATATAAGAATGGGCCCTGGTCTTAAAGACATACAAAGACAAGTGGAGAAGAGATGCTGATTAACTATTAACGTACATTATATACTCTAAAACAGCAGAGCACCGATGGGGTTGTGGAAATCTCCTCTGAGGTGATCATCTGCTGTATTTTTAAGGATGATGTACGTGAGCTGCCTCTTTTAGAAACTGGGAAATAACTACTTTGTGTGATCTAGACAAGCAAGAATTCAAATTAGGAAATGTGCTATTGGCTCCTGAAAATATTTTCTTTTTAAATTAAGCAGGGTAAAGGTTACAAATGAAAAGAATAAAGTATATAGAATTTCTTCTGTTAAGTTTAGTCATTTAAAAACTAATCATTCAAACACAATTTTTGTAATACGTATGCTGAGCTGTGTTGCCACTGAGGTATTGTTTCTTTCTGCTAATTGATTTACAAAGCTCCTTAAAATGCAAACTTCACTTTCCCTTTCGAATTGGACAAAAATTCAGAATGTACCAAACCTTATGACACGTACAGCTTCCTTTGTTGTTCTCCCTTGAGAATGTCTTCAAGAGCTCTCTTCACCAGCTGTGGGATATCATTTTCTTGGCCCTGAAGGCAGAAGAATTTCCTCGAGGATTGTAAATAGCACTGGACTACGATTTTTATTTCACTTAGTGGATTGTCTCTAGTTTAATTTCCTCATCTCTAAAAATGACAGATTTGGTTAGATGATCTCTAAGAATCCTAAGAACATCCTATAACTGTGTGACTCTAAACGTGGTAAAGCAAAATATGTAAATGAGATCGTTACTCTGGTAATCCAGGTGCCAACAGGGCTTGAATTCCTGAATTTTCTTGATGCAGATATTAGTTAATTTTTAAATGCAGGTATTAGTCCTGAATAATTAAGAAAGCAGTAAAATGGCCACTTGTATATACTGGTTTACTACAAGTTTAAAGTAATAGAGGTGTTATAAGTTGGCCCTCTGGTTTTTATGTGTGGTCCTGAAATTTGGAACTGCTAATACTGTACATCTTACGTCGTTGACTTTCCACTGATTTTCTGAAAATAAAACCTCGACTTCCGAGGGTTGAAATCTGGCTCTCTCCTCCTGGACACTATCCAGGAACATCCTTGCCCGTGAATTTGTGGGCTCTGGGGAAGATTCTATTCTTGGACCACATCATGTGCTAGGGAACTGGGAATCCATCAGAAGGCATCACTGCTCTGTGTGACTGTCGCCTTTCTGTGGTTCTCCGAGCTCCCAGCACCCACTCTGTGAAATGTCACTACAGCATGGCAGGACATCCAATTCTCATAAAATAACTTCAGGTTTAACCATGAACTTGTTTACCATTTCTCTCTGAGTAAGGGCAAAAGCAAAAGAGAGGCTGTAGATTTAGGGAGAGGACCAAGGAAGGCGTGGATGAGTCGAGGCTCTGAGCCACCTTCAGGACACAGAGGGCAGGACCAAGGCCAGCAGTCGGTTGGGGACAGTTGGGCAAATGGAACATAATGGACAGAATGTGCGGTTTAGAGGGAGATCTGAGATGGAGTCTTGTCCCACCGAACTAGCTGTGCATCTTCAATAAGTTCCTTAAATTGTGTGTGTGTGTCTCCATGGGGAATAGAAGTAGTACCTACGTCATGGGGTTGTTTGAGGGATCAAATAAAAGAGTAAAAAGACCACGAATGATACCTAACACATAACAGCTTCTCCATTAATAGTAAGTTTTGCTGGTTTGCAAAACTGTGCAAAGGCAGAGCAGATGCTGGGCAAAAGTTCAC